>NC_079205.1:13633830-13968830 GCF_026745355.1 Beta vulgaris subsp. vulgaris | reverse complement strand
ATGTTGCTATTAGAACTATACATGTCCTAAAAAGTGGCTAAAAAAGGAAACTAAGTAAATTGACCTTGAAAGGCCATAATCGGCCCGAACCTTCATTTACCCAAAATGGGTTTCAAAGCATGTGAACGGATTTTACTTGACTCTAATGGTTATATATGTTTTTATTAGAGCTATATATGTCCTAAAACGTGGCTAAATGCGGTAAACTATGTAAATTGAACTTGAAAAGCCAAATTCGGCCCGAAATGACCTTCATTTGCCAAAATGACATTTTATCTATCCAAGATGAATTTCAAAGCATCTGAGTGGACTTTGCTTGACTCTAATGGTTATCTATGTTTTAATTTTAATGATACATGACCTAACATGAGACTAAATGCTGGAAATCAAGGAAAATGAACACGAAAAGCCAATATCGGCCCTAAATGACATACATTTACCCAAAATGGGTTTGGAAGCATATGATTGGAGTTTGATTGACTCTAGTAGTTACATATGTACCTATTAGAACTATCTATGGCCTAACATGTGGCTAACTGCGGGTAACTAATTAAATTGATATTGAAAAGCCAAAATAGGCCTGAAATGCCCTTTAATTACCCAAAATGAATTTTAAATCATATGAGTGAACTTATATTGACTTCTATAGTTATATATGTACCTATTGGAACTGTATATAACCTAACATTTGACTATATGTGGGAAATTAAAGAAAATGAACTTCAAAAGCAAAAATCGGCCAAAACTGGCCTTTATTACCCAAAATGGGTCTGAAATCATGTGAATGTAGTTTACTTGATTCTAATGGTTTAATATGTACTTGCTATAAGTATATATGACCTAACATGTAGCTAAATGCAGGAAAGTAAAGAAATTGAGCTTAAGAGGCCAAAATCGACCATAAATTGAGCTACTTATCAGTTATGTATATACCTTCTCAAGATCGCCGACTTCCTTGCAACTTGATTGAACATGAACCTCAATGTATAGTAGCCACACACACCCCCCCTTTTTTTAGCACACTAATTATAGAATTACATAAAAATAATGCAATAAACATACCTTCATTGCTAGAAGAAATAAGTAGCTTAAGTAATATGTATTACCTTCATTGCTTTCCACTGAGGAAGTTTTCCCGTTCTCTCAAATTTCTTCAAAGAACTGATGTTAATTTAATTTCATGTGAGAAGTCGGCAAAGGATAAAATTAGTGAAATGTGTTATGCTAATAAGCATTTTAAATAACAAACATACCTATTTATGCATGATTTGAGGAGTAAGGATCATGGTGGATCTTGAGTTGCAGAATCAAACTGATATAATGTGGATAAATCACAATGAGCAACCGATGGAGATTAAAATCCCAAAAAATTTAGGAAGCAATCATGTGGGTACTTCTATTATATAATGATTAAGTGGTAAAAATCGATACAAGGTTAAGAACTATACTCTTCAAAACACGGGGCAACTATGAACTTCTGTTGTGCACGTTTAGTTGTTTTGATACATAGCCAAATATACTCCTTAACCTCAGTTGTGTTTTGGAAACAATTATCAGCTCGGACGAAATTTGGACATAACCATCCAAACTCCTTTAGTATGCAACTGCGTCCACGAGGATCATCTTGGAGTAATCTTCAAAGCATAACCAGGTTCGTAACATAGATATATTATTGTAAAATTATTTCATAAATATAAACGTTATACCTCATGAATGCTTTAATCAAGGAAACATTCGACATGGCTCCGCAAAGGAACTCCTTCACATCAACCTTAGAGAACCATGTCGATGTGTCCTCAAGGTAATTCAATTGCGTGGTACCCAACTTCACCTCCACAGGCTTATCATCCGGCATATTACGCGCATTTGCATGTAGCCATAAGTATGCCTTAGTGAGACACTGAAGCGTTGGCTTCTCAATCCAAGTATCTTTAGAGGGATTTTCTTGGTGATTTGAACCTTTAGAATCTTGCGTTCCTTTACCCGAAATGGCCATATTTCCCGTGCTTCAACCCACCTTTCCTTCGCCTTTTCTAGAGGAGGTGATTTCGCCTTGCTTTCCTTGGGCTTATATCTCCAAAACCTATTAATTTAAAGGTGAAAACATTCAACTTAGTTAGTTAATAGTTATTAAACAAATCAATATGAATATGGATTTTAGTTGCTTTAATTTACCTCGTTTGAAAACCTCACCCATGCGATGGCCACAACACGTAACCACCACGAGCGTCGATCAAGACATGTATATCATATGACGGTTTATGCATTGGACGAGCAAAGTCTTCGTAACTAGGAGTGATGGTGACTACACTAACCGCCAAGTGCTCATTGTCCATAGACTCGTGATGGACCAATCCTCGTTCACTTCGTGGTTGTGTATTTCCTTCATCCATCACAATCAAACCCTCATCTTTTATATCTACTAAAAGCTGGCAAGGCATTTCTTCCTTCAAAAAGTAAATGAAATTGAGGAAACGAACTTGCAATTAAAAAATATAACATATTACTTAGTTTTAAAAATTACAAGAAGGATAGTTGTTAACTCTAACTCAATTATAGATTGTGCTAATTTTTATGTGTTAGGATGGATAGCTTTTTCCTCCAAAGGACGATCCAGTTTAGATTGACGTATCATCAGTATACCAAACTGTTTTATATTTTATCCTGCACATATTTTTATATCTTATTGGGCATTTAGTTTGGTATCTAAGACACAAATTAGCTAATCACAAAATATTTGAACTATCATTTATATCTAACACTAAGGCCTTGAGATTGAATATACAACATTTTGCTTTTCAAAAAGATAAGAAGTTTTAACTCAGAAAAATCTATAACGAAGTTATACCAAGTTCTATATTTTACATAGTGCTTTTTCGTGAAAGCTAAGTCACAAATGATAGTATGACACAAATGGCTTAACTAAAAACCTTTGAGCCATCCTTAGCGAACAATATAATTCAAGGATACATTTTAAGAAAGGATCAAAATTAATCTTAAAACGATAAAAAACCCAGCCAAATGAATGTTGCCTTTGATGTAATGTATTGTGCGTCCGACAATTCGATGACATACACAAAAGTGAAAAACACAGCCATTACACGTGATGCACAAGTCGTGCGCCTAATGCACAAGCTGTGCGCCAAACGCACAGTTTTTCCTCATCTCACCATGCCATTTTCAGTTTCTTTTGCCTATAAATAGCTTTGTTCTTGGAACGACTTTTTTCCCCACACTTTAATACTTCGAATAGACGATTACAACACTTCATAAATACATCTTACATACAATTAAACACATTCGTTCATTCGAATTTCCTATTTTGAGCTTCAAGATTACTCATTTTGCAGACCGTAATACAAGACCCACGCAATAAATGTAAAATTCTTGAGGGTTAATTCCAATTTAATTTCTTTGGACTAACAATTTGCTTGTCACAATGTAGATCTTGAAGGAATCAATGGTCTTTTGGACATTCTCTTTTTTATAATTTTCCATATTATATCCATATTCATATACATGATTATATGTTTAATACTTTCATCACCTCAGATGCTTATTATTTCTAATCAAGACCTAAAGAATTGTTTTATCACTGTAGACACAAAACCATTTCTCCCCACTGAAAACCCAATGATGAAACATACTTTCGTCCTAATTGGTCTGATCCAAAGGAAGAGCAATTGAATAAGCTAAGTCCAAAAGCATTTCGAAAATCAAAAATCTATTTATTAAATCCAAGCCCAATTTTGATGGCCAAGAAATTAGCTCTGATTAATAATTGTGTTTTTAATATTAATTTTTCTTGATAATTAACTTCTGCTTTATCCAGAGATCCACCGAGACAATTGCTTCAAGCATGATTGTGGGATGACCATGATCACCTCGTGTATATTGGTCTTTCCATGTTACTGGGCAATTTTTCCAGGCGCAATGCATGTAATTAAGGCTTCCAAGCACGCTAGGAAAACCAAGACAATCTTCATGCATTTGAAGCAGTCATTGCACATCATCAGCATTAAGCCTTCTCATGTACACCTCGCCAAATACATTGATCACAGATTTACAAAATTTATTTAAACATTCAATTGTCGTACTTTCACCAATTTGTATACATTTATCAAGTATATAAGTTCGGGATCCATATGCAAGTGTGCGAATAGCTGTAGTGCATTTCCGCAATGGGGACAATCCTAATCATTTTGCAACATCTTCCCTTTGTTGAAATAGTCACAGTGTTGTTCAACAGCATTTACAGTCTTGACAAACAAATGTCTCCCCATCCTAAATCACCTTCGAAAAATGTTCCATGTATTATACTGGATTGGGAGAAAAATAGTCATTGAACAGACGATCTGTACTGCCTCCACGATCCCTGGAACCACTTTTCTGGGAGGATTTGAGATATTTTCAAGTAGCTGGAGCGCCATTTGCTCATATGTTTCATCCCAAAAATCATCATCCATATCCTTCATCCAATCTTTGACATTCGTTGAAGAACATGGATCGTGAGACATTGAAATTGCACGTATGAAGGGAAGGATGATTATTTTACTTAAATGAGAAGAGAAGATGAATGAGTGTTGTGAGGTTATACGAAATATGATATATTTATAGCCAAAACATGATTTCCTTTGTTAGATTTGCAATGGCTACATTCCAACAACTATAATGTTGTTGACTAAATTCCAAGTTGCTACATTCTAAAAAAGTATGTTTCAATAGCTATATTCCAACAACTCAACTGTTTATTGCTACATCTCAAAAACTAAACTCCAACAACTACTGTCTAATGGCTACAATCCAAATGTTTTAAAAAAAGAAAGCTAAAATAATTGAAATACATAGATGAAATAATTGAAATACATAGATTAAATAATTAAAATACATAGTTAAAATCACTTAAATATCTTCTTTAAAATAACTAAAAATAACATAGCTAAAATATTTGACATACATAGCTAGAATAAGTGACATACATAGCTAAATTAACTAAAATTAAATGCTAAAATAACTAAAATACATAGGTTATTATTTTCAGATACATTGCTAAAATAATTGGAACTAGCACTATTGTATATTGTACTTAGCATTGATGATCGAGCAGACTTGAATATAAGTGTTTCGAGTGTCTTCGTCCATCTGTGAAGTATCCTTGAAAAGAATTTCAAAATCTGCAACACAAATATGTTCCTGGTACATGGCCATTTTTTTCTCTTAGATCTTTTCTAACTTATTCCATGTTTGAGTGGCATCCTCAGTAACATTCTTGCTCCTCGACTTCCCCTTACCCCTTGATGCTACTTTAACTGCCTTTTGACATGGAGGACGTTCGTCCATCATTGTTATGTTGTTAGTGTCACTTGCATCCGCGTTTGAACCTAATGAAGTATAAGCGCCCGAGATAGTATTTTTTGTTCTCTTTGACTTAATATCTTCTTTAGTAACAAACTCTTTCCATTTTGCCTGATCTCGAAGAATTTTCCAACTATGTTGGTAAGGAAAATTTTTATTAGTTGAGTTGGCGATTCTTCCAAAGTTTGATGGCCATCTCGATCACTTGATCTTCATCATGGCCACTCGTCCTTAACTTGAATGTAGCACCCATTGAACGTCAAAACCTCGACACTCATTTTGTACCAATGATTAGATCTGGCTTTTTCAACATCAACCTCGGGACCTTATGTCTTCCATTCGTTGTAGTATTGAACAATTTTCTCCCATAACTCCTCGTACGACTGAGCGGTTCCTACAACAACGTCATTTGGAATTGTCAACCAACTTTTATATAAATCTTGATCTTGTTTGTGGCTCCACGTGAAATTTGTTCCTCCAACCCCTTTTCCTCTGTTTCTCCCTCCACCTCTACCATTATTCCCTTTCCTCTACCACTAGTGTTCTCCTAAACCTCTATAACCTCTTCTTCTTCATCAACATCAATAGTCGTTCCTGAAATTGGAGAGTCTTGGTGCATGGTAGAAGCTTAAATACTCTCTCTTCTTGAACTTTCATGAACCACATATGATTCATGAGGGAAAGGAGAACGAGAGTAGTACATAGGCGTAGTCTGACGATTACTCGGCTTCGACTGGTAATAATAGGCTCGATGAGAGTCGGGGAATCGCTTGATATGTATCACAGTACGTAAGATCGGAAGTTAGGTGAATCAGTATATTTTGGGCATTGGGCTTTTTTTGGTTTGGACTTTGGGATGTATGATTTTCTTAATTTTGGAAATTTTCTAAATAAGAATAATATCGACTATATGGATCTTGAGAATCATCCATTGTATTTTTTTTTTTTGAAGGAAATAATATATGAGAGAAAGAGATTATAGAAATTTTGTGGGTACATTTTTTGTACAACATTGTTACTCTTATTTATAGACTAATATTTGCAAAAAAAAAAAAAAAATTGCAATTTATTGTGTAAAAGCTACCATTATTAAAACATGGAAATCAAAGGAAAGACCATTGCAATTTAATAAGCAAAGTGAGATGGAAATATTGTATGAAACAAAAAGGTATAAGTGGGCCCACAAAAAGTTAAACAAAGAAAAAAACTTTGTGGAGCAACTTGTTTTATCCGAGCTACAACATCAATTCTCCTCCAATGATCAAGCTACTTGCTCCAAGATTTAAGAAATTGCAAGCGTGTCTTTCCTTACTATCGCTGCAGTTGCTCCCATCATACCACAAGAAGGTCAAGAAAAGAGGAATCTTTCATATTTATACTCGATCGACAAAATAGTCCCCTCTTTAATTCTAATTTTTTTTACTTCTTCGTAAAATTCTCAAGTCATATCTAATGGAATTTATTGCATTTGATTTGGAACGGAAGAAATATAAACTTTACAGTATTAGAATCACTGCTTTGCATCCTGAAAACCTCTAAGCTATTATTAGCACTGTATTTCGTATAAAATGAACCAAGAAAAATGTACCCTTTAGCAAATAAAGAAAGGAGGGTAAAACACACCCAAAAAAAACCTCTAATCTATTATTAGTACTGTATTTAGTATAAAATGAACCAAGAAAAAGGTACCTTAAGCAGAGGAAGAGAGGAAGGTAAAGCACACCAAAAATAAAATAAAAAAATACAAAAATAATAAAAACCTCTAAGCTATTATTAGAACTGTATTTAGGGTAGAATGAACAAAGAAAAAATACCTTTAGCAGAGAAAGAAAGGAGGGTACCCGTCAAAAAAAAGAAAAGGAGGGTAAAACACACCAAAATAACAAATAACAAATAATTATACTGAAAAATGAAGGGAGAGGGAGTCAAGAGGGAAGAAGAGGCGCAGCCCAAGGACTTCAGTTTTACTAGTGGAACATGACACCAGAATAACCACATTCCTCTGTACTTCAATCATTTGCTCTTCAAAGTCCTGACATGAATAAAAATGTATACTTGGAACAAAAGCCATAGTTTTCTGTGAGAACTTTACAAAAATTTTCATGTCCGATGAGAAAGCATCTCATTCATCATACAACCAGCTTAGGCGGAACAGCAACCAACCTTTTTCACTTCCGAGACATCATCCTTATTTCCAATATCAATGGTTTGACCCTTAGGCAAGGCAGTCGGGTCACTCCCAACATCAAGTGCTTTGCGGCACACAACATGATATACTTGGGTGAGGACTTCGCTAAATGCGTTTTCAACGTTCAATGATTCCAGGGCAGATGTTTCCATGAAAAAGAGATTCTCTCTTTCGGCAAATGACTTGGCATCCTCAGTGGAAACAGCACGCAAGTGCCTCAAATCTGCCTTGTTCGCCACGAGCATTATCACGATGCTGGAATCTGTATGGTCTCTCAGTTCCTTTAACCATCTCTCGATATTTTCAAATGTGACATGCCTGGTAACATCGTAAACCAGTAGAGCACCAACAGCCCCTCTGTAATAAGCACTAGTGATAGCACGGTACCTTCAAGTGAACAACAACAAAATGAGAAAAGGCTTGAAAGTAGAGACTAATGACATACAATGAGTTTTGAGTGAGGAGAACAAAGCTGATTGCAAACTACTTCAAAAAAAAGAAAAAATAGAAGGAAATGAATAGGGGATTCATTGCAGGGTACAATAACCAACATTTACTGCAACTACAGAGATTTATTATTCTGAAACTTGACTGCAGAATATGAGCGCACCAATTCTGAGAGTGCTTGTTGAACTAATTTGGAGCTAATTGTGAAGGTTCAGTTAGGTGTATTTCCACTTACTAAGAGAACTTTCAAGAAAGGAAAGTTGGCTAGTCCAGCCTGATGGACCAGGCTCCTTAGAGTGGGGAGAAAGGACAAAGGGGTTTCAACTCCTAGGAGCTTGCAGAAGGTGGGATTTGAACCTTGCACCTTAAAGTCACAAGGTGGGCATCCACCACAAGCTATACCAAGCAAGCTTGCTAATTTCATACTGTGATTATTTATTTTATTTTTTTTGGCAAAGTGACCCAACTAATGTAAATATAACAATAATACTTTCACTCTGTGATTCTAGGTATCATTAACATATATCATAACCCTAGCAAAATAGAGGAAATATCACCAAAAAGGTTACAGGCTTACAGCACATCAGCCCAAGATCAACAAATCTAGTTTGAAAGCACCATACGCAGATTATTGATTATTCTATCTACAGTCACGTATTCAGATAGTTGATCCTCTTCACTTCTCAACAACCATACCCAGAATGAGTGAAAATGAAAGAAAAATTGATACTAGACCTATTCGAAGTACAAGAGTCAATAGAAAAAGTAAATTCTAAAGAGATTTGGCCCAACATTGCTAGTTCAGGTTTCATGTTCTGTCGATAATGCATAGCCACAATCAACCTTCAAGAGAACATTTACGTAAATGACCAAAGCTTGAAAAGTATAACCTCTTCCAAGTGATTAATTTAGAGTTGAGCATATCCTTATTCTAGATGTTCTTTTTCACTGATTTTACGTAATGCTACGAAGCAAGTAGAACATGCAGAAACAGAACTGGTATATAAGCATATCATACTCACTTCCAAGCCAGGAAAATTAACCTCATATCATCTCTTGTAACATGGACATTGCATCAAAGACATAACTCTCTTATAACACATAAATGCACTATCTGCATTTATGCAGCTCAGATTCATTGAATTCCTGAGCTGTGACTAAGTACGAAGAACAAGGCAAATTTCAAATCCTCGACAAATGCAAAGATTGCAAAAACCATGGCAACATAGTTTCTTTAGAGAATGATTACCAGTTTTAAGGTCAGTACAATATCCCTTTTTAATATCAAAAAATCGTTACTTGGAAACTAAAATAAATCCCAACTCCCAAGTCATACGGAGGTGCTTAAGTATAGAACCCCTGATCCCCTCCAATCGAAAGGGGAAAGAAAAAGAGAAAAAGATTACCACAGCAGTCCACCATGTCTAAGGCGTGCAAAACATGAATTAAATTATGATCCGGAAACATGAAAGGTCTACTTCATAATCCTACAACCCCTCTAGTCAAACCTATAAATGAGATACAATAAACTGTAATTTTGTTTGCAATTTTGCATTAGAACACCTGCCACAAACAATCAAAGGGGGAAAGCAAACAGAACAGAAAATCACAGTTCATCTTTGATTCCATATAATTTTTTCATCAAATATAATTCTATCTAGCAAGGAAAAGTTGATAAAGCCACATTTTCCCCTTTTTATGAGATCTAACTTGAAATTTCCATAAATAGATCAACACAATCTATCCTTACACAACATTACAAGACGATTTTCTAGATAACAGAAAAACATTTCGCAAAGTAAAACGAAATGGAAATCTACAAATCAAGCCCAACAAAACGTCAAAACCCACCCCAACATCACCATGTCCTCCCACAATTCTCAAGTCAAAAGCACTCAATAAAAATCAACTAGGATTACAATGTATCTACATTAATCCCCAGCTCGACAATCAATGTCGGTCCACCTATCGAGGTCTCGAAAAAGAGCCAAATTCAACAATCCATTAGTCATAGATTCCCATAATCTGAAACCAGGTCAAGAAATCTACAACACCAAACAAAAACAGAGAAAATACCAAATTCCAACCCAAATCAACCAAACAAACAATTACAATCGGAAAAATAAACCTCAATCCACACAAACAAATCAGCAGCTAAATCAAAATGCACAACATCAAAGTTTCCGAATTCAGCAACATCATCAAACACAAAGCCGTTAAACAGGTCAACAATTTTCAAACAGCAGCAAAAAAATCAACACAAATTTCGGTTTTCTTAAAAGTAACCACAGAAAATACTTGAAAAAGTGGGGAGATAAAAAAAGAAAAAGAAGAAGAGTAAAAGATAAGGTACCTTTCTTGGCCAGCAGTGTCCCAAATCTGAGCTTTAACAATCTTATCATCGACATGAATACTACGAGTAGCAAATTCAACGCCGATTGTAGATTTGGATTCGAGGTTAAACTCATTGCGCGTAAAACGAGAAAGAAGGTTGGATTTTCCGACACCAGAATCACCGATTAATACTACTTTGAACAAGTAATCGTAGTCGTCGTCTGCTCTGTAAGCCGACATCTTTGAAGTTTCTCTCTCCTCTTATTCTTGTTTTTGTTCGTGTTGTTTTTGCTTTCTCTCTCTACTGAGTCGTGAGAGATGAGGGGTTGAAGACGAAGAAAGATTATATGAATTTTTGAAAATGGAGGGTTTGTTTGGATTTTTTTTATTTTGATATTTTTTGGAGAGAGAGAGAGAGAGGTGGGAAAGTGGAAATGGAGAACTTGTGACAAGTCGTGGGGCGGGTGTAGGCTTCGAAATTACTCCATGGACGCGCTATATCTCTCTCATCACGTGACTTATATTGATTATTCTACTTGAGAATTGTTAGGTCTTATGTGAGTTGGGATTTTTGTAATGCCAAAATTCCAAGTCCTACTTTGCTAATATATAATTCCTGAGTTAAGGATACATTTAGGACCTGAACTATTAGAATTTTCACCGTTAAGGACCTGAAACTTTTTTATGCAACGTTCAGGACCTAATGTCAATTGACGTTGCAAAATTGTAATTATGGTTAAGCGTGGGGCCCAAATAAAGTAATAAATTGGGAAAACCCAAAAAGCAATGATTTGTTGTATTTGGAGCAGAGGAAAAACGCAGCGTAAGGCGACTCGTTGCACTGGTATCCATAAACTTGGCGCCACAAAACATAACCTCCACTATCTCTTCCTCGATACTCATTCACTCTTACACTCTTCATCTTCCACTCTTATCAGTACAAGTTCTCTGTCAGATTGAAAGAAGGCGATTTTAGGGGAGATTTTTTCTACAAAACACATCAAAATCTTCAAGGCAATTTTCTTTTTCATCTCATGCACTTAAATCTTCATGTTTGAAAAAAGTTATGAATTAGGGTTTTGTTTGAATTTCGAATTTTATAAATCAAATATCTGTGAGAATTTGATGTTAAGTTGTTTGCATTATGCTTTTCTATGTGTTTGTGATGTCGTTGAATATTTTGATCATAAAATCTCGTTGAAAAATTCAAACTTTTATGTTTTCATGCCCTTATAAAAACTAGTTAAAACAGGGGTTGGGTTAAGTTTTAATATTTTGTTTGTTTGGGAAAGCTTACTGTGTGTTGGTTTGTTGTTGAAGGCTTAACATGAAAATGTCAAAATCTGCTGAGGATGTGCTCTTCAACGAGCACATCATGTGCATGTATGTGTTCCCAAAGCTTTGTAAGATGGATAAAGGGGTTGTTTCTTTGGTTTGTAAGAGATGGAAGGAAATGTGGCACTGGAAATGGTGGATTCCAGAGAGAGTATATGAATGGGAGAACCGGTTCGAGTTATGGATATGCTGGGACATCATTGAAGATGATGCTAGGTTTCTTAGGTGGTGGCTGCGTCATGAGAAGTGAAGGAGTAGGCTCCCCTGCTACAAAATGATCTCCACTTTTGTTGTTTTTTGGGTCTCTGTTTAGGGTGGTTGTAGTAAGGGTAGTGGTTGTGATTAGGGCTTTGATTGTTTTTGTTGTTGACCCTTCTAATATGTAGGTAACTAATGTAGGGCAGCCTTTAGAAAATGGAATGAGCATCATTCTGTAGATGTGAGATTCCATTCCTTTATTGTCAAATGCATTAGATAGTTTTTGTTATGGTTTAATATTAATAAAATGGAATGATTCTACTTTAATCAGATGGTGTGTTTTTATATTAAGTTGTTAACATGTTTTCCAATGTGTATTGATTCTCATATTTTGAAATACCCATTATAGAAATATGGATATACCAATGTGCATTGTCATCCACCATGGTGGAAAGTGGGTTGACAAGCCAGGCTTCAGTTATATGGGGGGTAATGTGAAGTTGATTAATGATCTTCCTAATGACTTTGATCCAAGTTACCTTAAGGCTTTGATTTACTCATTGGGTATAAGAACATTGTGAAGCTGCACTACTGTGATCCATTAAAAGAACTCCATAAAGGAATTAGGTTCCTAGGTTATGATGGCACCACATTTGGGATGTTTATAAGCTTGTTATATGAGTATAAGATGCTTGATATATTCACAGAGCATGATGAGGGTGAAGTAGAATGTTAACTCAGAAATATTACAATACTTGTAAGGATTAATTGTTGGCAATGTATTTCATGAGCCTCTGTCACATTATAGTATGGAGTGATGACATTGACTATGATGAAGAGGGTTCTGATAATGAAGATGATGTAGTTAGAGAAGCAAGACAACAGTTGCAAGAAGACAAAAGGAGAGAAAAATCCTATGAAGAAGAGATTGATACACTCAGTAGGTTAGCTGCTAGGAAATGTGATAAAGGAGATCAGATTATGAGGGTGAGAGTTCTGACTTTGACAGCCCCCAAACTCAGATGGTGAAGGTGTATGTGTTACCTTTTCCACAACCAGGTCATGTAGGAAGATTAACAAGAGGAAAGCAACTGTCCTTCTGAAGAACTTGGTTGAGCAAGAGTGTCCATTCTACTTAGGACAAGAATTTGAAGATGTAATTGAGTTCAGGGGTGCAATTACTAACTACTGCATGAACATTGGGAGGGACACTTATTACCAAAGAATGATGCAAAGAAAATTGGAGTGAGATGCAAAGCAGATAAGTGCCTTCTATGTTTATGCATCGTTGTTAAAGGAAGGCTCAGTTAGTTGTGAAGACATTGGTCCCTCAACATAACTGTGGTAGGTTAGCAGTTGTAAAGAAAATTAGAGCTTCATGGATTGCTAAACTATATCAACAGAAGTTCAAGATCAACCCTTATATGAAGTGCCAAGAAATAGTTGACACACTATGGGCTGAAAAAGGAGTGAAGCATCATTATGGCTTGCATTGAAGGCAAGGAGGAAGGCCCAAGCCCTAATACTTGGTGAGTACAAGGAACAATATGGCTTACTCTACAGATATGCTGCAGAGATTAAGAGGTCCAACCCTAGAAACACTATTAAGTTTAAGATGAATAGTGGTGTTTTGAGAGATTGTACATTTGCTTTGATGCCATTAAGAAGGGATTTCTGGCTGGATGTAGGCCCTTCTTTGGTATTGATGACTGCTTCTTAAAAGGACCTTTGGTGGACATCTTCTTGTTGCAGTTGGTAGAGATGGAAACAATCAAATGTTTCCAATAGCTTGGGCTTGTGTTGAAGTTGAGGACACTGAAAGTTGGAGCTGGTTTTTGCAACTACTGGCTGATGATCTTGAAACAGTAGATGGTTTAGGCTACACTATAATGTCTGATCAACAAAAAGGTCTTTTAAAAGTTGTTTCTCTTGTATGGCCTAGAGCAGATACTGGATGTTGTGCTAGACATGTGTACTGCAACTTTAGGCAGGTATTTGGTGGGGTGTGCAATACGAAGAGGCTTTTGGAAAATAGCCAAAAGCACAACTGAAGCTGAGTTTGAGAAGAATATGTCACTATTTGCTGACATTTCCAAGGAGGCAGAAGCTGATTTAAGGAAGAGAAACCAAAAAAAATGGGTGAGAGCTTACTTCACAATGACTCCTCATTGTGACTCTATTGACAACAATGTGAATGAGGTATTCAATTCATATATTATGTCATCTAGGCATAAACCAATAATCACAATGCTTGAGGATATTAGATTAGGGTTGATGGAGAGGCTTCACAAAAAAAGGAATTACATAGCTAATAAAGAAATTCAGATTTGCCCTAGGATCAAAACTAAACTGGAGAAGTCAAAGATGGATGCAAGGGGTTGGCTAGCCTTTTGGGATGGTCACTTTTCCTATGGGGTTAGGGAGGGGTTAACACAAACTAGGTTTGTGGTAAGTTTGCTTGATAAAACATGCAGCTGCAATGCTTGGCAACTCAGTGGAGTGCCTTGCAACCATGCAGTAGCTGCAATATGGAAAGCAAAGGAAGCCCCTGAGCACTATGTGTCACATTACTTCTCAAAAGACACATATCTCAAGGCGTACTTGTTTCCATTAGAGCCATTGAATGGACCACAAGAGTGGCCTCAATCAACCTTTAACCCAATACTTGCACCTGCTGTGAAAAAGCTACATAACAGGCCTACTGTCAAGAGAAAGCCATATGTTGGGGAGGTAGTTGGTATAAGATTGTCCAAGAAGGGGGTTATAATGAGGTGCAACAATTGTAGAGAGGAAGGACACAACAAGAGAAAGTGTTCTGTTCCTAAAGCACCTAAGACACCCAATCAGGCAACTGCTACTCCACCAACCCAACAATCACATTCAGTTGTCCCTATGCACAACACAGGATTTCAAAGACAGTCAAGCTCTGTAACTATATTTTTTATTCATTCACGGTTGCAAATTCTATAAAGTAATGTGTTTATATCTTACAGTTCAATGAAAGTCAGTCAAGCTCAAGCAACACAAGTAGAACAACCAATATACCTTCAATTGGATTATTATACTATGGAGCAACACAATTATTCTAAGGCTACTACAATGTAAGCATTTTCTTTCCCTTAATTACATAAAATTACATTTTCATTAGCAAAAAGAAAATTACAAACACTAACACTGCCACAACAATCCTACATTTCATTAGCTTCTTGTTGATATCTTCCACTTTGATAAGTCATTTTTATATATAGTTTTTAGGTGCATTTAGGTTGCATTTTAGAGCATTTAGTTTCATATTTAGGTTCATTGTTGCATTATATTCTTAAGTTATACTTTTCTACTCCTATTCGGTATGTTTTCTTGTTTTTGATGAATTTCAGGCATTGATAACATATTTGGAGTATGATTAGCTAAGCTTAAGGATTAGGAGCACTTGGAAAGAAGCTACAATGAATAAGGATCTTATGGATATGTCATAGTACGACTTTGAGCCAAAACGAAGCGGAAAATCATCAGAAGAAATGTGAAAAAGAGTCACGTCTACTCTTCTGATCATAACTTTTGATGTGCCCCTTAAAATCGAGTAGTTCCAGCAGATTTGGAAACTAGACTTGAAGAGCTTTCCAACGATAGGTGGCACTCCCCGAGGAGACTTCTAGTCAAGGAGTTATGCCTTTCGGAAGATTGCACTGTTTCGGCTGGAATCTGTCACGCGTACGCGCGGATCACTAATCCGCCTATTAATGATTTATTTAAGACTTTCCTTATCTTGTAAATTACTTTCCAAGTCATATTAGGTTATGGAATATTATTTAGATAGGTTTTCATTCTTTTTCTCTCTCCTCCCTTCTCACGTTATTTTCTATTTTCTAGGTTTAGTTTAGTCCTCTCTCTTTCTCTCTAGTTTTAGTTGTAAACCCTAATTTTCATTCTTCATTAATTCATGATTTCTTTTAGTTTCTTTCATTGATTATGTTTTCTTTTATAGTTTTAGATTTCATTATTTATTTCATGATAGAGTAGTTTCTATATCTAGGGTTTTGGGAATCCATGTGTATATGTTATAATTTCATTGATATTTATTCATGGTTTGATTAGTTATTGATTTCTCTAATTGATTAGTGTTTTATTGTTAATTTTGCAATCTGATCAATTGTCTGATTAAATATTGCTAATATCGAGTCATAGATCGAGAGATAGTACTCTTTAGAGGCTTACCTACAATTAGCAAATCTGATTATGTTGAGCGACCGTACTTGCATATGTTGATTTGAGAGTATTAATGCCTGACCAAGGATTAACCTGTGCCCTAGATATCTGATTGATTGAACTATTGATGATATTTTGATAGTTTATAAGTATAAACATGGTGAACCATTACCCTAGATCCTTTTTAGTTTGATTTTCGTAGTTTGATTCAAATATCTGTGATTTTGTTTAGTTTCTCTATACCTTATAAGCTAGATAAAACGACCATCTCTCTGTGGATTCGACCCTACTTACACTACTACATTGTTAGAAGGTTTTGTACGAATTATTTTTGACGGGTGTACGACAACCTATCACACTTCCATCTTGCTTCTAATGAAAGCTACCATCTCATCCCTTATTTTAAGAGGATGAGGACTGTCAATCCACTCAAATAATTGACAACCCCTTCTTGTTCTATAATTTTCACAAATATAAAACCTCATGAAAGGATTTCTCATGGTTTTATAAACTCTTTTCTTTGCTACCCTGCCACAATCACAGAGCACCTCATTGAAATACATGTTCTTTGCAGATGGAGTTTTTTGCTTTTTTTCAGTTTTATTGGCGATGGTGATTGCTGATTGAAGAGGCTGACCAATGAGGTTTTGCTTATTTTCTGGTTTTTTTTTTTTTCCTTCTTAATATATTTTAGGACATAAGAACATTCCCCTGCTTTTTTTTGGGTTTCTTTGTATAGCGCATATTGTGAAACTGTATTTCAGGAACTAAAAGTTCCAAAAATTCCAACTGTTACTTTTGAATTTTAATTTCCCTTTTTTTTGGGTCTAGTTAACCTCAGTTGAGTTAACGATGAGTTAACTTGCCGGATTCTTGTCATTAGGTCCCATAGGGTGCATAAAATAGTTGTAGGTCCTGAATGGTGAAAAAAGCTGATAGTTTGGGTCCTTTTTGTACTCTTAACTCTATAATTCCTCTCTATGTTTAAAAAATTATATCATTTCATTTTTGACGCTATTCGTCAACCAATTTTGTTTAGTTATCTTACATTATTGTATAAGAAAAACTATAATTTAGTAGGGTATCGTTATATTTGTCTCAATCAAGGATTTCGAATACCAAATTTTTTTAATTTTTTACTTATATGCAACTGGAGATATTGACGTTCAAAGAAGTATCTTGACATAGGTGAAAAATAAAATGGTGCAATTAAAAAAATAGAGGATGCGTATATATATATATATATATATTATATATATATTATATATATATATATATATATATATATTATATATATATATATATATATATATATATAAGTAAGAAGAAAAACAGGTTAGGAGACCCTCCGCACGAGGGGAGCTCCAACCTGATCGTTTACAAGAATAGACTGGAGAGCGGAATGAGAACAATCATCAATATTAAACTGGGAGGTGACTAAATGGCCAACATTTGCTACCCAATCCGCTGCTTTGTTTGCTTCCCGGTATATGTGGCGAATTGTCGTTGAGGAGAAGGAATTCAGCAAAACTTGGATATCCCGGATGAGATGTGCAATCTGCCATGGCGGAGACCAGTGACCTTTAACGGAGTTGATGACCATGAGATTATCGCCTTCAATTTGGAGGTGGGTGATCTGGTGCTGGATGGCGATACGTAGACCTTTCTGAAGTGCAGTGGCCTCGGCGATGGCAACAGAGGTGACTCCTAAGTTGAAAGCTGCTGCAGTTAGGAGTTGGCCGGCAGAATCTCGGAGTATAAAGCCCGCAGCTGCAGAGTGGCCGCAGACGGAACCGTCGAAATTGAGTTTATAATAGGAAGGTGGTGGGGGCTCCCAGGATACAAGGACGGAGGAAGGGGACACCGTGGTGTTTGTGACGAGGGAGCTGGAGAACGGGGTACCTGTGGAAGCACAAAGATCGATGGCAGTTCTTATAGTCCATTCGGAGAAAAGAAATTTGGCCTTATGCAGAATGCGTTCGATATTGAGAGATTCACTATGAAAGATAGTAGCGTTTCGTTCCTTCCAAATACTCCATAGAAGGAAGATAAATTTGATGAGCGAAGATCGATCATGCCTAAGACTGGATAGGGTTAGCTGAAGCGTGGCCCCAGGGAGGGAATGGGGAATCCACTCCTTAAGAGACATTAGGTGCCATAGGGGGGTAAGGCAAGGGCACTTCCCAAAGAGATGGTCTAAGGATTCCGTGTGGGTAGAACACAAGGCACAATGACTGAAGGGGAGAATATGGCGATGGGCTAAGACTGCTCGGACCCCTAGACTGTTGTGACATATTTGCCACAAAAATATTTGCATTTTGGGAGGGATATCGATTTTCCAGATCCAACTATACGGCCATTTTTCCACCGTAGAAGGGATATTGTGGGCGAGCCAATTAGCCGTCTTAATTGTAAAAAGACCTGATGAGCTAGGTCCCCAGATAGGTTCATCCGGAAGAGGGTTAAGCGGGAGTGGAATGCCTTTAATGGAGGAAATAATATAGTCTGGTAGCAAGAGTTGAAATTTTGCGATATCCCAGGTTCTATCAGGGAGAATGAAGTCTTTCACCCGTAGTGTTAAATCGACTTGATTTGCGGATAACTTTAGCTTTGTGAGCAAGTTTTCGTCAGTACACCAGCTATGTAACCAAAAATTGATCTGAGAGCCATCACCTATTTTCCATCGTATACCTTGTTGTAGAAGGGGTTGTTGTGATAAAATGTGTTTCCAGATGGGGGAGTCGCTTGGTTTTGGTTTACAATTAAAGAAGGACTGGCCATTGAGATATTTTTGCGTTACTAGCTTGACCCAGAAATTGTTCGGTTGGGTAAGAATCTTCCAGCCCAATTTGGCTATAAAAGCTTTGTTCATAGGAAGAGTGCGGCGGAGCCCAAGGCCACCCTGGGCCTTAGGGGTGCAGATTTTATCCCAAGCAATAAGGGGAGTGGCATTCTTATCCTTATTTTGTCTCCAAAAGAAGTTCCTATGAAGACTATCAATTGAATTTGCTAGTTTACCGGGGAGCAAGGTGGAGGCACAGGTATAAGAGGGAAGGGCTTCGAGGTTACTCTGAATTAGAGTTAAACGTCCCGCTTTGGAGAGAAAGCCCGATTCCCAGTGGTTAATGCGAGTGTTTGTCTTATGAACAATATGGATGAGATCAGCTTTAGAAGGTCGATGGGAACTGAAAAAGATCCCCAAATACCTTCCAAGAGAAGAACTAGGTAACATGTTGAAGTGACTGGCGAGGGCCGTTTTTCGGGTATGAGGAACTTTTTTAGAGAAAACAACGGTAGATTTATGAAAATTAACTAATTGACCGGAGAGACCGCAGAATTCATCCAATACGTCTTTAAGATTTTTACAAGCCGAGGCAGTTGCTTTGCAGAATAAGAGGCTGTCATCAGCAAACATTAAACAAGGTATATTTGCTGTTCGAGGGTGAAGTTTAAATCCAAGGCCCGATTGCCGTGATTGGCTTTGGATCGAGAGTTTCCGAATGAGAACTTCCATGCAGATAATGAACAGATAAGGGGATAAAGGGTCACCTTGCCGAAGACCTCTAGAAGGGCGAAAACAAGGAGAGGTTTGGCCATTGAGTTTAATGGAGTAGGAAACATTAGAGACACATTCTTTAATCCATAGAATCCAGGTGGCCGGGAAACCGAAAGCCTGGAGGGTCTGCCAAAGAAAATCCCATTCAATCCGGTCATAAGCTTTTTCCATGTCAAGTTTCAAAGCACACCACCCTGTCTTATTTTGAGACTTGTGGAATGTATTAAGTGCCTCTTGCGCAATCAAAAGGTTGTCATGGATAGATCGGTCCTGAGTAAAAGCATTTTGAAGGGGGCTTATTTCCCGTTGCAGAATAGGGCGTAGGCGAGAAACTAGAATTTTGGAGATGGCTTTATAAATGGTATTAATGAGGCTAATTGGCCGGAAGTGATCCGGCACTTCCGGAGCGTCTTTTTTTGGAATGAGAGTTATCAAAGTGTGGTTAAGAGAGGGAGGCAACTTACCATGAAAAAAGAAACTCTTAACAGCAGTGGTTAATTCTACGCCAATTATGGGCCAGTAAGCTTGGTAGAATTTCCCCCCAAAACCATCAGAGCCCGGTGCTTTAAGAGGGTTAATGTCAAAAAAGACTTGTTTAATCTCTTCGTTTGTAACAGGAGTCATTAAGGAATCGACATCAGATGAAGAGATAAAAGGTTCGATGAAGCTTAGATCGAGGTCCCTGGCGACGGAGTGTGTGGAACGGAAACGAGATTTGAAAGAGTCGCAAAGCAGATGTGAAAGATCGTCGTGAGAATCGACCCATTGGCCTAGGGTATTTTTTAGGCGGAAGATAGTAATGTTAGCTGTTTTTTGTTTCATTTTATTATGAAAAAATCGTGAATTGCGATCCCCTTGGGTTAACCATGTTTTCCTAGCAGAGCGGCCCCAAACTTTTTGATTAAAGAGAAGAAGTTTCTCCCGTTGGCGAATGAGTCTATTAATATGGTTAATTAGAATGGTATTAAAAGGCTGGCGCCATAAATTGGACTGCAATTGTTTTAATTTATCGTCATTTGCAGCGAGTTTATTTGTCGTATGTCGATAATGGGTGAAGGCCCAACTTTTAAGTGTCGTTTTGATGCGGCTTAGTTTTTGTTGTATGCGATAAAACCGAGAGCCGGTAATTGAGACGTTCCAATTTTTTTGAACAATAACATGTGAATGTTTATCGAGGGCCCAAAAGTTTTGAAAGCGAAAAGGTGGCGGTCGAGAATAGTTTGCCTCATTAGAGGAAAAAATGACAGGTGCATGATCGGACACTGTAAAAGGACCATATAGAATATTGCTGTTGTTAAAGGCTTGATAGAATGAAGGGTGGCTAATAGCCCTATCCAGCCGTTCAAACATGAGGTTGTTGCGGTAAGTACCTCGCCAAGAGTAAGCTTTTTGAAGGCATGGTATGTCATTGGCATTGGTATTCAGGAGGAAAGTGGGGAGGCGCTGAAGCTAAGTTGCCTTAAGCGGAGAGCCCCCCAATTTGTCTTGCGGAGATAGCATTTCATTGAAATCCCCAAGCAAAAGCCAAGGAAATGGTAACGAAGAAACATAGTTGGTCAAAAACGTCCAGAAAGCGTCTTTCTCGACGTTTTGAGCTGGACAATAGGTGCCTAAAATTGAGTACATTTTATTATGAGGTTTATAGAGAACGTCTAGATGGACCAGTCGATCGTGAGAGTAGTGGTTTTGGACTGTAATATTTGAGTTGTTCCAGCACACCCACATTCCACCGGCATGATTAATTGGATCAATGACCAGTTTATTATGGAAGTGGAGAGCTTTTAGAATGCGGTGACTATTAGCCTGATTAGTTAGTGTTTCAATGATGAAGATAATATCCGGTTTATATTTGTTCTTTAGGTAAAGAAGTTCAGTCAGAGCTTGGGGTTTTTTACCCCCTTGAATATTCCAACATAAGATGCGCATAATTAACCCTGATGGTATAAGACACTTTTCCAACTAATAGGTCCAGGGTTATAGTGCTCGAGGCGGAGGCCATGAACAAACCCAAACCTGTTTTGTGGACGTAAATGTAGTATCCTCGAAACCGAAGGAGGAGAACGGTTGTGACAGCAAGTATAAAGCCCAATAAAATAAAGCAGCTGGAGATAGCAAAGCACAAGCAGACCTAATCCCCCATACTTTAGCATAAAAATAGGACAATTATAAGTCAAATAGATTGAGTTCCATAGCGAGTGATGGAGCACTCGAGTCGTTTGGGCATAGAGGACCCAGTCCAGTGAAGCAGAGAGGGAAAAATTAGACAACCTTTGTGTGAGAAGAGCTTGTTTCATCCGGGCAATCAAGGATAAGGTGGCTTGGGTAAGTGAATGAGAGACACGGGGGCTAAGGTGCAATAAGAACCTGCAAAGACAATAGAACCGAAACCGATAGTAATATAAGAAATAGTTGCAATGAATTATAACATGATAGTAAGCAAGATACATTGAAATTAAAACCCTTGGAATCAAAAAACACAAGAAACAATGGAGATAACAACCAACCGAACTGAGAAAGTGATAATTGAAATTAACTAGCATATACAAAACAGCCCCAGCATTTACATAAAGAGTACTGGATGAATCTGGGGGGACACAAAAGGGGATGGGGAGAAGGATTAACTTGCTTGATGTAAGCATAGATACAAAAAATTGAGCAACACACATGCTCCAAAAAATATCCCAATTAAAAACAACAAAATAACAAACGCAGCGAACAATCATGGGGAAGTGGAAGGTGAAGGCATATCCTCTCTTTTGCGTCGTTTGGAGGTGTCACGAGGTGACTGCAGGCCCGCAGAGAGGGGGGAACCAGCGACCGGGGACAGTTGGTCACTCATCTCAGCATCAAAAGCAATATGGGGATTATGATGAATGACACCCAACGCTTGGAGAAAAGCTTCATCAATGTCATCATCGGGAGCGGGGTCAGCAGTAGGGTCCAGAGTGTTAGGAGAAGAGAGTTCCGCAACAGGAGGTTGTAAACAGAACCCTTCGTCACAAGATATTTGGAACTCGGCTAGAGTGGCAAAAGCATTGTTGGTAGTGATTGTGGAAGGGAGAGGAAGAAGAGGGGGTGAATGAGATGGAGGGGAATCAGGAGGAAGAGCTTCGGAGCAGAGGAGAGAGGGAACCGGTTGTAAGGGGGTAAGATGTTTGTAGGGAAGGTTCCTAGGAGGACGATGGGGAAACCTGTATATATATATATATATATATATATATATATATATATATATATATATTATACACACACACACGCATCCTCTATTTTTTTAATTGCACCATTTCATTCATATATATATATATATATGAAAAGCTATATGCAGCCCTAAGGGTTGTGTATAAGAAGCTAATACAAACTTTGACCGTTTTTCTCATAATAATACAAATTTTCGATTATTATATATTAAACTTCATACCAAATTTCGCACAATAAGTCAATCTGACTTGCAATTTATAAAAAAATCAAATTTATTATTTCTCCCTCCTCCCCCACCCCCACCAACCTAAATCACCCCCAATCCCCCCCAAACAACCAAGACACCAACGCCCACAAGTGACCACCAGCAAAACCATCCCAAAACCTCTCCCCCACCAAAAACAACCACCGCCCATCAACAAAACCACCCCTAACAGGCAACTTATTCCTCACCACCAGTACCCCCACCCCACCCCCTTGTTGCCTCCCACAAATTCTCACCAGTCACCACCAGTAACCCTACTCCTCTTTCTATCTCCTTCCCCTCCCCCAACGACTTGAAACCACAAAATTTTAGGTTTTCCTCTACAACATAAACCATGAAACAAACAACAAAAAGAGCATCCCTTATCAATGGTGAACTATGAATGACAATGCCACCGAGTACAGTTTAACCAAAATTAACATCCCGCAAATAACACAATATCCATCACCGACATCGACAAGCTCAATCTGAGTGTCGAGACTTTGGCGAGAGAAAAATCGCAATCAGAGGCATTGAGGAGATAGGAACATGCATCACCGCCATACCTCAAAGCAACGGAATCCATAGTTAAGCGAGCTTTCGAGCTCAACGGCCATGTTGAGCGTCTTTTTCTTCGCGTTGAACGAAGCCGAGGAGTTGAATCATGAAAATCATGAGCTGAATTCGATGATTTTGAAGGTGGACGAGAAAGCAGGGAGATGAAGGTTTGGGGAGGCTAGGAGGGTGGTTTAGGGGTGGGGGGTATGCAGGTGGTTTAGGGGTAGGGGAGGGGCCGGTGGAGGAGGAAGACATAGACAGTTTGGCGGTGCTACTGTGTTGTGGAGGAAGAAAAACAAGGTTTTTTTTAATTAACTTTAAAAACTAACCAATCAAATTGCGTCACATGTCTTGGTTAACCTGTTTATCAGGTTACATCCGGTTTTGACTTACTCTAGTAATTTTGGTATAAAGTTTGAAATATTAATTAATAATAGAAAGTTTGTCTTATTGCGAGTGAAACGACCAAATTTTTTATTATTCTAATTAAGAAAACCTATATACTACCTCCGTTTCTTAATAAGTGCAACATTTCCCTTATTTGGAATAGTCACAATAAGTGCAACCAAGCTCAAAATGGTAAAAAAAAGTTCAATATTATTACAAATATGCCACCTAAAAGCAAGAGGAGACCACAACTTTTTTGTTTCATCACTTGAATTACTCTACTTTATTGTAGTCCCAACTTTCTCTCTCTACATTTCTTGGTATTCCCCCACTTTCTCTACGTTGCACTTATTAAAGAAACGGAGGAAGTATATACCTCCTCTCGTTTGTTTGAAATGAAATATAGGGTCATGGCACGGAGATTTAAGAGAGGAGAGAGATAGAGAGACAAAAAGAGGGACCTAGTAATGAGGAGAGAGATGGAGAGAAGTGAATACCAAATAAAATAACTAATGTTTCACTTATTTTGAAACAAATTAAAATTGTAAGTGTTTCATTTATTTTTACAACATTTAGTTTTAATTTTCCAATCCAAATCCAAACTAATTAAAGTTTGAGTCCAAACCAATCCAATTCAAATTTTTAGAAACTAGATTGGATTTAATCCGAAATATCTAAAATTTTGAATTCTATTCTTTTGATTAATTAATTTAAGCACAAGTATCAAAATAAAATGTTTGATAATAGAAATAATAAATACAATTCCATAAAACTTCAGTAGTTATCAACTCATAATTCATAGAAACCCATAAATGTTTATCGAAAACACTTAAACTCAGCCTCAAATATAAAATACAATACAAAGCTTATTTGCTAGTCAGTTATTTTGGTTTTTTGGATCCAATTACCCTTAATCCAGACCAATCGAAAAATTCAAATTTTGAAGAAAACTCAATCCATATCCAACCATAACAGTGTTCAAGTACAAACCAAATTACTAACTCGATTTGGATTTCATTTCGATTTATATCCGAATAACTTTCACCCTTATCCCTGAACCCCTAAAGTGCCTCTAGTGTGGCTTGATCACGCAACCTCAAGGTTGTGAGATACAAACCAAATCACTCGACCAATATAAGTGAAACACTTGTTTCTTTTATGTAAGAGCTTTTTGAGAGAAGCGTTTCACTTATTTCATAATGGAAGAAATATATGAAAAAGTTCGCCAAAATTACAAACTCCATGAGTCACTTGAATAACAGGAACAAGTTATAAACACTAACCGATGAATTCTAAGACTCGTAGCTAGGGATGTGCAAAGAGCAAGATCGGATCAGAATTTGGAACGGACCACACCGGAGATTATGGTCCCTCGGTCCACAAAAAGCCTGATTCCGGGTTTTTGGTCCGGTCCAAATTGGTTGGACCGTAAATATCTATTATTTTAGCAAAAAAAAAGTTTATAGGTTAAAAAAAGTTTTAAAAGGTAGAAAGTTAACAACTTACTATCAATAACTTTTAGGATTATTGTTATTAAAATTATTAATTTATAATGTATTTAGTTTATAAATATATATTTAAATAAAAGAAAAAATATTTTTTAAAAACATATATAAATTATGATCCTGGTCCAGTCCTGGTTCAAAAATACCATATTTCAGTGCACCAGTCTGGTCCGATCATGGACCGGTACACACCCTACTCGTAGCTATGATAATTGAGAGAGAAATGTTGAGAATTAAGCGAAGTAAGTGATTTAGGTTCAAGATGGGGAATTTCATTTAGACAAGCACAACCCCCCAAATTTTTTCTAGAGAAACCTTTTTTTTTTTAGATTTTTTTCAAAGAGGTGGGGCCCCTAAAATAGGGAGTTTGCTCCCCTTAATAGACATCATTGAACTCAATATGAAACTCATGAATAAGAAAACATTCAAATTTGTTCACTACTTCAAATTTAAATTTAGAAAGTATGTTATTTTAATTTAAATTAAATATTTTTTTATCGTATATTTTTTTCATTATGATCTGTGTTCTTTTATGAATGGTAATATATACTTTGATTTCGAACAGTGTGTTCTTTTACCTATAAATTGTGTTAATGTTCTTTTAAATTAATGATATGTGCTCCTTAAATGCACAACGAGCATTTTGCACTAAGGTACGTACTCCACACTAAGGTACACAACAAGAGGGTGTGAGTGATGGTCGGTCGAATGGTGGTGGCAAGGTTTGTCTCAGTGGGGTATGGAGGGGAAGGGAAGATAAGTAAAATCAAACAATGTTTTTGACATTTTGAAATTACATAATTCTTATTAATTACAATAGTTTAACTTTTTGCACTATTCACATAATTCAGTATAACCATAATTGGTCAATTATATCTACATGCAAGAAATAGTTGTGCAAGATCATCTCTGATTCATTGCAACATACATTTTAAATATATCATAAAGTGTTACATTAACAAACATAAAAGTCAATCTATTGTACTCCCTCCATTCCAAAATATAGTTCATGTTTCTATTTTGTAAGTCAAACTTTAAAAATTTTGACCAAATTCTCACTAATATATATAAAATAATATACTCATGTGGAATCTTGTTAGATTCGCCACAATGTGTACATTTATAATATCAACTTTTAATATTTTTTACTAATATGAAATACTTCATCCGTTTTTTTTATTGCAACAATATGATTTTTACACTATTTACTCACCACTCTTTCACTATCTCTTGTCATTTTTATATAAGGAAAAATATAATCGTGTGGAATCTTGTTAGATTCATCTCGTTTTTTACTTTCAAAATATCTAATTTGTATATTTTTATTAAAAAGTAACTAAAGATATTAATAGTCAAAGTTGTGCATTGGCAAGCATGAAAACGTTATTGTTGCAGTAGAAAAAGAACGAAGGTAGTAGAAGATATCATAGGTTAGAAGTACGTCTTGAAGACTATGCAAAAAGAAACAAGAACTATATTTTGGGACTGAGGAAGTAATTCATAAAAACAAAGAGTGTACAACGATAAATAAAAAGGGAAAAATGGATTGATTACTTTAATGAATTCCAACTAGTAATAGACGAATTATTCCTCTAAAATCTTGCTAAAAGTACAATATTATAACCTATATACTTCCTCCGTTCTATTTTAAATGAAACATTGAATGAAATGACACTATTCATTAATCAATTTTGAATCCGATTTATCGCCATTATATAAAGGAAAGCATAGTCAAGTAGGATTTTGTTAAATTCGTCTCAATGCATACTATTAAATTATATTTTTTTATGTGTGCACAACTAAAGATATTAATAATTAAAAAAACACGTTGGGTTGCGTAAAAAACAAATGTTTCCTTTAAAACAGAACGGATGAAGTATAATGTCACTTGAAAAGGTATATACGAATAACTAGACAATCTCATAGCAAAAAATCTCTTTTAAAGATTTGCCTATACATTTAAAATAGATAAAATATACTACCTCCGTTTTACAATACATGCACCATTTTCATTTGGACACTCTTCACCAACCAAATTTGACAATCTTTCTCTCACCATTATGTAAGAAAAACAAAATTAAATAAGATCTAGTTAAAAAATCGTCTCATGACAGGTACCAAATGTCGACTTTCTAGAGGTATTAGAGATACTAATATTCAAAGAAATATCTTAAAATATGTGAAAAAGCAATAATACATGCATTGCAAAACGGAGGTAGTACTAGTAGGCTAACAGGTTACACATTTTTTTAAATTATAGTAAAAAAGTTGTTCTATAAGCATTTTTTAAAAAAATAAATAAATATATATATAAATAATTTTCGATGAATATATTCCAAAATTGTGAGACGCTAAATTACACAATTAGCGGAGCGCTCATTTCCTAACAAAATTGGAGAAGAAACCGACAGAATTCTGCATGTGAGTACGCAAAAATAACAGCGTTTGCGTCCTATCGTGTTCCTTCTCATGCTCATTTACATAACTACAAACCCTAACAACGTATTCCATCTCTTGTCCGTACAGATGCGATGCACAAGCTGCCTTGTAAGACATCAGCTGCAAATCACCTAGTAATATCAAAAAATTCAAACATAGCTCAATCATCAAATTGAAACCCAGATATTTTAAGAGTACCCATAACTTAAAGAGCATGCAGCTATCTACTAATAATACAATAACAAAAACAACTTCTAGATTTACTAATGTTAGTTTATTCTCTTAATTTTCTCATAATCTGTTACTGGGAATGTTATGCAACTAAGTTGATTCTATGCGTACCTTCTGCCATTTCTGATGCCAGTACGTGCTTGCTAAAATGACGGTTCAACCACCATTTACAGCGGAATTTCCAAGTCTTTCCGGACATACCCTCCACAAATGAGGGAGGAGTCTTACAGAAACGAACAGTATGCATTTGTTCACTCTTAACTTGCTCCCCATCAATACATACTGACATTCTGTCTTCTTCACACTGAGAAAGGTTAAGCAAACACAAAGCAAACTCTCTCCAAGAAGTGTGATCTCCATATGTCGCTTCCAAGTGAAGAGCAATCATCTCCACTAGACGTTCAGAAGAATACTCTCCTGAAAAGAATTTTGAAATTGAAAATGTTAAAAAGAAAATTCAATATAGACGAGAAAAACAGCTACAGGCCTACAGCTCATTTAATAACCAACAAAGCTTCATCAAAAAAAAAATTTTGTCTAGTAATTTTCATTTGCATTCTACCTTGTCGCATATTCCTTTTGGTATCTGAAGCACAGGAATAGCTAAAATAGATAACGGCTGAAGTTAACATCGGTTGGTTAATACAATCAGTTCATTAGTGTTTGGCAAGCATGATGGTTCTAATGATGATTCTGCATGTCTTTCGTGTGTATCTCTCACCGGTGGGTTTGAAAAAACCTCACGAATTGACTTGGGTGGTGTTATACGGGATTTAGAGACCAAGGGTTAGTCAGGGTAAAATGAGATGGTTGAAGGTTGAAAACACATATGCAAAGCAAGTAGCAGAAATAATATCAAGAACAATGAAAGAGAAAGAAGATGGACTTTTATGATTAAAAACAATGTGTTTGTTTCTCTTGTTTTCAGTTTTCTTTCTTGGATTGGAAAGTTAAAATGAATTCGTTCCTATGCTAGATTAGCTTTGGCAAGCTAGTTGGTGTTCTTAGGACCCTCAAGAGTTTTCAAGGTGGTGTGATTGTGGTAAACTTAAGGCAGCCATAACCGAGTGTTTTTGTGTTCAATCACTCTTGGCTATTTTCTATCCTTCTACACTTGTATGATTCGAGTGTTACTCCAATTATACAACAAACCCAAATCTACCAGACGTCCAGAACTTTAGCAGCTTGTAGTCACACATCATACTCTAATTATTAAAACAGGTTGTCACATGCCTAGAATGGCAGATGAAAAAACCAAGCACTACTACGACAATTGAGTTAGTAGAAAGGGAAACAAATCAGGTCTTAAATGTCAAAATCAAGATTAAGAATGTAAATTGGTCATTGGATATTTGGATGGACTGGATTGTCAAGTCCAATTCAGACCAAAACTTTCGGGTACGAAATTTATAGGACTACAGAGCACCAAAATTTTGAAGTGTAAATAAGGTTGGAAGACAAGTAGAAGCACATATCAGGTTCCAATAATTCTACGAAGCTTATAGAACTAAAGAGCACCAAAATTTTGAAGTGTAGATAAGGTTGGAAGACAAGTAGAAGCACATATCAGGTTCCAATAATTCCACACCTTTTTTATGCAAGTCCAGCAGCCTTGCTAAGGAATGCCTGCATGTAGGATCCTTCTTCATCACATCCTCAAAACACACAGATATATTATCGCACTTGTCAGAATCAAAGCACTCCCAGAGACGAGCCTTTAATCTGCAAAGCACAGAAAAAAATACTTTTCTATTCAAAAATTTAATCACCTCGCAGATTTGAGAAATATACTGGTATCCCATTCGTAGCACTAGAGATGATTAATATATAAGGATAACTGTTCCTTGAGACTAAGATTATTTTTCTTATCAATTACTCCCTCCGTTTCATATTAATCTACACACTTTGACATTTTACACTATTCACAAATTGCACTTTGACCCTCGTTTGTGATTTATACGTGAATAAAAACATAGTCATGTGGGATCTTCTTAGATTCGTATTAGTATGTATTTTATTAATATGTACTTTTTATAATTTTTACAAATACAAACTAAAGATATATGTCCTCAAAGTTTTACATTGGCATGCGTGAAAAGTGTAAGTGTGTAGATTAAAATGAAACGGAGGGAGTAGTTTATAGCAGAATGTACAATAGCTAAAGCTTAGTGTCACAACTCACCAGTGGTGACAAATGACTATCCTACTGGTAGTTCTTTCCAAACCAAAAATAGATGAAATTTCAACTAATTATTTTCACTACTACCATTATTTTCATTACAGTATGATCCCCCATTTCTTTCTAAAGAAAAATGAAACTATTCCTTCCAAACCACAAAGTAGCCAAGCATGCAATAAAACCCAATATTCTCACCAAATCCGACAACTATATTTCACCAAAGGATTAAGAGTAAACGGCAAGATGTTCTCAAGGAGCACCAGACAAATAAGTATTTAAAAATGTGCTTGAATGAAACAAAAAAGCCTTCACATCACGGAGCAAGTTCACAAACAATACTGATAGTCTGAGACCAATTTACAGATGGGGACAATACAAAAGGTAGCACAAACGTTCTCCAACTCCTAAGAACAAGAGCTGGCAGAGCTCACACCAATAGCATTTATATAGACAACCCGTTGCCGGACTTGATTAATCGCTTTTTGTTGCTCAAAAAGAATTGTTTCGTTTTTGTTTTTGATTGAGTTCGTCTAAAAAAAGGAAGGATTGTTTTCTTCATTCTTTTTCCATGAACAACTCAATCAAAACGCAATAAAAGAAATTGCAGCCTTCTAGATAAAAACGGGCCAATCCATGGGTATACCATGAAGATACAAAGGTTTTACCTGTAAACCAACCTCCTAAGGCAAAATAAGCACAAGGAAAGAACAATAGACCAGACCAACCTACAAAAACGAAACGGTCCCGTCAATTCGCTAAGAAACTTCAATATAAAAAATGACGAGCCAACCACGCAAGACATCAATACTGAATACTGTCAGAAAAACCCCCAGTGAGTCGCACCAAAGGGAAGCAAAGTAAACCACACCATCCCACAAGAACTCACTCCCTGTACATCTCCGACATAATTTCCTACCATTAAACTATGACAATGAAACCCAACAAAAAGCTACACAATCCCATCTCCGAAAGAGCTTCATCTCTATTTCCTCTCAAAGCTGACATATATAACCTACAAATGCTCCAAATGGAGATGATAAAGTAACTTGTAACCCCAAGAAGTGAACAATTTATTCCATACACAAGCAAGCTGAAGAAAAAGAGCCTGTCCTACAACACTCAGAGAACGCATGCTATGTTTGGCAGTCGAATTTGAATAAAATCAATTCCCGTTGACCCACACAAAGGCAGTTACCTATTTCAGGACTGTGGCCTTCCAAATAGAGGTCAACAAATGTGGAGAAGCACATGGAGAGACGCGTAATCATTGAAAGATTTACAAGTGAAAAAAACTTGGGTAATCCACCAGTCACACCCTCCAAATTTCAAAAAACTCCCACTCTTGAGGATTTCTCCTTAAGTGCAAACTCAAAGAAAGAACACAAAACAGTAAAGAAAGATGAACATTGGACGGATAAAAAAGAGTCATCCCAAACTGACTTTTAGGACCCACCCCAACTACATCTGACAACCCGGGGACACATATATCCATGAAATCGTACGAGGAGTCGGAGTTCCCACAAGAAACAAGATGACCAGAATAGATTAGATTAGGTGTAGTTTATAACTGCATTGTACTGGCATATGATGCAGCTATAGTCGCAGGAGGGTAGGAAACTATTATAAACTCTAATCACCAACATCTAGATGAACTACGAATGAAAATAATTGAGAGGCATAATCCCAATGTCCTATATACCCAGGAAAAATATAGCAGAATTATCTTTCATGAAGCCATACCTTAACAATCTTGGCCTCTTAGGTACCACTTGGCTTCCTAGTTAACTATCGCTAAAGAATTCTAGACCAAGCTCTCAACTCTGTAACGTCATATCCTTCCCAATTCTGACTAAGCCCAACAAGATGTTGCCTGTGGGAATTAATTGCTACTGGAAAAGATTTATTGTATCATAGCTGCCCATAAGAGAAGAGACAGCAATCGGATACTATACCAAGCCCTTACACAAAAGATTAGCCACCTGTCCAGTACGAGAAAGCCCAGCACTGTCGTCCAAAACAATTAGAAAGAGTGCTCAAGCCTAATAGGAAGTTCATTTGAGGACAGAGAAAATAACTTACTTGAAACAATTTTTTTTAGATTTGAATTGCCTTTTTCCTATTTCTACTTCTTCCAATATCGCCATTTTACAATTGTATTTCCAGCTTTTACTTATCTGAATGCATTTCTATACTGCTTATATCATTTAAGGGACAAGATCTTAACCTTAAAGAAAGCACTGAGCTTGACTCATTGCAGAACTGCTCAAGAACAACTATGGCTTCATTAGCGTGACCCCCAAGCAACAGCAGCTGCCAAATAAACCAAAGAAAAAGGATAGATGCAATCAATGAACATAAAATTTCAACGATTTCTATCAACATAACAGTAAATGCACTGTTTATCAAAAGGGAAGTGACAGCACACAACCTGCGGAAAAATATCTTAGTTTTGGCCAATGAAACAAAGAAATAAATCCATTCTTCCATTTCAATCAAGTAACAAGAAGAAAAAAATTAATGTCCAGTTACTGTATCACGATTGAAATACCCATCACATGGTAGATTCTATAGAAATAGTTATCAATTTATTCTGGTGATCCTGAATAACAAACAATGACAGTTCTCAATGGAAAGATACGCTGTACGCAGCTGTCATGCCAACATGATGACTAATCACAAATCATCAAATATATCCTGCATCAATTACCAACAGGCTAAAGCTGCAAATTTTGTTTAACCAAGGTTTTTAGGATCGGGATCCTGCCATAGATGGATGAAAGGGGCAGGATCAGATTGGTGTAAACAGATCATAGAATCGTAAGATACTACTAAATAGCAAAAAAGATCCTACCATGTAGGAAACAAGTACTAATAATAGTATTAAACAATATGAAAAAACTGTGGCCGTCAAGTAACTAGAATACCGCAAAGCATCATTTTGCTCACAGAAGGTTGACACTTGAGTTGTTAAATGCAAGAACACCAGCAGCAATTTGCAAATTATATGCAAGGTTAAATATGACCAATATAAAGTCGCAATCGCAATTGATAAAATCAGTATGAACTAATTAGCAATAAGAAATATGCAGGAATGATTTTACATCTCAAATTGTCATTGCATGAAAGATAGGACGCTGAGACACAAATACCCGTAAATGGAACAATATCACACCTGTATTAAAGGAAGCAGTGCAGCTTCTGAGATAGGGCGGGGAGACTGAAGAGCAAGCTTTAAAAACTTCAAAGCTTCCTTATAATGATCACCAAAAAATAGTCTACGAAAAGAGATGATGTCCATTAAATTCTCTGAAGAAGGCACTCTTACGGGCAACAATGATTGCAAACCTGTTTTAAACCAATATAGAGGTAATGAGAGTAAGGAGTGAGAGACTGAACTTGTATGTTATATAGGGTCAGTTACTCAATTCTAAATTCATAGCGAAATGCTACAACCTCAGGAGTGCAAAAAAGTTAAAATCTGACAACTGGTTCCTCTTAAGAGGCACTGAATTCAGAATAGGTGACTATGCAATTACTATACCTGACTACTTCCAAAACGTAGAATAAACACATCCCCAGAACCAAACTCTGCTAACATCTCTTTTCTTTTACTCCACCCAAAATTGTCATTGCCTCCACTACCATCAAAAGCAAGATCACAACCAGAAATCCCCACCACCCGTCCAGCCCCACAGAAGCATTATCAACTCACTGGTCTAATATATCTCCTTCTCCCATCCCACCGGACCCAAATCGTTGCTGCCTACCCAAACCATCAAGAAGGGAACTCAACAACCAAGGAATACATCAAAAGCAAGACCACAACCAGAAATCCCCACCACCCCGTGCAGCCTCACAGAAGCATTATCAACTCAGACTGGTCTAATATCTCTCTTTCTCCCATCCCACCAGACCCCAATCTTTGCTGCCTCCCCCAAATGATCAAGAAGATAGCTCAACAACCTAGGAAATAAAATCATGAACATGGTAATGTTCGTATTGTCAAGGATGCAGCTTGTGACCAATAAACGGAGAAGATTGCACACCTACGGGTCATGAATTTTGTTCCAAAAAATCACATTGATGGTTATTAAGTTGTAGATTTTTTATTTTAAGAAGCATTCTTTCAAGTTTCAACATAATATGACAGAACCTATCGCGTTATGAGTAAAATATACATTTGGTAAAAGGATCAGGATACCTATACAAGAATATATATCATAAATACAAAATACATCATAAAGTCAATTATTAAGAATAAAGGTTATAAATAGTAATAAATACAGGGAATTTCTAATGAATTACTACAGTTTCTATTGAATGGTCAAAACTTGACTTTTGACACTATTCACAAATTTCATTTTGACTATCATTTGTGATTATAGTTGCATGGAATCTTGTTTGATTCATCTTGATATGTACTTTTTGATATCAATTTTTTATGATTTTTAAAAATACATAATTAGAGATATTAATATTCAAACATTTACATTACCAAGCATGAAATGGTAAAGTGTAACCATTAAATAGAAACCGAAGGACTATAATGATACCGATAATCATATAACTCCTTGTGTCCCAATATAAATGCAACACTTTTTGATCGTCAAATAAGGAATAAAAATAGAAGCAGGAAGATCTTTTGGAAACACACATAAACGAAAAGTAGGAAGATCAAAATAAATGGAGAAAGTAATGGAAGTTATGAATATGTTCAAATTATACATTGAGATAAATATCAAAATATCTTATATACTAACATTTAAATTTATATACGAGTTATGATGAAAATATTATAGTCAAAGTGATGCATGTGGATAATGCAGAAAGTCAAACTACTTCCTCCGTTCTGTTTTAAATGAAACGTTTGCTTTTTCATGCAACCTAACGCACTTCTTTAATCATTAATATCTTTAGTTATGTACACATAAAAAATATAAAAAAGTTATAATTTGATAGTATGTATCGAGACGAATCTAACAAGATCCCACTTAACTATGTTTTTCTTTACATAATGACTATAAATTAGAATCAAAATTGATCAATGAATAGTGTCATTTCACCCATTTAAAACAGAACAGAAGAAGTATTACATTTATTTTGAAATGGAGGGAACATAAACATTAAATATTAATTATTACATAATATTTTCAATTTAAGATAAATCAATTTTCATTTTTTTGAAACTTGTTAGAACTAAAAATTATTATCCCTAATTGGAACCCATTGGAACTTATTAGACCTGACTGCGCTGTTTGAAACTTAATTGAACTTGATTGGAATTTATATAAACTGAACTTATATAAACTTGTTGGACCTAACTTAATTAACCAAGTATGAAGAAAACGCACCCAAAGCAGGAACGATGAAGAAAGAAAATGGAGAGAGGATATAGGTCAGGAAAACAAAACAAAGAAACTAAAATAAACTCACTGTGTATATTATAGGGAGAAGAACAATGAAATTGGTCATAGTCATCTTGCATTGAGCCATCAGTTTCTCCACTCGATTCAGCAGAATTCATATAAAAATCCTGCGATTGGAACTTCTTGTTCTGCTCAATTGGCTTGGCCCTATAAACTTCGACATCTAGCCTTTGGTTAACATTTGCATCAGTGTACTTGTCGTTCATAACAGATGTCTCCGAATGATAGTGCAAGTTTGAAAATGTCTCATATATACTGGCTGCATCCTCCTCCTTCAGGTTGTATGTATCCTCAGAAGAGTTGTTTTTCACTATATCTGACTCCAGATGCAAGCAAGTCTCTTCTAAGTTTCCGAGCCGCATCTCATTTGGTAGATCAGAATACCATAACTCATAATTGGTCAAACCCATGATCAGATCAGACTTTTCATCTCTTGCATGTTCATCTTCCTGCTGAAGGCTACAGCAGCCACCAATAAGATTACACAAGTCAGAAAATCAATTCAACAAATGTTAATATATATAAATAATAGAAAAGAAGAAGATAAGTAACTCCCAAAGGTTCAAAAAGTGAAGACGATTAGCATAGCAGTCAACTTAAGCCTTCTAAATGATCTGCTAAATGATTCTACAGCCACAGGCCCAAAAGCATCATATTGCGATTGACAAAATCACAGCTAAGACACACTGAAGCTTCAACATCCACTAGAAAGGCCAGTATATTTCCTTAGTTTATTCTCAGCACACGATTTCAAAACTAGTTTATGATTCCGTGCTATGCATGGGAGGTTCAGTCATGGTAGTGAGAATATATATATATATATATTATATTATTATATATTTATATTATATATATATATATATATATATATATATATATATACATATAAACACACATATAAAAAGACGAAGAAAGTTTAACTTTGATATATATGTTAATGGCTCAAGGGAGAAAGGAGGGAGATAAAATACTTTGAAAATTATATTACATTGTAACATATCACTACTCTAGAATCAAGATTGGTAAATCTTTTCACTCTATGTCAAGAGTCTTTGAGTTTGATTTACTACTTCTCTATATTCTATTTAATAAGGAAAAAGCAATAATTCTATAAGCAAATTCAAGGTGGGGACAACCCCTTCCTATTCAAGAGCAACTGACATGATCTATGTCTATTGTCAGTTTTATTTTTCCAAAGACTAGATATAAGGGAACACCATCTCAAGATCCATGTATCATACATAGAGAGTATATGTGATACAACGCCATACCATATCATTAGCCAAATGGGACACATCGTAGGGTTTTTTAGCTTTTAACAACCACTACTGGAACACTACTTCTACCACAAAACTCTACCCACACTACAACCTGACAAAGCACTCCTAGTTTTCATTTGGTTCAAGATGAATGGAAAGCGAATGAAAACAAATAGAAGAGGAGAATGATAACAAAAATGGTGTTTAGTGAGTGTTTGGTTTGAGCCAAGAAATGGAAATGAATGGTAACCATTACCAACCATGGTTTGAACATAGGGTTTCAGTAACGGTCGTGGAAACAGTCACGGTTTCGCTAGAACGGAAATGATACGTTTGTCGAGGACCGCGTTGCAGTTGTCGCGGCCGAACATGGTTTTGAAACTTTTTAGATGTTTTTTATACCCAAATATAATCAATTAGCGTTCAAAAAAAATTAGTAATACTAAAAAGTGTGAAAATGGTGTTAAAAATCAAATAATATATAATTAAATAAAATTCGATTTTTTCACCCCTTAGGTTTCATGAAATGCACCAGGTACCCTCGTTGTTTTGGAAATGCACCAGACTATGAAGCACTGGTACAGTGGTTGAGTGCCGTATCCCGCATCCGGTACGGGTACGATTAGGGTACGGTACGAATACGGGGTGGATTCTTACCCAATCCGTACATGAGAGGGTGGGTACGAGCGCTTCTTATGGGGGACGAATCCGCTTCAAAGTGGGCTGGAACAAAACGTACCCATATGACTTTCATGAAATTTCGGAGGAAAAAAACATAAAAAAAACTTAGAGATCAAATGTAGTTTTTTCTAGATGACATTTCAACCAAAAAGAAAGACTAATCTTTAAGTCCAAAATGGCGAAAAAAATTAAGCCCAGAATTATTTAGATGAAGAAGAAGAGAACTAGAGAAGAGAGGATGAAGAAAAAGAGACGAAGAAGACTAAAGTTGAAGACAGTGTAAAAATAAAACTCACTGGCAGTCAAATCCCCCTCCCTTCTAGCCTACTTTACAGTTGTCATTTTTTGTTTTTTAAATCCCCCTCCTACGGGGTGTAGGGGAGGAGGAGGGGTAGGGGAGGAGGAGGGGTTGGGGTTGGGGGTTGGTGTTGGGGGTTGGGGGTAGGTGGTCGGGTTATGGGGCTAGAATTTGAAGTTAGGGGGTTAAGATTAGGTTAAGGTTTGAAGTTAGGGGGTTAATATTAGGGTAGGATAGAATTTAGGGTTTAGTTAGTTAATTAGAATTTAATTAAGGCTAATTAGGGTTTAATTAGGGCTAATTAGGGTTTAATTAGGGCTAATTAGGGTTGATTAGGGCTAGTAGGGCTTGATTAGGGCTAGTAGGGTTTAATTAGGGTTTAATTAGGGCTAATTAGGGTTTAATTAGGGCTAATTAGGGTTTAATTAGGGCTAATTAGGGTTAATCAAGGTTTTTATAGGGATAATTAGGGTTTAATTAAGGCTAATTAGGGTTTAATTAGGGCTAATTAGGGTTTAAATACGAGCTAGAGGGGTTATATACCCTAAAAGCTAACGAAAACTTAACATTGTTAGTCATTAAGGGTATTTGGTGCATTTTATGCAAATGACAAGGGCATCTGGTGCATTTCCAAAATAACGAGGGTACCTGGTGCATTTCGTGAAACCTTGGTGAAAAAAATCGAATAAAATTCTAGTGAGTGCCCAAAAGATAGGAGACTATTTACTACTCTAGAATAATGCTTCAGCTTCTTTACTAGCTTAAATAGGAGAGATGGGTGGGTGAGTCCTTAACTGATTTAAAAATCATAAAAGAGGACAAGTGGACAACACCTATGTCCATGTGACCCACCTAACCCTACTACTAGAGTTTATTAATTTAAAACCTCGGCTAGCTTTTATTCTCTTTCCTCCCTCCTCCCTCTTCTCTCCCTCTCCCTCTCCTCCCTCCTCTCTCATGCCCCAATAAATGCAGGAAATGTGGAGTTCCGTTAGCTTTCACCACCATCTTTACACCAAAAGCTTCAAAATTCGGCAGAAACCTTCATTTTCAAGGTGGTGCAATGGTATGACGTAAATATCGGGAGAGTTAGGTTCGGAATAGCTAAACCACGTGAGATCTTGTGCTTTTGAAAACACTGCACCAAACCGTAAAATGTCAGTTCGGTGATTGTAATCCTGTTACAAAACGGGTAAAACGTAACAACTCGAGCGTTATTTTACACCATGTTACCACCAAATAATGGATTTTGTTACTTGGGACCCAAGTAATGGAAATGGATGAAGCAAATAAGAAGAAAGGGAACCGATAATTGATTATGTTCCTTGGAGCCCAAAATAGCGTATCAAACGACCCCTTAGTATTTTGACTCAGTCAACACACCAAAAGCTACTTCAAAAGCTTATGCTAAACACGCCCAACATGAACCTATTAGGGACCGACAACTGTGACATTAGTACGATATCGTCTACTTTGAGCCTAATTCCACCCAGATTTGTTTTGAAACCTCTGACACTTATATTCAAGGTAACTCTTCCTTAATCTTCCCATGTGGGATTTAAATGGACACCTCAACAACACTAATACCCATGGCGGGAGGACAAGGTCTATCCCAAAGAAAAAAGGACAAAAAAATGACAATTGGAGGCAAGCAAGACAACTACAAGGGAAAAATCCAAACTCTGCAAAACGTTGCTCGAATTCTTAATCTCAAATTCATGCGTTCAAGTTCTAGGGATTTAAAGAAACCTTCACTAACCAAAAGGTGCAAATTCAGGTGGTACTGGTACTGGTAAACGAGAACGACAAGATGCCACTATTGTACAGCAATAGTAGAAAATCATCCGACCCTAACACGTGATAACAATTCTTGTATGAAGTTGAACCTTGAAAGCACCCATCTATTTGAATTCTGAACTAGTATTAACAACTTTGTATCAAAAGGAAAATTTAAATGTACCTCTGCAAATTAATGCGGGCATAGTCATGGCTATTTCGTGCAAGGCATGAGAGAATGTACTCCAACATAACAGACCTATCCTGTCAAAAAAAACACTTAATCAGAAAGCCTGACACCATCAACAAGGTCAAAAGTTGTAGTGCATACACCCTTAATTGATCACCATTTTGTCAATCAGGCGATACAGTGATGATTATTACATTACAGCCACCATTAGTAGCTCAGGTTACACTCTCTTGGCAACAATTATCCGGTACAAGTGCACAAAAACAACATGGAAGGAGTTTGGGTGTTTGCGTGTCGCCTCAACACGATGAGTGTACACACCAGGCAACAATTGTCGAGTCAGGTACCAGTAAATTGTCAGAAATCAGGGGTCGTGATCGACATAGGTATACTCTAGCAATTGCACATCATCTTCTGTCCATAGTTGGAGGGCCAATGGCAAAGAGAAATGCAAGAATTAACGAATATTGCAGATCTAGAATTCATGTGAAAAGCCTAGATCTGCAAATAGAAGATGTAAATTACTAATGAAGTTGTTAATTGTTGGGGCTCTGTTTAGAGGAGGGTGAGGCATGACAAATGGTATGTATGACTGATGAGTGTTTGGGTGCTGGCAACATTTTCCAGCGAGGGAAGATAGTAGCTGCTAATCATGATATGCATGTCATAACTTATTTTCTAAATTAACAAAGAGACATAGTTCTATTAAAAACCACACCAAGGGAGCGTCAGTGTGTCACCATGTACAAGTTGCATGTAATCTTATAGTTATGGAACTCATAGGTGATAGGATGGCTACAAAATGAGGAAAAGAGTGAGAAAGAGAGAACAAACACATACTTTTAAAAAATCGGGCCACCTCAATCATCTATAAGTAAGAAGCATCGCCATATATTCAAACAAAATCAACAATGTAACCTTTCCTCCATGGCTTGAAGAAGTGATATACACTGCCTCGGGTAGAGAAAAAAACTAACATTTTAAGTTTCAGAAAATTTAAGTGTGCTGGCTACACTTGAGAGTGATGAATAGCTTCCGCATTTTGTGTTCTAATTCTAACTACCTGTAATTTATTATAAGTCAGGCTGTGATATCATCAAAACTTTGGTGTACAAAATAGTTGACTTTAGAGCATGTTTCACAGTCTAGCAAACAACGACTGTAAATTTATGGTACTTTTTTTACCAGCAGAATGACAAAACAGAACGTTTTAAATATTGTGACCACTTCAGTTCTAGTTTCTTATTTCATTAGCAGCACTTCATATGAATCTTCGTTCTATAGGAGACACTAAAATAGGTACAAAATTGAAGGGGGCTTCTTCCAGTCATCAGGGTTTACATGATATAATTTATAGTTAGCTATACCTTCAATGGCCACTTTCTCTTAGACTTTATCTTTTCCTTCCATGTATCATACAAGTGCTGAATCCTTGATGAGTAGGCATTTGGATCAATTTTCATATGTTGAAGAAGTTCCATTGCAGCCTGATACAACAAAAATATAGAATCCTTGTCAAAGAAGATGGATTTTATGTTAACGTGAAATAATAATAATAATAATATCCAAATACAAGGCACCTTTTGCAAATGAAGTTGTGCCGTTATGATTAAATAACACACTTAAGATTTTACTGATGACAGGGCGTCTTAGGAGGTTCACTTTTATGTAGACCTCTTGCTAATTTAAACTGGTCAAAGAAACAGCAGATAAATATTTTCAAGAGTGTTGTTGGGTGGGGTGGGCCATTCCATCCAATTAAGTCGAGGTTGTTAAAAGGAAAATGTAGTAAAAGAAATATGCAAACAGCTTAATGATGATAATAACAAAATTAACTAAGATTTTGGATCAGTAGATACAATAATATCGATTACCATAAAAAAAAACAGAGATACAAATAAGAGAGCTACAGGGATAGCAAAGCTAGCAGAAAGACCTTGAAGAATTCAAACAAAAGGAACAAGGAGGAAGAGGCAGAAGGGAAGAGGAAGCAAAAGCATAACAGGATGTTTTATGATGGAATGGGGGGTTATAAAATGTTATCGTACTTTCAAAACACTTGTCACTCCATTTCAATCAAAAAGAATTTTTTAAAATTTCTTTTTTATGTACTTGGCACATCGTATAATTACAATCATGCTAGAACCCTAGAACTATGCTTATATGAGATCTGTGAGTCCTTTACTTCTATTTAGCGTTTATGGAGAGCTACAAGGACAAAGATGTAAGCATTGGCGGAGGGAGCAGGGGGGGACCAATGTACCCCCAATTTTTCAATTTTTTTCTTTTTATAAAATTTGCTTTTTAATTTCATATAATAGTAATCACTAATTTTAGTGTTCAAGTCTTCAAGGTATATTACAATATTTTCTTTTATGTCTTTGTACCACTTTTTTTATTCTTATCATTGTTTGGGTATTTTTTTGTATCAATTATGTGTATATGTGCATTTGTTTTTGGTCATTGTGGGATGATATGATTATAGACTTATCTAGCAAAAAAGATTACAATACGTTAGTTTCTCACTTTAATTTTTCTTATTGTATAATTCTTCCCTTAGACTATATCTTCTATGAGTAGTTTGACTTGATTTTATTTAGTACAAATAATTGTTTGGTCACTTTTATTAAAAATATATGTTCCTACAAGTTTTTGATTAAGATATCATTAATTGGTATAAAAAAGTAAAGACTTGAAGACTACAAATGTAATTTCATGTGAACCAGTGAATGTGTAGTTATTTTTTTCTTCATCTTCTTGGATTATATGATTTCAGAATATTCGAGTATTAAAATTTTAGTTGCTCCATATTACATATTATATGTGTTGAAGTAAATTTTTTTCAAAGGTTTTTGTCAAAGTGTAACATTTGTCCCCCCAAATTGAAAATCCTGGCTCCGCCAGTGGATGTAAGTGCAAAATGTAAAAAGAACGCATAACATCTCGAACAAGACCTTAAATACTAAAGGTAAAGGTGTCAAACCAAAGCACACTAAAATAATGAAAGACTTTGTTGGCCAGGGAGCACAGCCCAATATTGTTGCTGAGAAACGGCTTAAAGATGATATACACAGTGGACAAAGTAAAAATAGTTGTAGTCCATGTCACATGCAGTTTGATTTATTTTGATCCTAATCTCAAACGCTTGAGACTGTAATACAAGTGTAAGTATTTTAGAAACTTGCAGTTTAGGCCAGAACATGCAAATTTTCAGAAGTGACAAGTCCCTATTCAGATATCTATACTGTCCCAAATAGCATCGACAGTCAAGCCACACAAGCAGGCAAAACAGCAGGAGAAGATTGAACAAAAGTCAGTAAATACATACCCAATACTTCATACGATTGTTATGAGGTGATTTTTCTCTGCAGGTTCCTTTCAACAATGTACTTAGCACTCCACTAGCGTCCACCCAATTGTGTTGGACCACAAGCTTACGAAGAAGGCATCGCAACCTGATGCGATTATCGCGGCATACATTCATTGAACCCACTCTGAGGGTATACGAAGGCTTTGTCAAGAACATTGCAACTCTCTTGGACGATCTCCTTCCCTTCAGAGGATGATTACTTGTCCCATCATGGGATGCTCTCTGTTTTGTGTCAGTGTCTTTATTGTCATCTGAAACATGAGCTTGGTCTGATGTATGGACAGGCCCGTCCCTGAGCCAGGGCAGGAGGGGCGGCTGCCCTGGGCCCGGGGATGACAGGTCATTCATTACTGATTTCCAGCCACAACACTTGAAAAATTGATCTGATGAAATTAAACAAGAACAAGTGAACACAAATATGCGCATCTACAAATTGTAACATAAATTTTCTTATCATTTACTTCCATGAAACAAACAAACATGAATTAACATTACCCAAAATTCAAATTAAACTTCAATAACAATAACAAATTCACCCAACAAAGTTGAAACTTGAGACTTGCGAGTCTCAACTAATCAGGCCCGTCCCTGAGCCAGGGCAGGAGGGGCGGCCGCCCTGGGCCCGGGGATGACAGGTCATTCATTACTGATTTCCAGCCACAACACTTGAAAAATTCATCTCATGAAATTAAACAAGAACAAGTGAACACAACTATGCGCATCTACAAATTGTAACATAAATTTTCTCATCATTTACTTCCATGAAATAAACAAACATGAATTAACAAGTTAAACCAGAAACTCATTCGAATCATAAGTTTATAACATGTAAATTGTCACTAAAAACATGAGATAACATATATGAGAAAGAAAAAATAAGTTGAATTCATGAAACAAACAGCATAAAACCAATCGCATGAATAATCACATCAAGTAGATCTCAAATATCGCAATTCCACACCAAAATCCGCAACAAAACAAGTAGATTCATCTAAGGAACAAAACAAGAACCTGGAACGAGCTTCTGCAATTCGAGCTTCTGCAATTTGCGTATGACATATGAGAGGTTCCAGATTCCAGGTTCTAAAGGAATTCAATTTGCGTATGAGTTGGGCACCGGCACCGTCACCGGCACCGTGAGCGTTTTTGGAGTGTTACTCGCATATAGGCTATACCTATGTAGTTTAAGATTATTTTTTTTATGCACAACACCCGAAAATCTAACACAAATTGACGAGTTTATCTGTATTATATAAGCAAAGTGATGAGTTACGGTGTCGTCTTATAAGATTACTGTTCTACCCTTTACTTATTAAAAAAAATGCTAACAATAAAATATTCAATTAATAACCAATAAGAAAACTTAAGATTGTCTAATTTATAATAAGATATAATGTACACATAAAATATTTTCCAAAATAATATGCTTAAAAAGAGATATTTTTGATTGAAAATTAAACTAATCTAATTAAAGCAATTCAAACAATTAAAAAGTAAGAACTTATACATTAACATAAACGTGCATATGAGACTAGTAATAGCTTATTGTACATCGATGATATGTTAGGATTCTAAATATCAGGGGCGGGGCAAACATAACGGGGGCCCTATACGCTCTTTTAAAATTGGACCCTTCATATTTAATTTATAAAAGATATTAGATTCTGAATTTTAAAAAATACTTTTATATTGAAAATAATATCTAATTACATCATATTAAAATAATCTAAACAAAATCAGCAACCACACATTGTACATCAATTTAAAATCGCCCATCTCTTGAACTTCTCTGGCAAAATTTGTTGAATTGAAGTTTAAGAGTAAATTTTATTGGAAAATTGCAAAAAAAATAAAAATATGGGAGTATGAGTAAAAATTAATGAGAGAGTTAGGAAGAGAGAGAAAAGAGTAGCTATTAATAGGGAATAAGCAGCCAAAGAGTGATGGTTAGTATTAATGTGAATAAGTGATGAGTCAACAGTCATAATTGAAAGAGCAAAAACTAAAAAAAAATTGCTTCTACCAAGAATCGAACCCACGCCCCTGTTGCCAATCCCTTACCACTTTACCACTAATCCAAATGCTTTCCTTTTGTTTTAATTTCAAACATTTAATACATATAATATATTTCGGGGCCCCTTTATTTTTGGGGTCCTATTCCGTCGCCTATACAGCATGGGCCAAGAACCGCCCCTGCTAAATATTATCATATAAATAGGATTATTATTCCTAGCCTGTTCTGTCCATCTTATTTTCAATTCAGTTACAATCAGTTGGATTCATACTTCGTTTGGTAGGGTGTAAAATATTTTCCATGAAAATTCTTTTTCCTTTTCCTCTCATTTTCCGTTGTTTGATATGCTAAGGGGTGTAAAACAAGTTTTCTATCAAAGTAGCTATAGGTGGAAATTATTTTCCTTTAAAAAAGAAGGGAAAACACATTTTTCTCCCTTCTTCTTAGCAACCTTTTACTCTCCTCTTCCTTCCCCATCTATTTTTCTCATTCCATAACTTTTTTTAGATTGAACCAAACAAAAGAAAATTAGCTTCACAATTGGATTTTCCATGTAAAATGTTTTATATTGAAAATATTTTACATCCAACCAACAGAGCCTCGGTTCCAATCAGTTTTGTTCACTTCCTAATTATTTTGCTGATAATAAAATAATATAATTTATTATTAATAATTACAATTGCAATTACAATTATTTTATCATTATCATTATCATCATCCGATTGCTTGATAAGTGTGTTTCAAACGTACTTTATGGACTCCTTTTAGCTCATTTTGATCCTCTTTCTCCCCTTTCTTCCCTCTTTAGTCTCCCTTTCCCCTTCTATTTCATTCACTTGATCATACTTGATCATAGTGATATTTTGCTAGATTTTTAGTCATTTTTGACCGAATTTCTAGTACATTTGCTTTCACCTTGTTTTGCCACGTTCTTGATATAGGTGAAACTACTAAGATGACTACGATTTGTAAAGTTGGAAAAGGTAGCAATGAAAACAAAGCACAAATTGATAAATGGTGCGCTTGCACCATTCCCCATGTCCGCTCGCACAAAGGAGCACATTGCACAATGAAATCTTGAACGGAGAACTTCAAATGGACATAACTTTCAAACCACAAATCGGATGAAGGTAATTCCAGTTGGAGGTGAAAGCTCGTTTCGATATCTTTCCAACGACTGGTCATAAGCTTGATTTGGATATAAAACGAAGAAGTTATGCGCGTTTTAAGTTGAACTGTCCAGTTTGAGGCAGAAGGGTGAGGTGCGCCCGCACCTGATTTTGGTGCGCCCGCACCTATGTTTGGTGCGCTCGCACCTCATCTTGGTGCACCCGCACCAGTCGTTTCCGGAAAATGGAGCTCGTGGCTTCATTAAACGAGTTTTTGTTTTATTTCGAAGAGGGACGTTTTATTCTAGTTTTTTACACAACATTCTAGGGTTTTGTATTAGAGAGAAAACACTTTAGTTTTCATTGGTAATTGAGATTAGTGATATAGTTTGTGATTCCATTGATATTGAAGGTACTTTTCGTTCATTTAATTCAAAGTTTCAGTTTTTAATTCATTCTTTTGTTTCTTTTGTTCTTAGATTATTTTAGATCTTCATTCTCTTAGTTTCATAATTGCATTTCATTAGTTTAATCATTATTTAATCATATTTAGCCTTAGATTAGTCATAGATTCATTGTTTAATTGCTTTAACTCCATGATTAGTGAGTAGTTCCATAATCTAGGGTTAGGGTGAAAGTATGAATTAGGGTTTTAAATATGATGTTTATGTGATTGTGATGTTTAGAGAAGCTTATGCATTGATCTTGGTGTTTTGAGACCTTAGGATAGATATTGATCACATTTATGCTTTGGTATTTTGATTTCAAATGTTCTAAATCGAATTTTGAACTCTTTTATCATCCCCAAGAATCAACTTAATTTCTATGCCAAGATATTGGATGGAAATTAAGGGGATCCTTCATTAGGGGTTTTCCAAACTTATTGAATCTCTTAATCAATTAACTAAAGACCATTCGAGAGAGGATTTAGTTGATTGATTAAGTGATTACTTTGAGGACCATTCGAGAGAGGACTCAAGTAATTTAGAGGGAAACTAAACCTTGCATAATCATCTCCGTACATCACAATCGCATTAGCATTCATTGGCTATTCTTATTCATACTAGTAACCTTAACTCTAGTGTCTTTTATCTGATATTTAAACTCGTGTTATTTGCTTGTTCTTGTTATTAGTTAGTCTTAATTGATACCAAAACTCTTTCAAACTCCCAAATACCCTTCAATTAGGTAGTATAGACTTGATAGACTTTAATTAATCCCTATTTCCCTGTGGATCGACCCTTGACTTGTCCTTACTAGTCCCTTAGTAATTTCTTGTTAGGACTATAAATATTATTTGGAAAGCGGTTCTTAGTGCCTTAACGACACACTAAAAGCCTCTTATCATTGCTGCACTTGAATTTGGCAGTAGGCAGAGCACATGATGACGACGAACGGGAAGTGGTTGACCCTAATCAACCACAGACGTCAAGATGAATATCATAGCCTGGAATTGTCGAGGACTAAATGATCCCTATAGTCCGACAATTCCTTACCTCAGATGGCTCCTTACGAGCTATCGTCCATCGTTTTTGTTCCTTCAGGAAAGCAAAACTAGTGTAAATAAGGTGGCCCTTGTACTTCGTTCTACTAATCCATCATCTTTTTGTGGTATTGATGCTGTATATACTAGTGGCGGTTTAGCGGTGTTTTGTTGGGGTCCGTTTCTTATGGATGTAGTAGCTCGATCTAGTAACTATGTACTATGTAAAATAACGACTATGAATGGGAAAATGTGGCATTGCCTCTTCTTATATGGAGCTTCGCAAGTAGAGCATAGACCGACTTTATGGGAGGAGCTGAAACTAATACTCCGATACATTCCAAAATATGTTATCATTGGCGATATAAAATCAGGTAGACTCATATGCAGACAAACTAGGCGGCACAAATTACATTCGAGGATGGCAGGATATTATAAATTGGAAACATGATCTACATTTAGTGGATATTCCATTTCATGGACCACGGTACACCTGGACAAATAATAGGACCGATTCTGCTCTTGTTATGGAGCGACTGGACCGAGCTTACGCGTCACAAGACTGGTTAGACGAATTCCAATTAACTACCATTCAAAATTTCCCAAGTATTCAATCAGATCATGCTCCCATTTGGCTCCAATCTTCTACGACAATTTCGAAACCTCAGCGTCCATATCAAATTGAAAATTGGTGCTTGAGAAATCCGGAAGTTACTGCTATTATTCATGAAATTTGGCAACTTCATGTTGCACGCTCACCCATGTATAGTCTGGTAAGAAAAATGGCGTTGCTCCGTAACCAACTAAAATCTTGGTGTCTGGATAAAAGGCTTTTTTGGGGTGTTAATTGGAGGAACGTGTTTAATGAACTTCAACAATAAGGGACACAAAGTACAATCACTAAATCAAGGTATTTCGCTAATAATGCGACATAGAACAATAATCAATGAGGCATCGTTAGCTTTGACTTATTAGCAACAACGTATCAAAGAGCGTCACTTACAATTAGGGGACATTCCTTCAAAGTTCTTATTCAACAGGCTCAGGCAAAAGAAGCAACAAAATTACGTTTTCATGTTACGTAATTCGTCTGGAGATTGGGTGGATAACCCTCCTAAAATTGCCCAGATGCTTCAATCATATTTCAAGGATATTTTTATGGCCGCTGATGGGGACCCATTTTAAAATGCACAACATGGGGAAGAGATAGACCTAGTGCTAAGAGAACTCCACCTTCCTCAGATTTCGGAGATGGAGTCACAAATGCTCTCGGCTCCCATTACTGATGAGGAAATTAGGGATGCCATGTTTGATATGAAAAATGATAAATCACAGGGACTCGATGGTGTTCCGTCGGAATTCTTTAAGGTTCACTGGGACTACATTGGCTCTCCCGTCATACGAGCAATCAAACGTTTCTTTACTACTGGTTATCTCTTGAAAGAGTGGAACAAAACTCTACTGGTATTAATTCCAAAGAACTCCCCGCAGGAGGAGGTATGCCATTTTCGACCAATAAGTCTGCGTAACGTTATTTACAAATGTATAGCAAAATGTATGGTCTACAGAATTAAACACCTTCTACCAAGCCTAATAGCAGATTACCAAAATGGGTTCGTTCCGGGGTGTCATATTGGATGATAATATTTTGATTTCTTATGAACTGACCCACATCATTAACAAACAACGAACGGGAGTTCGCTACCTTGCGGCGCTGAACTTGGATATGAACAAGGCATATGATCGTGTTAACTGGTGTTTTATACTTCGAGTATTAACAGCATATGGGTTCCCTTCTTATTGGATAAATCTCATTCGACAATGCATTGCGACGGTGTCATATCGAGTTCTAATCAACGACACTGCAACTTCGACATTCTTTCCAAAATGTGGTTTAAGACAGGGAGATCCGTAATCCCCATACCTCTTCCTATTTTATTTGTATGGATATTCTCTCCCGGATGACTACACTGGCATCGGACTTACGTCAGATACAAAGTCTTAAGATAGGAAGACAAGGTCCTACAATCTCTCACCTTTTTTTCGCTGACGATGCTCTTTTCTTCTTTCGCGCCTCCGATGAGGCGTGCCATGCTATTAACACCACCATTTCTCGATTCTGCACAATTTCGGGACAAATGATAAACCTGCAGAATTATTTTGTAAAGTTTAGCCCGAATATTCCACCTGATCATCGATAGACTTACAAAAGCATACTCCAAATGGAAGATCGCCAATCACTAGGAAAATACTTGGGATCCTCAATCGACATTCAAGGTCCAAAAGTCCAACACTTTACCCCAATGCTGGACATAATTTCAAACAAGATTGCTAGATGGAACCATAGCCTCCTCTCACAGCCAACGAAGCTTGTTATTATTAACTCCATTCTGATCGCCACTAATATGAATTAGCTTTCAGTATTTCCCATTCCAACAACTATTGTTCATAAACTGGATGCTATGATTGCCCGTTTCTTCTGGAAAAACCATACGCAGAATGGGATTCATTGGCAAAAACGAGAGGTAATGCATCAACCAAGAGCACAGGGAGGACTAGGCATTCGTAATATTGGGTGTTTTAACAAAGCTCTGCTCATGAAAAAGGTGTGGCGGATTATACAACATCCACAACTTCTTATCTCAAAGGTGTTCAAAGTGGCCTCTCACAATAACTCGTGGATTAGATCAACAGTGCATAATATTTTGTTGGGCAGAAAAGGCCTCCTTATGGCTAGCTAGACTTTAAAAGCAACATGTGTATGGAAAGTGGGAAATGGTACTTCTATACGAGTTGCGTCCCAAGCGTGGGTTCATGGACGAATTCCGAATTTTCGGGATAATGTCACTTTACGGGAAGCTGCTGACACAGTAGTGTCCAGTCTTATTCTACCTAATAATCAAGGATGGAATATACGTCAACTTTCCAAATTATTCATCCCCTCTGACGCTCGCTTAATTAGGATTCTTGAACTCCCGTATAAGCCAGATGAGAAAGATAGACAGTATTGGCCCCTCACTCGATCTGGGGATTGCTCTACGAAATCAGGGTACGGTTTTCTTTTACAACAACAACAAAATGACATCTATAGCATGACGACACCAGAAAACACGAAGTTCTTTCGTCGACTCTGGAGTTTGAACATCATGCCGAAATGAAAAATGTTTATATGGAAATTGTGGCATAATTGCCTGCCAACGGCCTCGAACCTTCATAATCGAGGCATGCTTATTCCAAACCAATGTCACTCTTGCTTACATGATAACGAGGATGATCAACACATCTTCAGGAACTATCCGTTAGCGCTGGAGGCTTGGGCAAATAGCAACCTTCCTGTCCAGCTAGCCCTGGGATCTGCCGTCTCTATCTATAGTTGCGTGGCTTGAACTTTAGTTTGTGAAATTTATTAAAGAAGATGGACACTTTGGGAACACGGTTGCCACAGTTTATTAATATTCTATGGGCTATTTGGAATGCGAGAAATAAATGACCAAATATTTAGGCGAATTCGGGAAACATTATAGAATCTAAATAACCATATCAGAGAAGGAAGCCGTCAGCACACTTGTTTCATAGCGAATGATATCTCCTCTCCATCACCGCCACCTGCACCTAATTATGGCCACCCTCCAGGGTTTATTATGGCTAACCTAGGGAGATTACAGCAGGGAATTTCGGATATCATTATTCAGATCAATGGCTCCTGGTAGACCTGGTTATTGGACGGGTCGGGTCAGGGTCAGTGCAGGTCGAAAGCGGGTCGGGTCATAAGAGGGTCGCCTCGTAAAGGGTCGGTAGCGGGTCGGGCCAAATGGGTAGAGGGCTTATAGCGGGCCGATAATGGGCGGGTCGGTAAACGAGCAAGAAAAACAAGGAACAAAAGAGCCAAAAATAAGTATAAATGAATGCGAATCCGAATATGTAATTGTTTTTACAAAACTTATTTTATTTTTTAAAATTATTGGGTTTCTTTGTTGACCCTATAATGGCCATATCCAATAATGACCCTGTCCAATAAAATCCTGTCCAATAAAAGCCCTGTAAAATTGACCCTAACCCTTTAACCATTGGTCTACCCTGTCCAATAACCACCTCTAGCTCCTGGGATGCAAAGATTGGGAGGGGGGGTGCAGCATGGGTGGTCAATCAACACCAACAAAATATTCATAGGTAGGGTGTTTTCCTTTATGCCTCTTCTGCCCTCCAGACTGAGCTAGTGGCGTGTCTACAAGCGACCAGATGGGCTCGAACGACGTCCTCCTCGCAGGTACTAATTATCACAGATTCAGTGTTGCTAGTCAGGTTCTTGATCTCCCAAGAAATGCAGACATTACAATAGGTCACACATTGAAAGCGATTCGGGAGGAGGCTGCAACATTCCCTTGGTGCCGTATCATGAAGTAAGTAGCGACCAAGTACAGCAAGCACATGCCATAGCAGGGACATGTCGAAGGAATGGTTTTACTTTACTTTGAGTTTGCTTTGTACGTTTAATAGATGTCAAAAAAAAAATTACTTACTATTACTATTACTATTACTATTACTATTACTATTACTATTACTATTACTATTACTATTACTATTACTATTACTATTACTATTACTATTACTATTACTATTACTATTACTATTACTATTACTATTACTATTACTATTACTATTACTATTACTATTACTATTACTATTACTACTACTACTACTACTACTTCCTCCGTTTCATATTATTCGTTACACTTCTCAATTCACGGACTCCTAGGCAATTTTTGGAAAAGAGAGAGGTAGAGAGTAAAATATAAGGGACCTATGTGAGATGAGGGAGATAGAGAGAGTTTATTGCCCAAAAAGGAAGTGTAGCAAGTAATGTGAAACTTCCTACAATGGAAAGCGTAGCGAGTATTATGAAATGGAGGAATTATTACTATTACTATTACTATTACTGTTACTAATACTGTTACTGTTACTGTTACTGTTACTGTTACTATCACTGTCACTGTCACTGTCACTGTCACTGACACTGTCACTGTCACTGTCACTGTCACTATCACTGTCACTGTCACTGTCACTGTCACTGTCACTGTCACTGTCACTGTCACTGTCACTGTCACTATTTTTTTTTTATTATTATTATTATCATTATCTACCATCTACTAGAAATTTTTGTGCTCTAAGCATATTAGCAAGACTTACAAATATTTCTCTACTTAGCCGAAGTTGTTCTTTGCACAAGTTACGATGGCCTGTCAACAATCAAGATCCTATGTATAAAATGATGCCACCATTCTCCCCCCGAATGCAAAGGCATCTGTTCAACTTGGGTTGTCAATCTCCTTAACTCATGCAATGCTATACGCGTCAAACTTCGTTGCACCAAATCTTCATCCATTCTACATAGGCATAATTCGATTTAGACAAACATATAAAATCCGATAATAACTAAAAGTTCCACAATAAGTTTCATGTAAAATACGATAATAACAATAAGTTCCACATATAAAATCATCATAAACATAAAATAAGTAAAAGTTCTAACTAAAAAGCAATCCACCATAAAGTCACACAATTTTAACTAGATTATCCTTTGCAACCATCTAAGTCATAAAACATATTATTATCATCCATAGGCATCTCTGGCCTATTAACATAATCATTTGAAAGTGCATAATGTTTCCTAAAGAAACGAAGTCTGCCATCATTATTACGCAAAAAGACGAAAATATATTATATTATTAAAATCTATTATTATCATCAATTATATCATATTACATTACATTACATTACATTATATTATATTACAAGCCCAACGACAAGTCATCAGCAAACATAAAGCTAATGTCGGAATAGCAGCTGTTAGAAATCGATTATATTATTATATAGTATTTTATATTATATTATATTATATTATATTATATTATATTATATTATATTATATTATATTAAATTATATTAATATTATATTATATTATATATATTATATTATTATTATATATTATATTATATTTATATATTATATTATATTATATTATATTTATTTATATTATATTATATTATATTATATTATATTTATTATATATTATATTATATTATATTATATTATATTATATTATATTATTATGAATTATATTATATTATATTATATTATATTATATTATATTATATTATATTATATTATATTATATTATATTATATTATATTATATTATATTATATTATATTATATTATACTACCCCCGTTCTCTTTTAGTTGCAACGTTTGACAAATTGCACTATTCATGTTATCTTATTTGACCATATTTATTGATTTATATGTTAAACAAAATATAGTCATGTGGGGTCTTGTTTGATTCGTTTCGATGTAAGCTTTCATAATATCAAATTTTTATAATTTTTACTTACATACAATTAGAGATAAAACGATTTGAAATTGTACATTGCCAAGCGTGAAAGTCAAAACGTTGCAACTAAATAAAAACAGAGGTAGTATTATATTATATTATATTATATTATATTATATTATATTATATTATATTATATTATATTATATTATATTATATTATATTTATTATTTATATTATATTATATATATATATATTATATTATATTATATTATATTATATTATATTATATTATATTATATTATATTATTATATATATTATATTTATATTATATTATATTATATTATATTTATTATATTATATTATATTATATTATATTATATTATATTATATTATATTATATTATATTATATTATATTATACTCCCTCCGTTTCCTAAAGATCTTCCCATTTACTGTTCCTACAGATACCAAGGAAAATCAAGTTGTGTGAGGCATGGTGTGAGTAAAGTAGGAGAGAGAAAGGGGTTAAGATAAATAAACAAATAAAAGGGGTTAAAGTAGGGGAGAGAAAGGGAGTAAAATTGAATTAATAATGTAATGGTGGACCATATGATAGTGACATGAGATGATAAATAGGGAAATATGTTTTGCCAAATAAGGAATAAAGCAAAAGAGGGAAGATCTTTTGGAAACACCCTTAAACGGAAAGAGGGAAGATCTTTAGGAAACGGAGGGAGTATTATATTATATTATATTATATTATATTGACATAGCTTTGCAACTGTAAACGAGTTAGATTTCATAAAGTTGATGAATTTTGATTTGGATACTTTCCAATAGATTTAATGATCAACATCCAAAGCAAATTTCACTCCATAAGGGAGCTTGCTTACTCCAACAAGCTCAAAATCTCTGACAACAATTTGGTACCCGTATATTTAGATGGGTCCGTCACTACCTTCATCTTCTACACGAAATCTCTATCTCTCTGTCACCTCATATATAAAAAAATATAACTATTAATAATATAAAAATAATTATTTGATATAATATCCATAAAAATATACATAAAAAAATTGTAAAATTAATTTTTCTATAAAAATTATGTAAAAGCCGAAAAAGAAACTTATTCGTGATTTGGACAAAAAATCAAAATTTAAAAAAATGCGGAGCAAATTTTTTTTTTTTTTTTTTGGTCTTGACCAAAAATCAAATATTCAAAAAACTTGGACCTAATTAGGGCCTTAATATATAAGTTTTCCCGTAAGCCTCCAAAAAATCTCATAAACGGGCCTGTGTATGACATAATACCCTGTTGCTCCCATCATGTGACACATCTCAATAAAGGTGTTAGCAAGGATGGAACTTAAGAGATAAGGTCGGGATATTCCTTGAAGCTCAGCTGAGGTGACTCAGCTCATACTTCTTTTTATATTTTATTAAAATCTCGGAAGCTCCTACAATGTCTCATGCGATTCCTGCCACATAATCCATAACTGCGAATAATGAGATATAAACAGAGGTATTGAGATCAAGAAAACATAAAAAACCAAGTTTCATATGGCCATTTAACAATCTCTGACCCCTATCTTTGAAGACAACTATAGAACACACAACATGCACTCTGAAAAAACCTACTATATTCTACAAACTACTATTCAAATTTTCTATTGGAATCATAATTGGGAGGGGAAAACATATTTTAAAGTCCTAAAGTAATCTCAATATCATCTAGATATACACCAAAACCCTGATTTGAGGATTCCCTGTATCAATGGTGAATCAAGAATTTTATGATGGGACGCAGATTAATATATATACTGAACCAGAGTTTCAGAAGTTGATATAGGAACTTGTACACCTAAACTGTTCTTGACTGTGAACTTTGTAGGTTAATACAGCTAGCCAGCTAGGGCCTAGAAGTATTAACATCCCAATCAGTGTCGAATTCAGGATTTAACAAATTTAGGACAGATAAGTTTAAAGCAAATAGCATAAGCAAACGAGTAAAAGTCCAACTATATGTCTCTATCAAGGGGCAGTGGTGTATCCAGGATTTCACCCACGTGGGTTCGAAATTAACGAGGCGTTGAACAAAAAGAAATCATACTCCCATCTTCTTCTTCACAAACAACACAGGAGCTCCCCAAGGTGACGCACTAGGCCGAATATAATCCTTATCCAGCATCTCTTGCAACTGCGTGTTCAACTTACTTTTATCAGGAGATGTCATTCTATATGGTGCCTTAGAAATACGTGCAGTGCCAGGAACTAAGTCTATGGTGAACTCAACAGCTCTTGCATGCAGCATACCAAAAATCTCGCTTGGAAACACATCCATAAACTCGTTCACAATCGGTATATCCTCAATTTTCAGTCCAACCTCTTTACTTAGATCTTGCACACTACAGAAGAACAACTCACATCCGTTCTTCATCAGCTTCTTCACTTGCATTGCAGAAATGAACCCAAAGTTCTTAGGCTTCCCAAAACGTCGATACAAAGTTAACTTCTCCAAAGGGTTTCACAGTCTATTTTGGCCTTGTAAAAACCTAACCAATTCATCCCAAAAATGACATCTAGGTCTTTCAGGTTAAACTCTATCAAGTCCAAAGGAAATAGATGTCTCCTATCTTCAAAGACAAATCTTTGAACAATTTGGTATAGCTTATGACCTCTCCACTAGGTATACTATATGCAAGTAAATTACCTCAAAATTTACCAACCCAGACTTTAATGACGGACGACCAAATAAACGAATAAGTCGCCTCAGAATCAAATAACCCTTTAACAAGAACGGAGTTAATAGAGAAGGTACCAGAAACTACGTCGGCAGATCGTTGAGCTTCATTGCGACTCATCACGAACAGTTTACTCGGAGCCTTATTTTGGTTGTTTTTGCTCTCACTAGCAGGCTTACTGTAGCTTCCTTGGTTGTTCTGTGATCCTATAGGCTTCCAACCTTGATTTCCTGACTGGTTGAACCCGTACCTTCCCTTATTACCACTCCCATTACCATTTTGCTCTTTCTTCTACTTGGGGAAGCACTCATACTCCCTATTGCCCTTCTTTTGGTAGTAGTTATAGGTTACTAGGTCTTCCTTACAGTCTCTACCAGGGTGGTTCTTGCTGCACTTCTTACAGTGGTAAACCCTTTTAGACTGACCCTTATTGTTATAACTCTGACCATTTTTCCCTTCGAAATTCCTATTCCCATTTCTATTCTTCTTAAAATTCCCCTGATTTTCTCCGGCATTGAAATCCTTTCTCTTTTCACCCGCTACTACATTCTTCTTATCACGCCTCGACTGAAGACCATAAATATGGGTGACTCTTTCATACACCACATCTAGGGATGCAAAAGTTTCACCTCCTAACCCCAGTTTGATTTCCTCAATCAAACCTTGCTCAAATTTTCGAGCATTAATTTAGCTCTTTAGTGGCTACTATCTCATGTGCAAACCTCGACAATGCTATAAACTTATTATAATACTCAGATATAGTCATTCTCCCCATCCTAAGGTTTGTGAATCCCTGAATTTTCTGTTTCCTCATAAAAGCAAGGTAAAATTTTACTCTTAAAGCAGAGATAAAGAAATAAAAGAAGGGTTAGTGGGGCTATGAAGAATAATGTGGGAGGAAAGAAAAAAAGTTGGTAAAATTTTACTGGTCTGACCATTCGCAAATCGCAACATAGTATTTTAGAAAGAACACATCCATCATTGGGATTATTTTGAAATGGCTCATTGTTAGGCCGAGCCATCTACCCCTTATAAACGGTGGTTTTACTTATTTTTCAAGCAATAGGAGCCTACTCCAAAGACACCTCTCTTGGAATTTATTTATCTCCGACAACTCATAATTGAGACAATTAAAGTCAAATTTTCCTATTAGCTCACCACACAATGTAGAGCTGGCTACGGAAAAGAGGCATCATGAAATAGGGAGCAAGTAATAAATGAATAACCACTTACGTACATACAAGAACAAAGTAACTATGCTTGATTATTCACAAAAATACTAGATTAAGAGACCCAACTACAGGACCAGAGCTTACAAATGGCTGTACAGTTTGGGACATTCCAGGTAAAGAGCACTGCGGATAAGTTGGTGCGCTGAATAAATGGTTTTTATACAAGTTCATCTGCAAAAGTATATATGTACCAGTACAATATAAGTTCTATATAGTTGAAGCAAATAGATAAACAGGAGAAGCTTTTTGATCTCCATCAGAGTACCAACTCTACCCATCATTCAGTCCTTTCCTTCAACAGCCAAGGCAGCCGATTTACAAATTGGACATACGTTCTTCAAGAGCAGCCACTTCTTTAAGCAATCTACATGGTATTCATGTCCACAAGCTAGAGTTCCCAGTTTATCATTATTCTCATACTCATCCTGTAATGCCAAATCCCATCTTATTATTAGAAGCTTGTTCTCAATTACCACGCTAAAGTTTCAATTGAATTTTTATAACAGGCTTAAGAACCGGAGAAAAAGAAGATAAAAAGGCAAAAGCTATGGAAGCACCATGGTGATTTTTACCTGGCAGATAATACATGAATCGTTGTTTTGCTCAACAGATGGCAACTCCTCTAGATTGATAGTTGCTGCAGTAGAACTGTATCGCCGGGTTTTGAGATGACATCTGATGTCTCCTTCAGAAAGCCCAGTGCTTACTGTCCCAATCCGTTCACTCAAAGCAAGAAGCTCCTAGAATGAAAGAAAGCAAATATCATATATCACCAACAACAGAGTACATAAAAAGAACAAATACACGTCACAGACCACAGTACATATTATCTGCAAAAGAAGGTACAGAGTCAACATTACATTTATAAACTCACCTCATAAGACATGTCGTCAATGTCCAAACGCATATCCCTATGATGATCAATGAAGTTTTCGACATCGTAGTCAACTTCGTAAAAGTTAGGGAATTCCAGAAGCGCAACTCTCTACAAACAATGAGACGAAATTTTAACATTAGAGGTAAAGTTATATATATGAAGTATATAAGCAGTAGTTAATCAGCTATCAATACCAACTCATTATCCAGATGATGTCATTTTACCTCATTTCATACCCAGAGTAATTAAGAAATAAAATTTTAAAGAGTAAAAGCAGACTTGTAAGATTCTAAATAAAAGCAGATACCTAAATTGGGTTTCATGAAGTATAAGTAGTACTTAAACAGCTGTAATCAATAAGTTATGACCCAGGTTCTGTCATTATGCCTCACTTATTCATTCCCAGAGCAATATTGGAGTAAAGGTTCAGAGAGTGGACATACATCTGCCTGCAAGGTCCTTAAACGAGGAAGATCACGACGTCTAGAAGCTACATCAGGCACAAGGCTTCTTCCTTGAGAGCGATAAATTCTTATTCCTGTTGGTCGGTTTGGTTGTTCTGCGTTTTCTTGGGGTATAGATAAAACATCATGCTGCATACCATCATTTGGTGGAACTCTACTTGGAACTGCCAGAAAAGGAGGATAACCAGCAACACTATACCCTCTCACACCTTGAATATTCTGTGGTGGATGAAGATTGTGGTGTTGTTGAGCAACAGGTGACGAGTGCAAGAAATTTGCAGAACCATGGTTACTAGATCTCTCAGGGTATCCAGGTAGACTGACATTTCCCAGCTCAGATGAACCTCCATAAAAGCTTCCCCCTGGATGAATCACGAAACAAAAAGTCTGGTTAGCCATTAGCACCACATTTTAACTTCACAAACCATATCAGCAACAGCTCAAATTCACACTTTCTGAACAGTCAAATATAAGATAAATTATGTAACAGTTTATGAATTATCAAGTATGACTGGAAAAAGAATCAATATTAGTACATGTGTGTGTGTCCTATGCTCTTTGTTTGTGCTCCCTACACTCTTTGTGTGTGTATCTCTCTCCTCCTCACTCCTCTCCATTCGCTGTGAGCTGTATGTACATGTGTCTTATAACGAAAGAGACAACTTCAGTCATGAAGATATTACCTTGATAGTAGGGCAACATGGGTGGTCCACTCCAAGGCAAACCCCCAGTATTGCCGATTGAGTGTTGATCCAACCATGTGCAACCAGATGGCTGAAAAGACTGACCCCCATAATTTCCTTGGAGTAAATGGTTATTATAGTTTTGCACCATACCAGAATCCATATGAAGCCCAACAGCACCAGATCTATGCCTTGCTCCTGATACTTCCATCATTGGCGGAGTGCCATTACTTCTGTAATCAGGCAAAGGAAGCGGTGTTTCCATAGAAGCAGTTCCAGACTCAAAATGACAGCCAGCCATAGGAGCAGCTGAAGAGCTACTAGGCCCCGCAGAAGCACCAAAATGCTGAACATTCCCTGGAATGCCCTCAGTACCTTTTCTCTTACATAACTCTCTAACACCTTCTGCTGAGTAATTGCTCCTTCCATGTTCATGAAAGGGAACCATATTGACTCCATGATTGCTTGAAGATGGTAAATGATCCACAAATCCATGGTTAAGTGGAACAGGAAACACTCTAGCCCCAGAAGCAGGGTCCACGTGTACATTAAAAAAATTAGGCTGGTTTGTAGCAGGATGGTTAGGCTGGTTATACTGTGTCATTCCATAATAAGCTGGCCTAACAACATGATCGGGTAAATAATGGAGATCAAAGCTGTTCATATTCCCTGATGGAGGTAACACTTGATTTATATGTGACCGGGGGTAACTCGCTGTGCTTCCCAAAAGAATACAGGGCTCAGGATGGAGATGATTCTGACTCTGCTGTCCATTTGCTAGATCAAGTGCCCGCTGACTGCTACACAACATATCTCTTTCATTCATGTTTGGTCTATATGAAGATGATAGTTCTTGTAACTGTTCAAGACCAAAAAATGCTGTCAAATTTTGGACCTCAAGCATCAACTAAATAAACAGAATATTACACCAATCAGCTTAATCATTAATCGTAAATCCAACAATTACTTATGCACATTTCCGACAAAGGTAAAGAAAGCCTCCAACACAGCAGAAGATGCTCCATCAAATCAAAGCATATCCATCAAGATACAAAATATGCAGGGTTAATAATAATAATGGTTCAAAGCTCCAAAAGAATCGGGAAAAATGGCCAACGATTCTGCAGCAACAAGTTTCCAAGTTGCGTATGACACGCACCTAATAACATCACTCTTTGGTAAGCCAGCCATTTTTATAAAAAATTCCAACCTAGAAAGTCTAAGTCCAATATTCATAAACATGCAGATGAACTAGCGATGATAAATGATTACACCATAAACTTCAGCGTTGATAAATGATTACACCATAAACTTCATATTCCTCAGTCAGCATATTATATATATTCTTACAGCACTAATAAGCGAGGTGTTGCCCATCTAAGAGCATATATCCCAAGATTCTAAACAATGAGAAAAATAAAATACCAGCACTAGAACTGGCTCCAGAAAGCGTAAGAAAAACTTGTCTGGATGAAGACACCGTAAGGACATGCTAAAGCTTTAAATGTTACAATACCAAGAGAATCACATTATGTGTGTCTGTGTGTTTGTGTTGTGTGTAAAATGAAAAGCATTCCAGGGAGAAAATGTTAAGAAAAAAGAACTAAAAGAACTGAGAGGAAGCATTAAGCTTTCTAGGTTGAAACCTGTTGCAAAAGGAAAATCCACTGTGAAAGTAGCAGGTTAATATGCTCAACCTATGTACATAATGTATTATCTAGTGAAACGCACACAATGCGGCTCATAAATGCACAAAAACCATTAAAAAGCCAATCATTCCCCTCAAGCCTAACAGCAAGAGCATAGGTCAAATGGCATATTCATTTGCTAACAACAGCACACATTATCAACCAAGTTCAAAGCCCCTCTTTTAAGAAAAATAGCACTTCTAACTCGACAGACATATAGTGAATGCACAAGTAATCCTGTTGCTAAAGGTGCAGAACACATAGGAAGTTTTATTCATAGATACAAAAAAAACTTGCTGCATTCTAATGAGCCACTTTTAGCTAAAGAAATAAGTCTCTATAGATAGAGCCTTAGAGGTGACCAATTGACAAGGTATGCTGATGTTCAGACCTATACTCTTTTTAATATGGAAGCACCCTAATGTTGGCTAATCTGATATACTAGTTTACCTAAATTTCTTTTTGGTGACCTGGTGAATTTGTAGTTGAACCATTTTGGCTGTTACTGCTTCTGGATTTGATGTATTGCTAATGCAGAAAGATTAAATCACAGAGTAGCAAACAGTAAAAAGCTCAGAAACACATGGCAAACTGTGCAATCACTGCCAAGACTGGAAATGCTCAAGATCTTAGGTGATGTACTGATGTTATATCTAGCTGTTAGTAGTTAGTACTATAGTAGATAGGTCTCAATTGTTTTATTGAACTGGGTCTGTTAAGCATCATTTTTGGTTCTGAAAGCTTAGTTATAGAAAGTTCACATGTTTGGACATTGCTAGGTCCTGGACGCCTGGACGGTGATGCTACTCATGTGTATTCAGGATGTCAGGTCCTTTTATACAGCGCTCAAATGGTAATTTGTTCGTATAGTCCTCGTGATTAAAAATAAAGAGAAAAGTCCCCCAAGGGTCAAGCCATCAAGCTAAAATAATCTCATAAAATAAACCTCCCTTCTTATTCTTTGCTACTCCTATGTTCTCTATATGATATGCAATAAGAATAGAAATTTTAATCCTCTTTTCCTACCTAGCCTGCTTTTATAAATTTGATCTTACATACGTAAGAACACATACCATTATACCAATACTGCTGTACTGTAATACATAAGGTACTATTTTAAACAATCCATCAACAAAACAAACCCAAAAATAATTGTTTCAATAAAATTTAACTCACAAACCAATAACAAACATTTTATGTATTACATGAATCGAGAAAATAAAAATAAGGACCTTGCTGGTGCATAGATAATCCAAACTAATTAACTAAGAAACTTTAATTCTCCAAAATACTTTTACCCAAGTTAAGTAGTTCGAGAATAAGCTTGATTATCCTTCAAAAGACTCGTATAAAGTTCCAAACGTTCCCTAAACTATCTATTGAAAACTACGCTATATCTTCGGCTCCAAGAAAACCCAAAATATTTTCAATTTTAACTATAGTAGCAAATAAACCCCACTACAGAAATACGCAGCAATCAGAACAATGATAGAGCCACACCAAGTTAAAAGCATCTTCAGCAGAGAACACAATTTATCACCATACCCTACTAAAGCTGCACATCATATTTGCCAGAAAACTCCACATAATTTATGTATAGTTTTCCATCATTCTATATATTGCTTTTTGATCAAATACGGCATATAAATTTTGCTTATTATCATCATGAACTTTCTTTTATATACATCCGATAGAAGGAAAAATTAAACATCGGATTCTACAGAAAATACCAACCAAATGAAGAATACAAGGAATCTAACCTGAAAAATTAAGCACACAGCAGAATATAAAAGACCCAAAAGGGAGTTGGGGAATTTCAGAGTAGTAAAGAATTTTATATCCTAGCATGTAAGCTAATAAACAAATTATAACGGTAAAATAGAGACTAGTTGTTACCTTGATATCATCAATAAATCAAAAACTAAAGTTTATAACTTTAATTTTGGCGGGCAATTATAATCAGCGTCGATTAAATACCTGCAATTAAATCATACAACATCGCATAAATTTGGGTACATTGCAAATAATCAAAAACTGAAAAAACCCAAAAGAATCGAAATGTAGACGGCTAAAACCATCTTGAAAGAACGGTAATTAGTACCCCAAATTGCTATAAATTGAAGTCCGTAACCCTAATTTCATAGCTAAAACCAAATTTTTATGAAAAAATTAAAAACCCAGAAAAAATAAATCTTAACATAATAAACCCAATAACATAATAAACTGAAAAAAGTAAAAAATATATACATAAATTCGATGATCAAAACTCAAATTAATGGAATTCTTGTCAAAATTAGGGGAAAATAAAAGCAACCCAGATAAGAATTGATGATCAAATTAGAGAAAAACTCACCAAATTAAAGCTTGATCACCAGAAATTGGATAGATCTTTGACGACGAGCAAAAGACAGAAAGGAGAGAGAAGAAGAAAGGGAAGGCTAACAATGCTGGGTTTTCTATTTATCGCTGTTTTCCCCAAATATTTATTTTGCGAAAAATAGTGTTGAGCTTTGCAACATAATATAACCGTTTTTTTTAAAAGGGATTACTTCCAACATAATTTTGGTGCCTAAAAGCTAAAACTAGTTGGGAAATTAATAAAATTGGTTATCCCCTCAAAAAAAAAAAAAAAAAAAAAAAAAAAAAAAAAAATTGATTAAAAAAAAAGTGACCGTTTGGTATAATTCTTGGAGGTCAAGGAATATTTTAGGCGGTTAAATTTAAGTAGTAAAAACAGTCCCGCAATTTTTTAAAACAATAAACTAAATGTTTTTTAGGAAACAAATTATTATAGGAAACAAACAAAATAACAACCTCTCACCAAAAGAAACAAAATAACAACCAAGACAGATATGCTCAAAAGGCATAAGGAAAGTCTTGGATTTTCTTTTGTATAAGATCCCAATCTCTAATATTCTTTTTTTTATTAAATAAATTTATTATAGGTTTTTTTTTACTCCATCAAAAGTATATTAATATTTCCCAATTTATGAAAATATTTGAATCCCAAAAAAGAAAAATTGAATAAAAATAATTAAAACTTTTCACTAGTATATACAAAGTAACATCTACTATATGAATAATTGAAACTTTATTCTTACTTGTGCTAATTAATACATAGATCACTTGTGATAGAATATGCAGATAACAAGCTTAATGCGTGCGTGAATTATTTTAGTGCTTGTTATTATTACTTGTTAATGGATGTTGGTATATTATTATTGCATTTCAAAGTTTAGATAAAATTAAAATTTTATGTCTTTGATCTTGTAATTGATTTGAAAAATGCTCTAGTTATGTTAATTTATTTTTCAATCATAAACTTTATTTTCTTTCAATACACATATTTTTATGAAAGTTGATCTTAGATACTTTGAACTTCCTTTGATATACATATTTTAATCCAGTCCGGATCCGACCCTAGTGCGCTTCGATCCAAAGGAAAAAAGTTGACTCCGACAAAAAGGTAATCCGACTCCGACTCCGTTTAAAAAGTCCGACTCCGTTTAAAAAGTCCGACTCCGAGTCGGAGGAGGGTCGGAGTCGGATCTCATAAAATAGTCCGACATCCGAATTCGACTCTGACTTTGAGTCAATCAATCCTTTTTTCTTATTTATGTTAATGTATTATTTATGTATAAACTGACTTCGACTTTCAACCAATTAATTATATTATATATGATTTCCCATTGAAGAAATGATTATTAAAAATAATAGTAATATTTAGATTATTTGTACTATATAAGGTTTCCATATGATTATTAAAATAAATTGTAATGATTAGATTATTGTATTATAGAAGAATATTCGATCATAAAAAATGGGCAAAAAATAAGTCGGATGTTCGGATTTCAAGTCGGATGTTTGGAATTTAAGTCGAAGTTGGATGTCCAAATTTTAAGTCGGGTCGGAGTCGGATTCAGATTTAAAATCCGACTTCTTGTAGGGTCGGAGTCAGATTATGCATAATCCGGTCCAAGTCCGACCCGTTGCCATCCCTAGCTATGATTGAGGAAAATTTCAAAATTTTAATAGGTAATTTTTTTTATTGAATGAAGGTTAAAAAGTCTTTTCAAAGGGGACACCATAGGCTTATATAATATAGATATAGTATTGAAAATTTTTTAAAAAGATTGTTTAAAATGTTTTAAATATGTTAATGTATATATATTACATTATTTTTGCACAATAAATTTCATGTTGTTCATTATAGATAGTCGTTTTCATATTGCTTTGTACATATATCAACTATGTTTTTAACCAGTCACATTACTAGTATATTTATGTTTTTAATCCTTTTTCTTCCTAATTTTACATTTTATGGCTTTGTTTAGTTAAATTTGTATTTTCTTCCTTTGTTTTGCAGTTTCTCAAGACATGTTTCTTGGTGTTCTTGCGTGTTCTATTTCAATAAGCTTTTTACTTCACTTAGGCTATGTTCAGTTCACCTTATTTTTGCTTATTTCAGATCTAATCAGATCAGATCAGATCAGAAAAAATAAGTTCAGATCAGATCAGTTCAGATTTTGCTTATATTTGAAAATCATTATATCTTTCCTAACATATTAGTAAAAATTATAATAATTAAATATTAATAAAATAATCATTGAGACGAATCAAACAAGACCCCACATGACTATATTTTTTCTTATGTATTGAGAAAAATCTAAAAGATAAGATCTTGTAATCAGATCAGTTCAAATCTGAACTTATCTGATCTGATCTGAACTTATTTTTTCTGATCTGAACTTATTTTTTCTGATCTGATCTGATTACAAGATCTTATCTTTTAGATTTCTCTCAATATATAAGAAAAAATATAGTCATGTCGGGTCTTGTTTGATTCGTCTGAATGATTACTTTATTAATATTCAATTATTATAATTTTTACTAATATGTAATGAAAGATATTTAATAGTAAAAATGAGTTTTTAAAACTGACTGATCTGATCTGATCTGAACTTATTTTTTCTGATCTGATCTGATTAGATCTGAAATAAGCAAAAATAAGGTGAACTGAACATAGCCTTATAGGATCATGAGGATGCACCAACCAAGCTAGGAGCATGAATGATAAAGAAAAGGAAAGCAAGAGGAAGTTGTAAAGACAAATTGGTTCTTGTACTTCATATTCTGCATTAAGTACATACTCTTCAAAATGCCATATCTTTCTCACTGGGAATGACTACTGAATCTAATTTGTGTCCGTCTAATCGGACTAAAAAAACTGTTTCCAGTGCGAAAATATGAAAATCTAATCTAAATCCAATACATCGGACCTGAATTTACATTACAATAGGATAATTATTTTGCTATTATTAATAAAAGTAATATATATAGTAATAATTTTTGAAAATTGATTTTTGTGATCCAAGTGATAAAATAATATAATTCCGACCCGATATGGGCGAATAATCCATTATAAATCCAATAAATAAAATCTAAGGCCGAATAAAATATAAACAAAGGCGAATTGTATATGAAACATTTTAATTTTGACCCGGTTGGACCCTTTGCTATTGCTATCCACAACTCTACAGAATTTGGTGGTGATTTAAGTTTGATAATAAAGTTCATCATGATGGCTTTTCGACCACTAGCCAAGCACTCGATTTCGATTAGAATTGAATGAGATATAACCATTTGAAGTTGGATTATGTTGCCTAGCCTAATTATTGATTAATAGCAAGGTTGCTATTTGCTTACATCTTGTAGGCCTCTTGACCGAGTGTTTGTTTTATCAATTCTTTAATCAAGTTAAAATAGGAGATTGAGGTTGACATTAATATTATTGTTATCTTTCTTGATCAAGAGTGAGGTGTCGAGTGGAAATTATATGAGTTTTAGTGAGGAAAATGGTACAATTAATTCAAAAATATCCCAAAAATGATTATGATACAACTATAAAATATAACGAAGGTTTCGTTCTATTTTTTAGTTGTTCCACTTTGTTTTTTGCAAAATTCACATAATCTATTACGTCTATATTCTTTTCTTTAACATATAAAATACAAATTAAAATGTTTTAAATTTGTTATAATTTTATTCTTCTTTTTACTAAATTATAACTAAAGATGTTAATGGTCCAAATTATACATTAGCAAATGTCAAACTCAAAGTTAACCAATTAATATAGATTAAAGAGAGAGCATATTAAAAGACGTTGTCGCAAAAATTTATCTGGTATGTAGCACACTAACTTATGTAAAGGTCCCTCTGTACTACTCCGTATTTTTTTAGTAAGTTAATATTTATAATTTTAGAAAAGTTTTAGTTTTAAAAAAGGTATTATTTACTAAAAAGGCTTATTATTTATTAAAAAGGCTTTTATAAAAAATTTTGAGTATCTATAAATAAATTGTAGCCTAAATAAATATTGGGTCTAAGTTTACTAGTTTTAAAACCCAAGTACTTTGGTAACAAAATTTTAATAATGTTTTAAAAAGGTTTACAAAAAGAAAGGAAAAAGATTTAAAGAAATTTCAAAAACATATTTATAAAAAAGAAAAAGAAAAAAAAATAAAATCCCGGCGCAGCAATGCACGGCTGAACGCCAAGAAGGATTGAAAAAGGTTTTGATAAGTTTAGTTATTTTTTTTTCTTATCTTTTAATTATTTTAGCTATAATTATGTATTATGGGATAATTTATATCTTTTCCTAATCTTAGTTAGATAAACGTAAATATTAGCTATATCTTAATTAGATTAGTTTATCTTTTTCCCTAAATCTATCTTTTAGTTTCCGCTTCCGATTCTACTTTTCCAACTAGTATAAATAGGGGTCTCCACCCATCTTATTTTTCACACCAAATTTGAGAAATAAATCTCTTTTCTGAAGTTTAAACTCTCTCTCTCCTAGCCTACCTTTCTCTTTCTCCCTAGTCCTTATTAATTTCAAGGTGCGTGTATTTGTATATCTTTAATAATTGTTTTGTAAGTGTAGTTACATGGTTTTTTTTAGGAAAATATTTTTGATTGAAATACATGTTTGATGAGTTTTATTATGAACTGCATCTGTTTTATATGAACATTTTTGTATGTTTATAAATTTTATTTATGAACTTTGAATTATGTTTTTAGTTTAATATATTTATAAAGTTTGATCTTTGAATTTATATTCAAATATTCTAGAAGGAGTTTGATCTTTTGATTCATGTTTAAATATTTAAATGGAGTGTTTTTGAACTATTATTATTTTTCAAAGGTTACCCCTTGAGCAAGTTATTTTATTTATGCCTTTATATGGCTAAGTTTTAAGAATTATTATTCTTTTTAAAGGAGGATTATTTCAGAAGGATTTTTATTAGTTATATGATCTTTTATGATCATAATTATAAAGAGGCAACAACTTGTTATTTTTTTTAGCAAGAATGGTAGCCATTATATTATTTACCCATTTTCTTTTTGTATAAGTCATGTGGACAAGGTAGTAACCCCTCGTAATAGACTCATTAAGTAATACTAAACTTGGGGGGTGTGCACACTTTAGGCAAGGTACCTAGGCAAGGAAAATGATTTTTATTAAAGTTATATACTTTATATTATATAAGTATTATCAAGTATCCAAGAAAGGTTTTTTTAGATTAAATATTTAAAAAGTTTAATTAAATAAAGTGTTTAATATTCCACATCTACATGTACTCAGTATTTTTACTAACACACATTTTGTTTTGTTTTGTTTTATGGCTTTGTCCCTTGTGATGACCCTTTTGGTGAGCAGAATTTACAGGTTGATTGATGCAAACTTCATATGGGGGAGCTAGTGAGGAATCATATTTAGTCAAGGAGTTGTTATTTTTATTTTCTTTATTTCCATTGTTATATAGTTGTACAATAAAGTTTATATTAATAAAGAGAAGTTATTTAAGTTATTTCCGCTGCATTAGTTAAAGTTCAGTTAGTAGTTAGTATTAAAGCCTTTAACGCTATCACGTGGCGGTAATACTCTCAAGTTTCTCAAGGAATTTTATATTAAAATAAGTTTTCCAAAAGAGAGAAATTTGGGGGTGTTACACCCTCTCTATATTTGGCCCTTCATTTTTTACATGTGGTTTGGAAAGTAAAATATAATCCCCAAATCAAAAAAAAAAATCTTCCAATTTATATCTATACAAATATATTAAAAGACGTACAAAAACAAGAAACTATGCCACGTGGCGCTCTCCCTAGGGAATTTTAGTTCATGTAATCCATGTACAATAAAGAAATTGCATGGTATAGGGTTTGATCCCGAGACCTCAAGTACATATACTAAAGTTTTAACCACTAGGCTAAGTTGTATTTAGTGTTATTATCATAAAGTATTATAATGAAAATTTTCTTACCCGGGACATAATCCGGGCCTAATAACTAGTTTTAATACAAAAGATGATAAAGTTTGATACTTCTATGTCCTTTAAAATCTTGCAGAAGTATATATACGCTTGCACAACTTCACAATAGTACATGACATGCAATGTCAGGAAAATTACGAAGAACCAGAGTTACAAGATGAACACAATCTTCTAGGCGTGACGCACTTTCCCAAAAGTAATATTTCGACCCTATTCGTATAGCACGGGTTTCGCGGAATTCACCTTCGAGATACAAAGAAGATCATTAGTGGTCTCGCTTACTATGAACATATCAAAGGAGATAGGTTTGTGAGATTTGTAAATGATGAAGAATTTTATAATTTGGTCTTAAGAATTTGAGTGCAAATACGAGAGAGAGAGCGAGAGTGTTTCTCAACATGTCCTTCATGAGAGATATCATATATATATATATATATATATATATATATATATATATATATAATATATATATATATATATATATATACTCATGCTATAAAATTCCAGAGAAACCGAAACAAAGCCTCGAATAGCTTCAAATAACCGTTAGAGAAAAGTGAAACATCGCCTGTACCGTCACGAGGTGCGACAGTACTCGCTAGGTGCGAGTTGTGGTTGTGTGATGCGAATTATGAATGCATCTTCAGTTGTGCAATGCAACATGCCTCGCAAACGTACCACAACTTACCTATACCATATTTATTACATGCATTATACGAGTAACAACATCATAACCAAGTAACTTAAACAATATATCATGAACTAAACCAACTTTATACTCTAAATCTCCAACATGCAACTCTCCCGCTCTCCATATCTCTATTATTTAAGAGAAGGGGGAGGAAGATGGTGTCCTCATTTAGAAGTACTAAATTACCCTTAATGATCTAATTAATGGAATGAAAAAAATTACAAAATAAATAAGACAATTTAAGAACCATTTCTCATTTGAACTTGCCATTCAAAACAACTTAAAAATAGTAATGTCAATATTTCAATCAGAAAATTAAATGGAAAAAATATCTTGGCCTTTTTTTATAAGGGAATATGGTATACATGATTTCCACTTGAAAAGTATGAAACACTCACTACCTTTGATACTCTTTAATTCAGTCACAAAAAATGAATATTAAAGATCACTTACAACCTTTATTAGTTTTTTATATTGGCAAATTAATATATCTAGAATTATCTAACTTTTTATCTTTGACATTTTAAGTGTAATCATAGTTATAGTACGAATGGAGTGTATATAATAATTTTGCCAAATGCATCCCTTTAAAGTGGTCACTTTGTTAATTGCAACCCTTTCATTTATATATCTTCAATTGCAGCCTCAAATAAAGCAAACACTTTTAAGTTGCAGTCCAAAAGGCGTGAAGATAATTAAGTTGGGTTTAGGCTGCAACTTAAAATTCTTTGGTTTATTTGAGGTTGTAATTTGAAGAGATTCCAATCAAAGGGGTGCAATTGACTAATTGATCACTTTGAAGAGCTGCATTTGGAAAAAAAAATCAATAATAAAATAACAAGTTTTGAAATTAACGCACACATCGCGAGCATATAAGACTATTATTTAATATACAACCCCATTTCTAATCTCTTTTTTCTAGCTAGTTACCTTGGTCTATGAAAATATTAAAAATAGATATGAATCTAAAAGAATGATGGAATGTATAGGAAGTTACCCCTTTCTAGCTATTGTTAGATTCTTCCACTAATTCTTCATATTTGTTGCCACGTCTAATACAAAGTTTTGTATTGCATTTGATTGAGCTTTGGTATTTCTCACGTCTAAAATTACATTAACACATTGTTTTAATTTATCAACCTATTATAACACACTTTTTATTTTAATTCTTCAATTATTGTATAACATTACTATGCATATATACAACGTAACAGTTAACTAATAATGTTTGGTTTTGCTTTGTTGCTGAGGAAGAAATAAATAGGAGATAAGTATACATCAGTACATGTTAGAGAATCTTGGAAGTTGATGGGGGTGGATGGTGTAAGGGTAAAGATAACCCTGAAGATTGTCATACCCTGCTCAATGCTCGTTGCTTTCTTTATCATAAACCGAGACAAAAACACGGCAACGTGAGAGCATATTTCAAACCATGCAATTCAAGTTAATTAAACTAGTGGCAAAAAGAACTAGATAGTAGATACCTTGTTTCTAGCATTATTCCTTGACACTGGATGGTTATATGCGAGAAACTCTTTGGCAAAAACCATTATTAGCAAAGCTGCGTTGTAAACTATTTGAAGATATTATAACCTAATGCATAGAGTCAATAATATTAAAATACTACAATTAATGTTAAAACTTAAAATTGATTTTCAAGTTTATGACTAGTTGTTGAATCTTAAGAAGAAGTATAATAGTCTACAATAAATACAAAATTTTTGATAGGATCCCAATTTTCCCCAAGGAACTTTATGATCTTACATTAAAAAAATTATTATGATTTTTTAATATTTTATTTGGTTGGTATGTATCCATATTTTCATACTAATATTTAAAAATACAAAATCCCAAAAACATGTCACTTTGTTTATTTGTCAAAAATTGCTACATCTACTAGTGGCAGCTAGTACGGTGGGTAAGTTTGCCACGCACTAAAGATGGACAATTTTTAAAGAAGTTCTATAGATAAGCTGGATTATTCCACAAAACATATATATTTACCTCTAGTGGATGGATTACGAATCCGAGAGGTTACAATTTTCCACTATATGTTTTTGGAGTTACCAGTACCTAGGAGTTAGTTATGGGTCATTGATTCCGTGAGGTGAACAAGGTGGTGGATTTCATGATATACAAGGGTCATTCGAACCCTAGTCGATCTATTGGTTTCCTCCATATTGTTTGGATGACGCTTCCTTTATCATCTATAAGGATATTTTAGGCTGGCCCTCGGATATATATATACTAGCTTTTTATGCACGCGATGAGTGCGATGATATTTTTAATACCCCTTCTAAACTACACCGCTAAACCTCTCATAAGCACTGGTCTCATAATAGACGAATTTCCTTCCTTGTTGAATACCAAGTTTGCTAGTGAAATTAGAGCTGCATTCACTTCACACTTGTCTAATCAGGCTTACTTGTTCAAAGAAAATTTTGATGCACCCCTCCCCATCTAATAAGCAATGCGTGGAACAACATTTAGCCACCCACCCACCTTTTTTTTTTTGAGGGGAAAAGCTAGCTAACATTATATTAAGGACAAATTGTCCATCAAAATATAAGGAGCCACTTCCGGAGGATAGTGGTTCTCCCATACTTGTTCAACACCGAAAGGGGTTAGCATAGCTAAATGGTGAGCAACAGCGTTCGCATCACGCTTTACATGAGACCACACAACAGAAGAGAAACTAACACAAGCAGATAAAACATTATGGAGAATAATATCTAGATCAGCAAGATAAAGGGCTTGTTTCGAGAGGCGATTAACCACCACTTGACAATCAGAACTCCACCATGATCGCTTGCAACCCATATCGCCTACCCAACCGGAGAGCCATCTCGATTGCCTTGGCCTCAGCAATTTCCGCTGTCCAATGAGATCGAATTCTGCGTACAGCTGCAAATAGGACGGTACCTTGAGAATCACGAGCGACAACGCTCAAACCCACCCAACCTGCCGTGGCTAAAGAGGCATCCACGTTCAGTTTTATTACTTCCGTCGGAGGTGCAGCCCAGACTCGGGGGCTTGAGGGAGCAAGGCTGTTGCGAGGAGAATAGATCCTGGCAGTATAGGAACCGTGTTCTTCCACCAACCGAGCCACACGCGCCAGCAAAAGGGAGGAGGCGTTGTGACAGCGTTAAACACAAGAGCATTCCTCTCACTCCATAAAACCCAAGCCAAAAAAGCTCCTTTAGTGCGCACTCCTTCATCCATGCCCTGGGAGTTAGCAAGTCCTTCAAACAAAGATGTAGCAGAGATCAAAGTTCGAAACCTTTCACATCCACTATCCACCCATAGGTCACGAAGAAATGGACAACCAAAAATTGCATGAGACTGCGTTTCTGGTTCACCACAGCCGCGGGGGCACTCGTCAGCATCAAGCATGTGTCGGTGTTTAAGTAAACTGCGAACCGGCAAGGTATTAGTGCATAAACGCCAAAGGAAGTGTTTAACTTTCGGACTTACCTCCATCTTCCAAAATATCAACCCAAGCTTTATGAAACAAGTCAAGATTCCACCTTTACCAAGCATATAAGCGGTTTTTATACCGAGTAATGTGCATCATTTGTGAAAGCCCATGTCAATTCATCTTTCATCGGGATGGAACTCAAGGGAATGCTCAAAATACACTTTATGTCTCTATCATTAAAAAGTGCTTCAATTAGAGACACCTTCCACTCCATTCGATCAAAATCAATGAGCTCACTAACCATAGTCAGGTCACCATGTTTCTCACTAGTGATAAAACGCCCCAATTCATCAAGTAGCCAAGGATCCTCCCAAATGCGTACATTCGTACCATTTCCAATTCGCCACACCATGCCTTCTTTTAAAAGGGCCTTCGAACTCCATATACTACTCCATGTATAGCTAGTAGAAACTCCAAGAGGGGCATCTAGAAAATCAAAATTGGAGTAATACTTAGCTTTCATGACTCGCGCCAGAAGCGAGTGAGGCTCACGAACCAGTCTCCAAGCTTGCCGACCCAGAAGAGCATCATTGAACACTCTAAGGTCTCTAAAACCCATTCCACCAAAAACTTCAAAGTGCACAAAGAATCCCAGCTCTTCCAGTGAATCTTACGATGAGTATCAGAACTACCCACCAAAAACGAGCCATAGCAGAATGAATCTTCTGGATGATTGAGCAAGGGAGCTTATAGACCCCCATAAGGTAGGTAGGAATGGCCTGAATCACCGACTTGAGCAAAATCTCTTTTCCCGCACGAGACAACAATTTCTCTTTCCAACCTTGGAGTTTCTTCCAAATTCTATCCATGAGAGAATCAAAAATCGCAGTCCTTGATCTACCAGTAATAGAGGGGATACCAAGATACTTCACATGTCTATCCACCTGTCTCATATGAAGGATATTAGTCAAATCTTCCTTTTGAGCAGTGCTGACACCTTTACTAAATGAGACCTCCGATTTTTCATAGTTAATTTTCTGCCCGGATGCTTTTTCATAGCGGTTGAGTATATCAACTATAATAGTGCATTCCTGACGAGAGGCTCTAGTAAAGAGTAAACTGTCATCTGCAAAGAAAAGGTGAGAAATCACAGGGCCACTTCGGCTAGCCTTTGCTCCATGAAGCTGCTTTCCCTGAACTTTCTTCTGAATCATTTTGGAAAACGCATCAGCAATCAAAATGAACAGATATGGAGAAAGAGGGTCACCTTGGCGAAGTCCTCGAGCGGGGGTAACAGAGCCACATACACCTCCATTAATAATGAAGGAATAGGAAACAGAAGAGACACATGACATAATCAGATTCACCCAACGACCATCGAACCCCATAGTGAGAAGTAGCTTCCTCAGAAAGCCCCATTCCACTCTATCATAAGCCTTGCTCATGTCCAGTTTCATAGCAATGGTACCTTTTCGGCTACGATTTCGATGCTTCATAGAATGAAAGACTTCCATAGCAATAAGAGCATTATCAGTGATGAGGCGACCAGGGACAAAAGCACTTTGATTCTCAGAAACCAAGCTGGGGAGGAACTCTTTCAAACGAATTACAAGAGCTTTTGACACCAACTTATATACAACATTACAGAGAGCAATGGGACGAAATTCTGCCGCGGTGGTGGGATTTTTAACTTTCGGGATCAAAGCTATATTAGTGTGGTTAATACAACTGGGAGGAGTAGAACCATGCAAGATACTACTTACAAAATGTGTCACATCATCACCAATAATATGCCAAAATTTCTGATAGAAAATAGCATGCATACCATCAGGGCCTGGGGCTTTACACGGATGCATCTGTGAAAGAGCCGCATAAAGTTCCTCCTTTGTAAAAGGTTTCAACAACCAGCGATTGCACTCCTCTGTCACTACTGGTCCACACAACAAAGAACCTCATTTAGCTGCACATCTGAAGGGTTAGTGGAAGTAAAGATAGACGTGAAATAATCAGTAAAAATATTTTCAATATCCTCAACATCCTCACACCAAGTCCCACTATCATCAAATAAACCTTTTACAAAATTTCTTTTCTTTCTTTGCGAAGCTTTATGATGAAAATATTTAGTATTCCGGTCACCATCTCTAACCTCCATCACACGGGATCGCAAAAACCAGTGAGCTTCTTGCTTCTCATGAAGCTCATCGAGCTTCTTCTCAAGTGATATCCGCGCCTCACAGTTTAGCCACCCACCCACCTAATACCATGATTCATGCGTGACTTTCTTTCTCTCCACACTCTTCCATTTTTTTCCCTTGTGGTCTTCATCTTCAAGAGACATTTACTCCAATTTTCACCTTTCATTTTCAATATTAAGTTTCAATTCCCAAATCAACTTTTACCCATGTACACCAAATTTAAACTTTCCTTACATATTTCTCCTAAAATTCCCATAAAATCAAAAAGATGAAAAAAAAAACTAATCTCCTTTTCTAAATTTTAACACTAAATACTCCGTATACATATTTCAACTGTGTTTAATTTGCGAACAACATCAAAGAAATACATGCAACAATAGATTTTCAAATCAACATCAAAGAACAACATAAAAAATAGGCATTTCAAGTCTTAAGCAGCAGTAGATGTAATTGGGTCGATTTTCTAACAAAGAAAGGTAATTTCTTAAATCATATATTTTAGTAATTTCTCCATGATCCCAAAATTGTAACCGGAAAGTATAAACTAATTTTGATTTTTTTTTCTTTGTCTAACTTCTAAATTCTGTTTTCACACATTGATATTTAATATTGTCATCATTTTAAATTTTGTCCTTTTCTAAATTTTAACATTTTGAGCTTCAATTATATTTGTAATGAAATTTTAAATTTTTCATACACAATTTGATATTGGAATTTTTTTCAGAAAAATAAAAATCGTTATTTTTCGCAAATTAATGTAGAGTTTTTTTTCTAAAAATGAATTTTTGCAAAAGTTGTTCGCAAAAAGTTTGATATTGTTTTGTTTTTCAAAATTTATTTCTGAACATGGATTTTTTGCAAAAAAATTAATATTGGCATTTTTTTAGAAAAAACTAAATTTGTTTTATGTGAAAATGAATTAAATTTAAGTTTGATTGTATAAAAGTCCTTTTGAACTCATTGTTGTCATCTCCATTTTTTAACTACATAACAGACGACTAAGTTGCTATTATTTCAACTAATGTGAAATAATTTTGAAGGTTAAAAGAATTATGTACCTTTTTGGAAGTTCGCAAATTGTCGATGGATGAATGTGTGATATCGCCATCAAAATCTTATGTTTTTCTCAGATTTGTGTTTATAGGTAACTTTTGTAAGTATGTAATTGTGGTTCTTGAGAATAGTGATTTGTAAGTAAATTTTTGTAAATGTTTTTGTATGTATTGAAGTTCTAAGTTATTAGTTTTAGTTTGTATGTTAATTTTAAGTTTTAATAAAGTTTCCTGATTATTTGAGTGATCTGCGTGATTTTTATAACGTGATTTTCTCAATGTATGAGTGATTTGTAAAGTTACTTCTTTTAAGTGATTTAAGAGTGAGTGTTGTAAATTAATTTTCGGTAGCTTTCTTTGAGTGCTGATTTTGATTTGACATTCCTTTTGTAAATTAGAAAGGGAATGGGGGCAAAATAGGCGTTTCAAAAGAGGACACCATTGCTCCCCCCTTCCCTTATATAATCATACTAGTTTTGGGACCCGTGCAAAAATGCACGGGAAGTGATTTGCTTAATAAGACAAATTTATATACCAACTATACAAAAAATTCTCTACGTCTACTCGATTTAATATAGGCTTATGTACTACTCGAAACTCAAATGATTTTAACCTATATACCATATTAAATTAATAAACTTTGAACGATGTATTGAAATACAAAATAATCTTATACATATCGAACCAAAAACAAAGCATCAATGATGCACTTTACACAGAAAGACAAAAAATGCTCCTTTATTTTAATTATGAAATTGTTTTGCAAATACATGACACTCTTAGGTTGTAGAACTATTTATATATGTCATTAGCTATAATATTAGACATATCATGTTCTTTCTCACAAATCATTATTATCATACACTTTCTACCCATGACTTTAGAAATGACCACATGAAATTGGTTATGGCTGAAAATCGAACTTGGGAGATACAAACCCATATGTGATAGGGATATCTTTGACTTTTATTTATAGTCATTGCAAAACACAATTCAATGGAAATCTTGTTCCATTTGACATAATGAGTGTCATACGGGGTATAAATACCATATTACTCCCCTTTTCTTGACATACTCAGGCCCCCTTTAAATGATTCTCTAGGAAATACCAAACATATGTTTTCTACTATATATAGTTGATATATGATCATTTCCCTTTCCCGAGCTAAAAAAATAATGTGATTGATTTTCTTTTGCTGGCTCCTTGAGCGGTTGATCCACCCCGTGTCCTTGCCACCGCCTGATTGGTTGTTTTTCCATCTTTTTTTTATTCTCATTTTAGTAGTGTAGTCTCCTTTTATTTGGAGCCCTTTACCTTGAACATGTCTATGACCTCGAAGATGAATGATCGATTAGAATTTGATTCTCCCTTCTACATTATGGCAAGCAATTACACTATATACACTGATATGTTTATCCTTAAATATGACTCCTATTATAGTATGATTGAAACGATTTAACAACAACTATATAAAATAAATAAATTAACAAACAAAGCTATAGATCTTACATTAAGATTAATAAGAACCTTCGTCAAAATTTTATGATTGGCATGTACTTGTTGAACTTGAAATACCACTATATAATTTTCTTGCCAAGATTCTCATCTACTTATATACATTTTGCTTAACTGGATTATATCTTGTATATATATATAACATCTACTTACATCTATTTTTGTCCCAAATCAATAGAAAAGAATTCAATAGATTTACTTGCGATAGAGTTGACTCACATTACGCTTAACCCGAATTTAAAAACTATCGTTATTTAATAACTGTTATAATATGAGTAAACGCTAATACTCGTAAAGAAATCAGAAATATCTGGAAAAAAAACATGCAAAAATATCAATATTTATTATAACTGTTATAATAGAGATGCTTCTTTGGAGTTATAATAAGTAGTAATTAGAGTTATACTAACACATGTTTAGAATTTAACTGAATATTAGTTAAGGTAGACCAACATTTAGACTTAAGAGTTATAACAAATATTTATTTAGAGTTACAGAAGTAGTAATCAAAGTTATTTCCACACATACTTAGAGTTATAAGAACTAATAATTAAAGTTATCTCGAGAGTTATAAAAAGTAATGGTTAAAAGTTATAACACAACAGTAATAGGAAGCCACAAGTAGACAACAAAAAGAACATAAATGCACAGATGCACTAATCAGGGCCGTCTTGGAGATTTATGGAGCCCTGTTCTAAAATGAAAATTGGGCCCTTGAAACGCTAAGTAAAAAAAATTCATCGACAAAAATTTGATAAAATTTACATTGAACTTTCATAAAACAATATCTTATTTAAACATAATACTACTTCGTATTTAATTAATATTCAAATATATACAGATTCAACTTTTAACAACCTTCTACAAAGTGCTATATATTTTTCCGGTCTCAAAATTTTGTCCAGTTGTACTTCAATCAAACTTAACCTTCAAAACAGAAAGTTAAACATAGAGGTTAAAATTAAACTAACATGAAAACTAAACATACTCCGTATAAAATAACACTGAACAATAAAATATAAAAATATTTTTTTCAGAGTTTGCTTCATTATACTTTGATTTAATTCATAAATTGTTAAAAGCTTAAGTTGTTTATAATTCTATCTTGAATGTAATTTATTTTCATGACTACTTTTTTTAGTTGTAGATTAATGTTCATTTTTGTAAAAAGAATAATAATAATAAATCATAAGTCGTTTATTAAGATTTTGGTACTGATGTGTTTTGAGATGTCAGATATGGCCAACATCTATGTTTAACTTTTAACCTAATAGTGCTTACTTGAATTGTGAATTGGGATGGAGATAATGGGAGAAACTTCAAGATTACTCCTTTATAGAATTTGCTCAAAATTTAACCGTTTGATGAGAATAAATTAGGAGAAATTGAGATTAATTATTGCTCCTCGCCATCAATTATGAATGGCAATCTCACTTTTGGTAAAACTAATTTTTTTCCGTTAAAATTGTTTTGGGTAAGACAAAAAGAATATAATTTTTCATGGAGAATCAAAACAAATCAAAGAATTTACTGTTTGATTTTCGAAAATAAGGAAAGATATTGATAGGAAGAAATTAGAAAGTTGAAAGAAAAAAAATGAAAGGTTGGAATGGTTACGTTGTGCGTGAAAACCGGTGAATGAAGAGGAAGAATACTAATGCCCCATCCCTATTCCCTACTACTACTAACTTAATGACCTAACCTAAGTAATATATCTTCACAAATTTGAAACTGCACCTACCCAAACTATATCGAATAATGAATCAAGCAAATGGACGATCATGAAGGGAAGAAAATACATGTGAATCATAGAGCTACCATTATCATCAATTAGATTGGAATGCATATTTAAATTTACTTTAGTATCAATTGTTAAATTAGCACAAAAAAATAAGCTGATTTTCTTGTATGTACATCATCACCAATATATATGAAATGTTTATATATCATCACTTATTAATAGATCACCAATATGACTTGTACATCATCACCCATGAAAAAAACGTTCCATATATGTAATCTTTAGAAACCATAAAAAACATGATTAGCACAACAACATGTACATATGAGCTTCGAATCATCAACTTAAGCTGTAACTCTTTCTTTAGCCTCTTACGTTGTTGCTGCTTTGTTTGCGTTACTACTATGGTATTGTGGTGTAGTTGGTGCTCCAATTAAATATGGGCTTTTGTATACATATGATATTGAAGAAAAAAAGATCTCCCTACTCTATAATATCCAAAGCATACGTATAACTCAATGCATGATTTTGGAGTAGGGCACGTTTTGGAGTAATGGTAAGCTATGACATGGTCTCTATTTATACTTGTAATATTGTACATTTAATTGATTTTTTTCCTAATTCCAAAAATATATATGATTGACTTGATTGACATTTTGGATCCCTTACCCCTAAACTACGATTGTAATATCAATCAATTAAATAGAAAATGGCAATGATTTAGTAGTGATTTAAATTCATAAAGATTTAAGGATACTAATTGCCTAAATAAAGTCATAAATCACCTAAAATTATGGTTGATTGAAAATTAGCATAAATATTGATTGATATCTTAATTTTATTACCATGTTAATAATTTTTTATTAATTTCGAATACTAATATAAATTAAGTGATTAATTGATAATTACCATTAATGAAGGCAATAATTAAGATTGATTGATAATTTAAATTACTTGCCATGTTTAGTTGCTGAGTAAAATTTTTGAACATACCAATATGACAACTAAAAATTTCGGCCAAAAATATATCAATATAAGATTTTAATTACGTAATTGTAACCATAATTAACGTCAATCACATTAATATACTAATAATTGTTTCCTTAATTATATTGATTACGGATCAATTTGATTCTGAATCTTACTGATTTCCTAATTTAATTCAATATCAAATCAATTATATGCGTGATTAAGGGGAAAAATTATTATTGTGGTGAAGACAGTGATAAGTAGTGTAGCATTCGTAGACAAACACAACAAAAGCTATGCTTAATAAAAATACAGATTTTAATATTGTAAATTGATGCAATATTTTCAGTTTGAAGCCATTCAACTCCTCATATCAAATAGAGTGCTCCATAACAAAACAGAATCGAAACGAATAAACAGAAGCAAAATTATATGCTGATACAGATTAAATCAAATATAAAACATAACAAATAATAGTGCTGGATATTAAATGCAAAAACCTCTATGAACCCAAATCTCCATACAGGCTTATAAAATATTACTTTGGTAATGCAAAGCTCTGTACTTGTTTCCTATTTCCACATAAACTCTACTTCAATCACCATATTGCTATCCATCTATTACACAGTTGACTAAAATTGTACCTAATCCAACCTAAATAATTATTTCATAACACATCTGGCTGCAGTTCTTACTAAAACTCAAGTTTCATGTTGTTTTACATTTGATTAAAAGTTGTACCTAATCCAACCTCAAATTTGGTTTTAATGAATCTAGCTATATCACTAATCAAAAACCAGCATCAATGCCTCCATTATTCTCGTGAAATTTAGTCAGCATTACCCCAAACTTTTTCTCGCTTTCATGGCTGAACTTTCGCTCTCCACCACCACTACCTCCCGTCACCAATCCTCCTGTAATAAAGAATTTTGCACATATGAAGAAGAAACAAAACTAAATTAAGATTTCTGACGAATATGGAGGGCTTTTCAATATAACCCAAAAATTTGAAGGAAACCATAGAATTAAATCACTAAAAATGTCACCTTAAACAACTTCAAAATCTCTAATCACCCCCAAAGAAATATTAGAATCACCACAAACCTATGCAAATATAAATGAAAAGCCATGAAGACGAAACCCAAAACCCAAAAAATCAAACCATAAACCATGGAATGTTCTTATAAGATTAATCTATGTACATGTTAATTGGGCCAGAATAAAAAAAAAGATTGAATATTGGAGTTCAGGAGAAAGAGAGAAATACTCCAAATTCACAAATTGTTTCTTCAAGTTGAAAAGGCTTATACTATGTTTAAAGGGTTATAATTCATAAGAAAACGCTAATATCCATTGGAATTATGGCACACATATCCAACATTAAGGGTTTTACCAAAAATATTCCAACCAAACATCTACATACTGCAAAACCGAAACCCAAATCAAGCAGATTAACAATAAACCCAAAAAGATAACCTGTTCAAACAAAGAATTGTGAAGCAATAACCATTTGAGCCCTTGAAATTGGAAGGGATAAAAAGAAGCTTACCCAAAATCGATAACCAACTAAACCCAAACCTCTACCACGCTCCAAACACATAAACCTGCCAACAATAACAATACAGAATATGAAGAATACCTAAAATTATTGAAGGTTAATCTGAAAAGGAATCAGAAAAGTTCCAACCTTAGTGACCAACCTTCTCCATTCATCGTCACTCACAAGTTCCCTCCCATTCTTGTCACTCTCCTCTTTTCGAACTTCAGCAACCCAGTTGATTAAATTGCTCAGGTTTTCAGGAGCTGATGTAAAAATAAAAGATAGTAAACACAAAATTAAACACTTCAAGTAACAACCCAAAAAAAACCTAGTTAAATAGAAAAACCAAGATAATAGAAAAGGAGAAAAATAACAAATTGATACAATCACCACTAATGCAGAAGCTCCATCAAGTTGTACCAAAAACCAACTGAAAAGTAGATTGGTTGCCAAATTATTATCGTGCCACAACCCTTGCTAAATTACTACTACTATGAGATGCAACGAAGCATAATCAGTTATACAGATCAATTCGAGAAGTTAGATAAGTGATTATATAAGCAAGTTCATGCTCAAGTGGAATACATTCACAATATAAAAAACACAGTAATTAGACGAAATACAAACAGAAGAGATGCAAGAAAAGCACAATTATTAAAAAGAAAAAAAGAGAAATGATAGAAAATACCATCATAGCGTTCAGCTTGTTCTGTAGTGGAAGCCATTGAAAAGCAGCGGACTTAAGAGATTCAACAAAGGTAAGAGGAATGATGAAAAAAATAGGAGGCCTGCAATCCTGCATACGCACATGATCGAAATCACAACCCAGATTCACCCAAAAAAGGAACCATAATCGAACCCCCAAACCCCTAAAATTCGATCCCCATTTAATCCTAACCCCAAAATTCACTGGAACCCTACCCCCAAAACCCAAAATAACCCAAAATAAGGAAAACAACACAAACCCTAAAAGCGAAAAAACCCCAATTCAACCCGATTCGATTCACTGATAAAATAATAGTAGGAAATGAAGAAGAAATAAAGTGACACGAGTAGTGACAGCATCCCTTGATTTGATGATGCTGATTCACTCACCCTAAATTTTACTAAAAAATAAAACGAAGCAAAACCCTAAATTCTATCAACCTAACAAAACCCAGATCCCGCGAAAACCCAACATTTGCCAAATTATGTGTCAACCATAAGCAATGCAAGTTACTTCAAAATAGCATCAACCATAAAAAGAAGCAAAATCCGATTCCAAACTCGCAAATTTGAGAGCGAAAAAAAATAAACAGTGAAAATTCAATCGTTACCTCAACAGTGCAGATGAAGAAATCAAGAGGATCAGATGGTCGATCTTTGTTCATCTCCCAAATTACGCAGTTCTCTGCAACGAATCAAAAATGAAACCCTAATTTCACATATCAACCATAAAATTACTCAATTTCAAATCAACTTAACCAAAAAAATCATCAAAGAAATCAATATAACATTAACGAAAGAATTAGCAATGAAAATTTGCGAGAAAAATTGATGCAGATCAAGAGAATCGTGAAGAAGATGAGAGAGGAAAGAGAGGAGAGAAGAGAGGAGGGAGGAGAGAGACAGAGGCGTGAAGAAGAGGATAGAAAGAAAAGATTGTGTGGCTCATATGGCACAACAAAGGAAAGACTGAGATTTTCCCTTAGAGCATCTACAATGGGGTGAGTTGGTCTTACTTGGTTTTTATGTTTTGTCATTCTCTCTCCTTCCCTCCTTCTTACACCTCACATCCCACTAAAACTCCCACCAACTCATCTTTTTTTTCTCACAATGGGTGGGTTAGTCTTACTTGGTTTTTCCATTTCTCTCTCTTACTTTTACCAAACCCCACAATATACTATCTCTCCTACTTTTACCAAACCCCACCATATTCAATGTTTAATTTTTTTTATATGAAATAGATGATTTAAATTAATAAAAGCTAATTAGACTACGTTAAATTAATTACGATAAATTAAATTACGTTACAAGCTAATTATTTTGTAGCACATTTAGATCGATTTGGAGATTAGTTTAGATTAGATTTGGAGTAATTAAGATTATTTGAATCCATAATATTGGCTTAGTATAAGTAATATTAGGTAAGAGAGAGTAATTAGAAAAAAAAAAGTTGGGAAGAAGTTTGGTAAAATATATGAAATTTGGACTCAATTTATAGATAAAAATATTTTATAGTCATTGGTGTAATTTTTTTAAAAAAATAATAAGCTGATTTTTTTTAATTAACGTTACAAAAATTCAGATTGCAAATGAGAGTGTGTAGCGCCACGTGTAGCGATGCAATACGTTGCTCAGTGGGCCTCTGACGCATGTCAGGGCCACTGGCAGCAATTAATCTCCTTGGGCCCAGCTGCTTGCTTCAGTGCAGCGTTTCATTGAACGCTTCTTTCTCTCTTTCTCAGTGATGCGTTCCAAGTGATGCGTTTCATAAATTTATTTCGCCAGTTTTCTTCGCCACACGGCATCTCCTTATTAGGCGTGTGCACGCCATCCGAGGTGGTGTTGGTCTGGAATTCCAGACCAACCAGCTCCAAGGACCAAGTGCTCCAATGGTTAGACCAATTAAAACTAGTTTTACTATTTGCTAGACCAATTAAGACTCAGTCATTGTAGATGCTCTTAACAGTAGCCAACTTCCTTCTTTTAAAAGGTCAACGAAACGTGCAATTTAGTTGCCATATATTACATAGATTACGCTATTTCAATAAACGTTTCCTTAATTATGTAGATCACATATCAATTTAAATCCTTGATTGACGCCAATTACATATTCTTTGATTCGAGTGACACGTGGACACCCTCATTGAGCTCGAAAAAAATACTGATCAAAGGAGCATGCCACGTCATGCCACGTAGGATTGAAATCGATAACAGAACGACACGTGGCCTCAAGGATCCTACTTTAAATATATATATAGATAGATATATATATATATATATATATATATATATAGAGAGAGAGAAGTGAGTTCATATGAGAATGCATACTTATATGAGAAATGAGAATGAATTTTACATGCTATAACTCTTATGAATAAGTAATGTAACTAATGAAAAAGTGATGTAACTCCAAAAACAAAATATTTTGAATTTTCAAAATTCAAAAAAACAAAAAAAAATTTGAATTCAAAATTTTTTAGAGGGATATAACTCTAATGAATAAGTATTGTAATTCTAAACCAATCGTGTGGTTGAGATTCATTTCCATTTCTCATGTAAGGAGCATTCTCATGTGATCTCACCTATATATATATATATATATATATATATATATATATATATATATATATATAAAAGTTTGGGATTTTAGTTTGTTTTAATTTTTAATCTTGACCATCTAATCAGGCATGATCTAATTTAAGGGTTATATTTTTTTTCTCATTTCTCATATAAAATTCTATTCTCACATGAACTCAATTTTTTTATATATACAACTTTAAAAACAAAAAATTGGAAGAACATATAAAATAGATCATGTTGTAATTAAGTAGTAATACTTGCTCTAATTGTACCAACTTTTAAGTACACATGTTGTACGTGGAATTTCTCCTATATTGATATATTTAAAGAATATTATCTCAGATGACTCTAACATATAAGCCTTTTTCCGAAATAACCACGACATTTTGACCCCCTATCGCGGATAACCCTAAACTTGTATTTTGTCATTAAATCTGACAAAATAGATAAAGACGTTAACTATCTAAAATGAAAAAACCAAACGTATATCTTTCTCTCTTGTTCTTTAATTCTCACACTTCTCAAGCATTAATCAATAGTGTCAACTGATTTCCTCTCTCGCCTCCACCTCCTCCACCACCCCTTGATTTTCCCTCTATCTCCTCCACATCCTTTACCTCTTTCACCACCCCTTGATTTGTTTTTGGGTCGTTCTCTTGTCTCCTGGAAGACTAAGAAACAGCCTATTGTAGCTCTTTCATCTATAGAGGCTGAGTATAGGGCTATGGTTGTTACTACTTGTGAGTTAATGTGGTTGAAATATTTGTTGTCTTCTCTTGGTATTTTGCATCCTAAGCCTATGCGTTTGTATTCAGATAGTCAATCTGCTATTCATATTTCAAAGAATCGGTTTTCCATGATCGCACGAAGCATATTGAGATAGATTGTCATTTTAATCGCGTTGAATTGAATTCTGGTCACTTATCTACCTCCTATGTTTCGATAGGACATCAATTAGCAGATATCTTGACCAAAGCTTTGGGACGACGTTAGTTTGGTTTTCTACTCCGCAAGTTAGGCATTTGTGATCTTCGTGCTCCCACTTGAGGGGGAGTATTGGAAGTATTGGAGTATTATGTTTATTAAGAGTCTTGTATTATATTACTATCTGTAGAGTTGTTAGGATATCTAGTTCAATAAGGTTTCTGATATCTAGTTCAATAAGGTTTCTGATAGTAGGTTGTATATATATTTCTCAAACATTTAATGAGAAGATCAGAGCATTCTCTTATATTCAAAACTTTAACACCACTTGCAATTTTCTACCCATTCCTATTTTTAATTTACCCCATCTTTCACCTCAATTTCTCTCTCCTCCTCCTTAATGATTTAATGAACTCCTCAACTTTCTTACCAACTTATACAAGTCAAAGAATTCTGGGGATTTTCGTAGAAATCAGATAATTTATGGGGTTTAGGAAGGCTAATACAACGATTTAGATCAAGAAATCTAATTGAAATCGCTTATTGCTCATATATGGGATTCTTTTGCTTCTTGTCATTTGACGATTTTGGTGGGTGTTTAAGAGAATAACTTTGCTCAAAAAACCAATTACCCAGTTGAATCACCAAACCCTAGTGACCCTATTTTCTCTCTCCTCTACATGAGCCGATGTTATTGTTGTTGATGTCGTTGTCATAAAGCCCCAGCAGAAAGAGGAACAAGAGAGAGAAAGAGGAGATAGGAAAAAGGAAATTTTGAGTAGCGAGAGAATGAAGTTGAAGGCTATTGATGTGTGAGTTTTAAGGTGTAAGTTATGGGTTTGAGGAGTTGAATTGGTTGTAGAAAATTCACTACAAGAAATAAGATCAAAGAGGACAAGTGAAATTGCCCTCTTACATGCATCCAAAAATTTTCCCTATTTGATTTTACCAAATATGACAATTATTTATGCCCTATTAGCTATGCAAATAGGGCAACCTTCATTGCCTTTTTTTTTTGTTTTACGTACAACTATGGCAACAAAGTTGCCATCTTTGATATAAGAAATTAAATGAAGGCAACATATGTGTCAAGATTCAAGAACATACATTACATAACAAGGAGGGTAACCTTTGTTTTTTTTGCCTTTTTTTGGCTCATTTTTTGCACTCTTTGACTCATTTTTTGCCGTCTTTGGCTCATTATGAGACCTTATTTTCCCAATACAAGCTCATTGTTATCTAAGTATATATTTATAGCGTAAAAATAATAAAAAGAACTCAAATATTCATATACAAATCTAGTGCAAAAGAAAAAAAAACACCTACAACGAGAAGCTAAGAACAAGTATAATATTAGTTTCTAGCTTATTCTATGGAGTTTGATTACAAAGCTTTTAAGTACTAAAAGTCCTAATCAATGGAACGAATCCCCAATAAACTACTTCTATTGTTGCATGGTCTGCCTCCGACAACCAAAAAGTATATTTTCAATGTACTCCCTCCGTCTTTTATTAGTTTACCCCTTTTGACTTTTGACACTATTCACATACATGACTTTGACTATCTTTTGTAATTTGTATTTAAGGAAAAATATAATCATGTGAGATCTTGTTGGATTCGTCTCAATGTGTATTATCCAAATATCAACTTTTTGTAATTTTTGCTTATCGAAAATTAGAGATATTAAGGTTCAAATTAGTATCTCGGCAAATGTGCCCCAAAGAAAGGGGTAAACTAATAAAAGACGGAGGGAGTATTCTTTATCATCAACCTATTGTAACCCGCAAACGAAAAGAATAATGTGATCAGACTATCATGAGACTAGTCATACAAAAAATATGGAACTATATTCCAACCAAAAAAAACCACACTGCAACCTACCTCCTTGAAACAAAAAGGAGAGAATGTAACACCCCGATAATTTTCTCTCTTCCAAAAATACTTTCCAAATATAAAACTAGAGAATCATCAAAACATTATCGCCCGTGTGATAACGTATCGGCTTATTCAGCGGAAAACATATAACTTCTTTAGAATTGAAATATAATAAGTAACAAAGTTATCTTTAAAACCAAACAACACTGCTAATGTTAACTTCAAACCAAACTTAAATATAAATATATCTACTATCACTAGTGGAAAAAAACGGAAGGGCTGCGCTATAAGGGCTGCGTTTTTTTGAAAAACGCATCCCTTTTTAGTGAAGGGTTGTGGTTAGCCCAAAAATCGCAGCCCTTCAGTTACGAAGGGCTGCGGTTTCCAAAAAACCGCAGCCTTACAAGTAATAAAGGGCTGCGTTTTTTAAAAAACGTAGCCCTTTATGGGCTTTTTTAAAAAACTAGCCCTTTATGGGCTTTTTTAAAAAACAACTAGTTTATGGGCCAGGGCGATGCTCCGGGTTTTCTCTATGCTACAATTTAGTAGTAGTTAAATAAGTCATCTCATTTTCATTTGAAAAAGTTATCTCATTCATTATATAGATTTTAAAAGTTTTCCATTCATATATCATTATTAATTTTGATTGAAAAAACAATAATGGTATGGTGGAGTAATGGTTGAATCTCTTTATTTCATACTTGAGGTAGTGGGTTCGAATCTTCACGTCAACAATTTTTATTTTTACTATATGAGAAAGACATGGATAAAATGTTATTGAATGAGGGATGGTGACACGTGGCACATATACGTTCTTAGGAACGCCTTTTAATATATTAGTATAGATATAGATTTTGCTCAACATATTAAGTGGGCTCATTCTCTCTCCTCTCTCACGTCCTTCCTTCTCCCTCATTAAATTCTCTCTCCTCATTCTCTCTCTTCTCTCACGTCCTTCTCTCTCACCCTACTTCCTCCCTCCTTCCACAACAACAAATATCAGATCTATAATTTTTTCGTTTTTCACGCTGCAAAAAAAAAAAATTAGGTCAAAAGGGTTGCGGTTATGATCAAAACTGCGACCCTTTGTACAAAGAAGGGTTGTGTTTGAGGCCCAAAACCGCTATGGAAGGGTTGCGGTTTAAAAACGCAGCCGTTCACTTTTAGTGAAGGGCTGCTACGGAAAGGGTTGCTGGCAAAAAACGCAGCCCTTAGGCTGTTTTGACCGCAGCCCTTCTGTTTTTTTCCACTAGTGTATAAAACAATAAGTATATCACTATAAATATATCAATATGCTACACAAGCTCTCCATTCCCGAAACTCCATGATGCATCATCTGCACACCTGTAGATGTCAATGCACTAGAGAATCTACTCACCAAGAATGGATCATCATATGATCAATAAGGCAAAACCATGATCAACACATACAAACAAAGCACGTAGTCAGCAAAGCTGAGTACTACATAATAATATATAAACATTCCTAACATGATACTAATAAATATTAAGCAGGGATAAATAACTTCATAACAATCTGCAGATAACTTTTACTGAACTAAATTTAACAACCTTTTTATTAATTTAATGGAATAGCCACTGCACTGAGTTGTCTAACTAAAAACTAGCGTTCACCTAAGAATACGAAATATGGGCACGACTCCATATTCCATAATGACCTACGATATCGAGGAACCTTTTAAATAAAAATAGGAACAGTGATCAATTCGATTCCCAGAAAAAGCCATGGCACAACCACCATGTACCCCAACTCCTGATTGTCCAACTTCAGACGTGCACCAGTCTAAAGTGTATCACTATCCAAGTTTCACTTTATATGATTTACCAATTATTACTTGTTATGACACACAAGCAACACAGATAAAATATAATCAAACATTCACAACTTTAGTTTTATCTTAGGATTTAATAAGTGATCATACAACTTACAACCCAAAATTAATTTCTTCTTTAATCCAATCTTTCTTATTTGTTGAACCTAGCCAACAACCAACTTACCTTTCAAATGTATAAAATCTCAACTTACCAAATAAGACCCACAGTCCTCATAGAGTAGTGAAAATAATAATATAAGGGAACACATGATTCAATGATCCAAACCAATAAATATATTAATTCCACCATGTGAATTAATAAATAAAGTTCCCAACCAACATGCTTGCATCAATCTTTCATACAATTATGATATAAATCTCATAATTAAATCTCATACTTAACATGTTCGCACACAGGCATAAAACATGTAAAATCCAATATGATAGCAATCATATATGAACTCACGAAGTTCCTATACATGATACTACATAACTTTCCTTCCTAAAATCATGATACTACATCAAACAACACATAGGTATGTATGTACCTTGTGTAAGCAAATTGATAGGCTACTTTAACAACTTTAGAAGTCGCCTAGAGAGAACTCTCCGCCTAAAACAACCAATAAATTTTATAATCAATACTCTAAATAAATTCCAGCAACTTTAAAATACTTTAAAAATATTTAAAAGTTATTTTCATCATTAAAACTTCAATTACTTATAAACTCCATTAATAACAATCTTATTAAAATTCCAGCAACATATATTAAAACTCCCTTTAAACATGCTTAAATATACTTAAATTTATAAGAATAATCAATTCTCTAGTTTATAACATACTACTATGATTTTCCAATCCTTAGCACCCTAAAAATCCATGCTTTGATAATTAAAAATCCAATCTAAACATAATAAGTAAATCTATATTTTATTTCTTCAATACATAAATTATATAAACTTAGATTCATAAATTAGTCATCAAACTATAATTTTTAAACATAATCGTATTAAAACGAATCTTAAAAACATAAACTTTGCATTTAAAATAACTTGAGGAGGAAGAAATTAACCGAGAAAATATTGTGTGGGGGAAATTTGGGTTTAGTGTATTTATAGGTATGTTTTCCTTTTGGGCTTAGGAAAAGACAATTGGGTTTAAATAGAGTGTAATGATGAATATGATTGATGATTAAAACTCCTAATATCACTACAAGTCATTTTCCTGGTCCAATTAGTATTTGGATTCCTCAAGCCCATTTAAACTCCTTTTTCAAATCCAAAAAGTATTTTAAATATTTTTCAAAGCATGCCTTAACAAAATATTTTAATTTCCTTAAATCCTTAAAATAATTCCTTTGACTTTCAAAATAGTCAACCTTTTAAATAAATAAACGGTTTTTTCACCATATACCCTTGACAAATTTTTTTGCACCATATATCCTTTCGACTTTTGAAATTCACCACATACCTTTCACTTTTCAAAAAATAAATCAAACTACCCTTTTGACTAACGGTGTTGGACTTATGTTGGTACAAGTGTGCCGGCTGTAACTCACAATTAAAAAAAATTATCACGATTGATAGATTGTTCAATCACTACAAATTTAGCACAACATGATGTAACTCACATATTATAAAACTATTTCAAGCTAAACTAATCATAATGCACAATGTAATCGGTATAGTTAAATATTACATAATTACTTGCAAAATTACTCGAAAATTACGAAATTCAAATAAATGTATAAGTGAAATCAAATTTTAATGAAGAAAATTGAAAGTTACCTATTGATATTAGAGTTTGGAGCTGATATTTAGGGATTGGAGAATGGATAGCTATAAAAATGACATTAGAGTGTTAAACGCAACAAAAATATCAATTAATCTAGCAAAAATGGCAAGAAAAGTATGAATTACTTGGCGATTATAGGGTTGAGAGCTTTGAGAAATAATCTCTGCTAAAGTGTAGAAAAAACTTCGTCGATTATCGAAGAGATGGAGAGTTTTGTAAAGAGAACTTCGTCGATTAAACTTCTTTGTCGATTGAGATGAACAATTATGAACAAATTCACCTGAATTTTCGTGTAGAATGTTCTTCGTCGATTATCAATTGAGATTGAAATTTGTGATTGCTTCTCGTGAAATACCTAAATTGGAAGGGGAATGGGTTTGTTTTATTCACTAAGAGAAATTTTTTTATTTGAGTGTAATATAACCAAACAAAGGAGTAATCCTTTTGATTGTTTGTATTGTTTTTTTGTTAATTCCTAAAAGAGTGGTAATAAGTTTTTCCCTACTTGATAAAGTGGGATTATAAGGGCAAAAATTTGGACTATTGCCCTTTTACTCTTTTAGCCACCATGTAATATGGCAAACTTAATAAGATGCCCTTCTAGCCACTGAGTAATATGTCAAACTTAACAAAATGTCCTTTTTGTTTTTTAAATCAGGACAATTTATAGTTGCCCTTTTATATTAATTCAATTAGGGTAGATTATTAGTTGCCTACTTTGTTAAAAATATATTGCCCTCTTTAGTGCTATTTCTTGTAGTGAGATAAGAAATTAATGTCGTTAGCCATTCCGTCAGATATAATGTCAAAATACAAGTTCAGGGTTATCCGCAATAGAGGTAAAACTGTCGGATTTATTTGAAAAAAAGGTTTATATGTCATATTTATCTGAGATAATATCCATATATTTGATTGTTTGGAAAGAGATAAAGCTAGTGCATAATAGGATGGAATCCTAATAGAGAATTTGAGAGATCTATAATGGTTACTAGGTTAGAGCCATTAGATGTAAAGAGACATAACAGTGTGTGTCGATCATCGAAATTTACAAAAGTCATGGTTATTATTTTCATAAAAATGTAAAGATGTTAATATAATTTTATTTCACTTCTAGGATACAATGTTTAGGGGTGTTTGTGGGCGAATACCTAAAAAGTTGGCCATCGGGCAACCGCTTTAACGGGTAGCTGAAAAGGTAACCGCCCGTGACCCTACTTTGACCATTTTGTATTTCCTTTATTTCTCTAATATAGATATTTTAACGTTTGACGCTATTCACATATTACACTTTGACCATCTTGTATTAATTATATACAATGAAATGTTTATGCAGAATCTTGAGATCTTGATTGTTTGATTTATTTCATTGTGTATATTTTCATAATATTAACTTTTTATACTTTTGTCCATGTAATTAATGAATTGTTTTAAAAAATATATGTGCATTTGTCGAAATGCACGCTGAAATGTCCCTATTAAAAAACATAGCAGAATTTTGGTAGTTTAGGAATAATAGGGATGTTAGTGGCATGCACCTCAAATAGTCGGGGGATAAGAGTAGGTTTTTACAGAGTGAATGGGCGGGTATGTGGATGAAAATTTTATATACTTCCTCAGTTGTGAAATAGGTGAAGCACTTCTCTTAAAAATCTCTTAATAAAAGAAAGAACTATTTCACTTATTTCAAAATGGAGGAAGTATATCACAATTGCTAGGATTAATGTGGATAATAGGTTATATAATTCTATCGCTCCATCCCCACTTGTCTTGGCCTATTCCTGCCCGCTCCACTTGCCTTTCGTTTCATACCTACTTTTGTGCTGAAAATCAACCATATCACATTATTTTCTAGGAAATTTTGTGGGAAAACAACTTATGTTGTAGATTTTGTGAAAAATAATTTATATAATTTTTTTGAGAAAACACCTTATATAATATATATATATGTTGTCGAATTACGTACATTATTGTTGTATTTTGTCCAAAAAGTCAAATTTTGGTCAACAACCCTCCTTTTTCTCCTCTTTGTGTGTGGAAGTCATACACATTTATAAAATATTTTTGAATAGAATTCACCACACAATGAGAAAGGAAAAAGGGTTCGTCAATCACTGAAACTATGCCTTTTTAATCAGATTATACGATTAGGTTTGTATCTTGATAAAAGGTGTTTTACAAAGTGTTATATTTGGAGATTTTTCAAACAAAAACTGTAATAAATAAGGTGTTTTGTTTGAAGAAATATGGCCTTAGGCATTCTCGATAATTATATATATATATACTACATATTAGAGGTGATCATGGGCCGGGCCGGGCCGCGGCCAAAAAAATTGCCCATTGGCCGGGCCGGGCCTAAATTCGGGCCGAATTTTTGTGTCCAAAGCCCGCTATTTCGGGCTGGGCTTTGCGGGCTTTTGCGGGCCAAAACGGGCCGGGCCAAAAAATAGACTAAAAAGTCGTTTTTAGCTTGCCCAAAGCCCGCCCAAAAAAAAAAAATGACCGGGCCGAGCCCGGCCCACGGGCCGAAAAATTCTGCCCAAAACCCGGCCCAAAAACGGGCCGGGCCAGCGGGCCGGGCCAAAATGATCACCTCTAATATATATATATATATATATATATATATATATATATATATATATATATATATATATATATATATATATAAATGTTGATTAGTAAGACAATAAAAACTGAACATACAACTAAAATGTATTAATCTTATGAGCTCACACAATGTATCATCCAATTGAAGAAATGAAAAGCCCAAAGTGGATCTTATGGTGGTCAACTAAGGGAAATGAATAGGAGGATAATTAGCTCTCTTAATTAACCTAGGATCCTATTATTATATATTGATAATATTATTAGGGTTAAAGGGATACATATAAGTTAAACAGTAAATTTACACAGAAATAGAGAGAAAGAAAAATCATATTACATCCTCCTAAAATCAGCGCCTATCACCAGTAAAAGTAAGAGGGTTTCTCTTCCATTCTAGCAACAATCGGCGTTCAATTGGTGTTGTGACCTGCTTAGAGGAGCGACACTTGTAGCCTTGGGATCTCTAACCCAACATACAAACGGGAAATTATGCTACAAAGGTTGTACATATATTCCCTATTCAATGTTTCATGTTTATGTTTTGTATATGATCCTGTGATAGATGTTAGGAAATAGTTTCCTGCAATTTCGCTATATAAGCATCTATATTTTTCTAATTGTTTCACTATGTTTCGTTTGGTAGGGCGTAAAACATTTTCTAAAAATTTTCCTAGAAAACTGTTTTCATCTATCAGCTCGTCTTGCAAGAGACCGCCTAATTATAACATTATAATTAGGCAGGCCCAAGTCCAAACAATATGACTAACCAGCCCATATTGCAAATTTTAAAGAAAACACAGCAGCGTTTCTTTCCTATGTTTCTCTTACGCGCTTCTCTCTCCTATATTCACTCTTGAGTCTTCATTCTCTTCAATGGTGGAAATCCTCCATAGCAGCTCCATCATCACCTTCTTCGATTTCTTCTCCGATTACAAGGAGGCCTAATTTCAATGAGATTATCTTCGATTACAAGGATGCCGAATTTCACCGAGATTATCTCCGACATAGCATCAAAATTCCCCCGCAAATCTTTCCAATCTCCTTTTTCTCTCTCCTCTCGTCGCCCTCAATCCTCCAGACGCAACTTCGTCGTCCGCGCTTCTGTATGCCTTCTCATTTCAATTGCTAATTTGTATGTTGCTGCTGAATTTGATTGTTGTTTGTAGTTTCTGGAAAATTATTTCAGATTTTGGAACTTCAATTGACTGTATGTGTTTGGTTTAGTAGGGGAAATTGCATATTCGATTGTGAAAGTGAATTGAATTGACTTTGAAGTTTGTAACTTTTCCATTCACATTGTATTCAATATTTGATTTCTGTGGTAGAAATACCGTAGAATCTTGTTAATTTAGTAAAACTAATGTAAATTTTTATTAAAAAAAGTTGAGAAATGTTATTTCTTATACATTTTAACGAATTGTATGGTTGAAGTTGGTGGATTTTAATGGCTGGAGTCCGATGTGAACAATTATGTTGGGATAAAACATGGAAGTAGTAGTAATTAGAGGTATTAAGTATCCACTTTAACTCATTTCGTAACCAGTTTAGATTTATTTGTGACCACTTTAACTCAGTTCATTCGTTTGAGAAGTTTCAAATTCAATTACTTATTGCTTTCCTAATTCTTCTACAAGGCTAAATAAGTTCTCATTCCTCTCCTAATGAATTGTCATTTGAGTTCTTGTTATCTGAAAGATGCTTAATTTTCTGGCAGTTTGTTTCATCAAGTAACTAGTTTACTTCCTTATGTGACCAGTTTAAGTTATTTGGTAGCCACTTTATTTTTTTGTAAGCATTTTAAATCATTTGGTTTTCAATGTAAATGAATTTGCTATACAATCTGATTCCACAGGCACAAAAACAACAACCTCAAATTCCCACCAAGCAAGCAGATGAAGCTAATCAAACATTTTGCTGGAGATCGAAAAGACACCAAGACATACCCAACACAACCACTGTAGTTCTGCAAAAGCTGCAAAAACCATCTCCCTCAAAGCAAAACTCTCCTGTGAAGGAATCCGGACCAACAACTAGACCCTCTCCAAGAAAGTAGTTTGAACAAAAACTGATTTGGTTACTAACAGATGATTAATTTTAGTTTTGAACAAAAGTAAAACTTTATGTAATTAGTAGAATATAAACAAAACAATTGCCACTGGTTTGTTATTTTTGCAAAATTATGCTGAGTGGTACTCAACTTTAGGTTCTAACTATAAGTTATGTTGATCAGTAAGTTTTGTGTTCTTAAGTGACTGTTATGTGTCAATTAGAGACCATGATATGCCAATTAGTCACTATTTCATGACGACTTTATATTTCTTGAAATTAAAGACTACTTAAATTCATTTGATGCTTGTTCAAATTAGTCATCTATTCATTTGCTGATTACTTTAATTTAAAAAAACACAAAGCTGAACACTAATATATTTCAATAAGTGACTATTTATATTCATTTGGTACCTAATTTAAGCTAATTGGTGCCCACTTTAATCTATTTACTGAATATTTAAGAAATCAAATGACAAAATATATAATAATAACTGAGAAACTTAAATGTGAAATGGAAAGAACCAACTGTATTTATTACCATAATCACTAACAAAATGTCACTCCAATTACATGTGTGGATTCCTAAATGTTTAAATAATAATAAGTGACCAACAATAACCATTGTGTCACCAACATAAATCATTATGTGACTACTATAATAATTCAAGAAGCTACAACAATCTAGCATTCTTGAACTCTGTTTCATGCTCAGGTTATGGAGAATCATAAAACTTTCTTTGGAACGAACTCCGGCGCCTTCGCATTGAGTTTTCTTGAGGACGAGTTCTGAGTCAACGAGTCTGACTCGACGAATGCAATCACTGGAGAATCGATCAACAACATTATTTTCTGCCACAAATCAATAACAACACAAAAGTCAAAAGACACCATGACAGTTTATTATGTGACCAATTTATTCCATAAAGAGACTAATATAAGACAAAAAGGGACTAAGATAAAAAAAAATAATTTTAAAAGCCAACATACCAAGTACAACTAAAGATCTCGATTCAACATTAGACTCAGCAACAACGGAAACGTGTGAATTTAATTCATCATCTTGTGCAACCTCCAACAAAAATTGTTTAAACCTTGAATCAAGTGTAGATTCCACAACAATAGAAGCACATAATTCATTAGAATTATATCCTCCAACAAAAATTGCTCAAAAACTTCATACATTTCATCCATCTAAAAAAATACAAAATAGATTCAAAAAAACGAAAAAAAAATAATGCAGCGTCGAATTCCCGAGGTTTCACACATAAAATAGTTTCTTTTGCATGAATTCCCGCTAATAAATGGAACTAACTAGGACGCAAAAGATTCACCACATAAATTCAAATTCAATCATTCTCCAAAGTACGTAATTGAGGCAATACATAATTATCTATATAAAAAATGACTTTTGAATTTGTATATTGTAGGAGTTAGGTTTTGAATATCCAGAAATATTGTTGTGAGTTTGTGTTCGAAATACCGATGCGTTTTTGCTTCTTTAATTTGGAGTCTGAGAAACGAAAATCAACTAGTTTTCACTCAGAATACTCAAATGACAGCGATACATTTTGGATTTTTACTGTTATTTCAGGTTTTATATATGATTGCAAACATTTGAAACCTAGGTTTCACACACAATCTTTAGCTACAACATTTGAAATAAACCTCTTTCGACTAAAATTCAACACACAGATAAAACAGCATCATCATTCAATAGCTCAAGAAAACGATCAACAACTACACAACGATTACACACTTGCTCAAATTCACGATAAGAAACAAAAAAAGAAAACAACAAAATCAGCGAAAATGCAAAAGAAAACTCACTTGAGTATGAAAAGAAACGCAGCATTCTTCTTTTGAAGATGTGATTTGTTGGTTCAGGGATTCGAACAAGGTAAATGTGACCTCTGAGATGTTCCATGGCGTCCACCATGAGTCAATGCTTGATTATCAATGGAAGAAAGGAGAGGGAAATACAGAGGAGAGAGAAAAATGAGAATTAGTGAGTTTTTTTGTTGCCCTAAGCTAATAGCAAATGAGCAGAGAGAAATAGAAGTTGGGTTAAATGACACTAGTTGTGGTTGGGCTTCTCTATTAGAATTGGGCCTGGGCTACCTACTTTTAATATTATAATTAGGCAGCCTAACCTAATAATTAGTGTTCATTTATTTTCAATTTTACATTGTTTGGTTTGCAAAGGATTGTAAAACCATTTTCCCTAGGAGTAAAATTGCTCTCCTGATGATGGAAAACCATTTTCCTTTCAAAACGAAGGGAAGACAATTTTTCTTCCTTTTCCTTATCTCTCTTGCACACTTCTCCGCCTGCCTCTTTACTTTCCCTTCTATTTTCCTTATGTTTCACCATTTTTCTTACATAGAACTAGAGGTGAAAGTTTGGTGTGCGGTTTGGATTAGGGCCTAATCCAAACCGATCCGAACAAAATTTGGATTTCAATTTTTCAATCCGAATCCAAACCAATTAGGGTTTGAATCCGATCCAATCCAATCCGAATTCCCATACTCTAGATTGGATTCGACCCGAAAATTTAATTTTCTTAAACACTAGTTTTTGATGAAATAAATTAAGCATAACAGCAGCCTAAGGGCCTGTTCCCCCAGCTTATTTTGAGTTCAGTTCAATTTAGTTCAGTTCAATTCAATTCAATTCAATTCAGTTCAGTTCAGTTCAATTCAGTTCAGTTCAGTTCAATTCAGTTCAGTTTAGATCAATTCAATTCAGTTCAGTTCAACTCTAAACACTACTTTTACTCTCACATATCACTATTCATTTCAGTTCAGTTTAGTTCAATTCAATTCAGTTCACTTCAGTTTAGTTTAGTTCAGTTCAGCTCAGTTCGGCTGTATTATGCCGAAGAGAACAAGCCCTAAGTGTAGTTAGTGTTTTAGGGGAAGGGTTGAACTGCTATGTGTTATTGGGCTATGGAGTAGGTTTTTATTTTTAAAAAATCAGCTAAGCATATAAGCCCAATCCAAATACATAATACAAGGCATATTACTATCTAATTATATATTAGACTAGTTTTGAAGCCCGTGCGTTGCACGGTTTTTTTTTTATATATTTTTTTTGTAATTTTTTGTTAACATTATTGATTTTGTATTACCTTTACTTTATGTTAATAAAATCATCATTAATTATTCATCAAAATGCCTCATAAAATTACGCTTACTTTATTAAGGATTCACTTATCCCCTACACTTGTTAATTAAAGGAGTACCTCTATGCTAAACTACACATTTTTTTTTCATTTTCTTAAAAATCATGCTCAAGTTCATTATTGTAATAGAAAAAGAATTTGATAAAATATTTGTCATTATACCCTTATTTTTAGATTATCTTTAATTATCTATTAATAAGTTTATAAAAAGTTGATATAAAGTTAGTATTGCAATGGTTGTTTCCATCTCTAATAAGTGAAGGCATGTTGACCGGTGTTGTCAACTAACAAATCAGTATATTACTATAATAAAAGTTTGAAAATAAAATAAAGTAGATATTGAGTGGCCACAAATGCAAATGGCAGCAGTTCATTAGATGTTATCGTATGGTTTAGGCAAATCTCAAGAATCGGCTTTTCTTATTTTATTTTGTGATTTTATATCTGAATCATAGCCGTTAAGTGAATATACAGTATAGTAGAATTTATAATAGATTCCTAGTTATAATAGATCCCTAAAAGATAAATTTTTTTGGTTTTTGTCATAGCCGTAGAGTGAATAAACTCTTATCTCTCAAACTCTAAATTTTATTATCTCTTAAACTCTAAATTTTATTATCTCTCAAACTCTAAATTTTACTATCTCTAAAATTGCAGCAGTTCGTTAGATGTTATCGTATGGTTTAGGCAAATCTCAAGAATCGGGTTTTCTTATTTTATTTTGTGATTTTATATCTGAATCATAGTCGTAGAGTGAATATACAGTATAGTAGTATTTATAATAGATTCCTAGTTATAATAGATCCCTGAAAGATAAATTTTTTTGGTTTTTGTCATAGTCGTAGAGTGAATAAACTCTTATCTCTCAAACTCTAAATTTTATTATCTATTAAACTCTAAATTTTATTATCTCTCAAACTCTAAATTTTATTACCTCTAAATTAATAAGATGACGTGGCAATCCTAGGTACTAAAATTGCAGCAGTTCGTTAGATGTTATCGTATGGTTTAGGCAAATCTCAAGAATCGGGTTTTCTTATTTTATTTTGTGATTTTATATCTGAATCATAGTCGTAGAGTGAATATACAGTATAATAGTATTTATAATAGATTCCTAGTTATAATAGATCCCTGAAAGATAAAATTTTTTGGTTTTTGTCATTGTCGTAGAGTGAATAAACTCTTATCTCTCAAACTCTAAATTTTATTATCTATTAAACTCTAAATTTTATTATCTCTCAAACTCTAAATTTTATTATCTCTAAATTAATAAGATGACGTGGCAATCCTAGGTGGCGCGCTCTATGCTCCCGAAATGTTCCTCTTTTATATATATATATTGATATTTGGATCCAATTACCCTCAATCTAATCTGATCCAAAAATCTATTTTTTTAAAAAAACTCAATCCGAATCTAATTTGAACACAATTCGAATCCGATCTAAATTACTAATTTGGATTGGATTTTATCCGAGTAACTTTCACCCCTACATAGAAACAACCGAAAACTAATTTTGAAATTATATTTTTTATTATAAAATTATTTTAGGATGAAAATATTTTACACCTTATCAAACGAAGCTTATTATTATTTTTTTTTTTTTGACAGGGAGCCTAACTTTCCTATATTATGGACTATGGAGTACGATAATATACGAGAATATACAGGTTAAGTAACCCTTTGTACCCAACAGTTCATTTGACGTAGGTCTGGATATTTCTCAGGCGCCAGAATGACCTTAACTAATCTGACCTAATTGATCCTTGTAACAAGCCCCTCTGTTTTCAATTGAAACTCCAGGAAAAAAAAATGGGGAGTGATGTCGTAAAGAAGAAGAACCTTAAGAAACTCCCTTTAAACCCTAATTGGGCTCAGCTTCAACAGGTTACCTCTCTCTCTTTCTCTTTCTCTTTCTTATTCAATTTGATTCTTCGTCTTCATTTTCGTTTTAACGAACATTGATTTTTTTTTTTGGCGCTTTTCTTCCATAGAAGCTGAAAAACCAGAGTTCCAAACCTAATCTTCCGAGACCTTCGCTGGATTCTAATGGCAGTTCTTCACCTACAATTTTAGGTCATTTTCTAACCTCCTGTCTCTTTTTTACACATGCAGTGGGTATGTTTTACTGTATGTTTTGCTTAATTGTTCGAATTTTTTAGGAAAACGTAAAGAACGCTCAAATTCGGAGTCCGATGATGAACAACCCAATATTCTTGCACCTACTTCTTCTGATTGCAGGTATTGTGTTCATGCTTGATAAAGTATGCAGATTAACACTAATTCAGCTCGAGGTTAGAACAACCTCCATTGATGAGTTTAGACAAGAAAGCTTAGATTTAAGAAAGTTTAGAGATATAGAGAGAGAGTGTTTAGAGAAGAAGAGAAAGTTTAGATTGTATTATGTATTGAATGAATTACAATCTGGTAGAGAGAGCTTCCTTATATACTACATACAGTAAGATAACAACTATTCAGAATCAATACAATAAGTTGTTATAACTAACTATGCTGATGTGGCTTAGTTAGTTATTGCTGCATTATTTGAATCATTTGAGCTATGCTCAACATCCCCCGCAAGCTGGAATCTGTAAGAAGCATTCCTAGCTTGGACAACAAAGTGTTAAACTGAGAGGAAGGCAAAGCCTTAGTAAACACATCAGCTACCTGATTCTTAGTAGGTAAGTAGGATAGCTGTAGAAGACCTTCCATGATTTTTTCTCTGAGTAAAATGACAATCAATATCTATATGCTTTGTCCTTTCATGAAAGACAGGACTTTTAGCAATATAGATAGAAGATTGATTATCACAGTGAAGGGTAACAGGCTTCAAATCAGAGACACCCAACTCAGTCAAGAGTCTAAGAAGCCATGTAATTTCAGAAGTGGCACTGGCCATAGCCCTATATTCTGCTTCAGATGAGCTTTTGGAAACTGTAGCTTGTTTCTTGGATTTCCAAGAAATAGGTGAATTGCCAAGAAGAAGTAGGTAGCCTGAAATGGACCTCCTTGAATTAGGACATGCACCCCAGTCTGAATCTGAGAAAGCTTGGAGTTTCAATTCAGAACTAGCATGTAGGAGAATACCTTGAGTACCAGTACCAGCAACATACTTCAAGGTGTGGTAAAGAGCAGCCATATGAGAAGAGCTAGGAGCATGCATAAACTGGTTGAGAGCTTGAATAGTGAATGATAGATCAGGTCTAGTATTAGTTAGGAAGTTGAGTTTCCCTACTAGACATCTATAGTGAGTAGGATCAGGGAGAGGTGTACCATCAAGAGCTGAAAGTTTGAGATGTAAAGGAAGTGGAGTAACAGTGTGAGGAGAGAGATCTAACTCAGTAGAAGAAAGAAGTTCCTTAGTGAACTTCTTTTGTGTCATAATAATCCCATATGGTGTTCTGGTGATTTCAATACCCACAAAAAATAATTGAGCAACCCCAAATCCTTGATGCTGAAGGTAGTGTGAAGATAATCTTTGAGAGAGGTGATGCTGTCAATGTCAGTGCCAGTAAGCAAGATATCATCCACATATACTGCTGCAATAGTAATATGATTTAATGTCTTCTTAATAAAGAGACTGTAATCATTCATAGATTGAATGAAGCCCTGAGCTTGTAAAGCAGATAGAAGTTTAGCAAACTATTGTCTGATGGCTTGTTTAAGCCCATATAAAGACTTGTTAAGCTTGCAAACAGAGCCAGGAGGACAAGAGAGACCCTCAAGAGGCTTCATATACACTTCTTCATGTAAATCACCATGAAGAAATGCATTGTTAACATCTAGTTGATATATAGGCCAGGATTTATTAGAAGCTATAGCAAGAATACACCTGATAGTAGACATCTTGACCACTGGAGAAAAGGTTTCTTCATAATCCAAGCCATATTGTTGTGTAAAGCCCTTTGCAACAAGTCTGGCTTTGCATCTCTCTAGAGAACCATCAGCCTTGAGTTTAGTTTTGTACACCCATTTACAACCTATGGGTTTCTTAAGAGGAGGTAATGCAACAATATCTCAAGAATGTGTGTCAGCCAAGGCTTTAAGCTCCTTGTCCATTGCTTCAACCCAAACAGGTGATTTAGAAGCTTCCTTGTAGGAGTGAGGTTCAGAAAAAGAATCTATAGTAGCAATGAGAGAAAGATGAGATGAAGGTATAGAAGCAGCAGTAACCAGATTACACTAATGTGAAGAAGGTGGTGTAGTTGTGCCAAGATTGCAGATATAAGATTGTAAATAGGATGGGTGTTTAGTAGGTCTGGTGGATTTTCTTAGTGGAGGAGAAGAAATAGAAGGTGAGGGTGAAGGTGAAGGAGGTGGAGAAGGTATAGTAGGTGTAGAGAAAGATGATGGTGGTGTATGAGAAGAATCTGGAGAAGAAGAAGGGAGAAGAGTAAAATTAGGAGATGAAGATGGTGAGTCTGAGGGAATAGATGTAGAAGGAGGAGAATGAAAAACATCTGGGATATCTGCAATAGAAGAAGTTAAATTAGTAGAAGGGAGAAAAATGTTAAAAGTTTTAGTGGTGTTAAAGGAAGTGGGAGAAGGATTGTAATGGAAAGGAAAGTGTTTTTCATAAAACACTACATCTCTTGAAACAGTGATGGTATGAGTGGCAAGGTTTAACACTTTATAGCCTTTGTGCTGTGATGAATATCCAATAAACACATGAGGTTGTGATCTTGGATGAAATTTGCTCCTGTCTTGTTTGAGTGTTGCAACAAAACATAAACACCCAAAGGCTCTTAGATGAGAAACATTAGTCTCTTTGTTGTAAAGCTTGGTGAAAGGAAAAATGTGTTTAAGGCAAGTTAAAGGCATTCTGTTGATGATATAAGCTGCTGTTAGAATGCACTATCCCCAATATGAGATAGGTAGGTTGGATTGAAAAAATAGAGCTCTTGCAGTTTCTAGTAAATGTTTGTGTTTTCTCTCCACAACTCCATTTTGTTGTGGAGTGTCAACACAACTTCTTTGGTGTTGTATACCTTTGGCAGCATAGAAAAGCTTTAGGTCTCCTTCACAAAGTTCCTTGGCATTATCTGTTCTAATGCATTGAACAAGGATGTGAAATTGTGTTCACATAAGAAACAAAATTATGTAAGATAACCACATCATCAGATTTGAACTTCAACATATGAATCCAAGTACTTCTGGAATAATCATCCACTATAGTCATGAAGAAAGTACATTTATTGTAAGTAGGTACCCTATAGGGCCCCCAGAGATATACATGAATCAACTGAAAAGTTGCAGTAGTACAAATAGAACTAGAAGTAAATGGGAGTCTATGTTATCTAGCAGCAGGACACACTTGACAAATGCACTCAACAGCTGCATTGATGGGTAATGAAGGGAATAAGTGCTTCGGTTGTTGAAATGGCATATGACCAAGTCTTATGTGTTGATGTTTTACTTCTTCAAGAACTGAGGTGGAAATTGTAGATAACCCATGAGCAGAAGATAGGGCACTAGGTGAATCATCAGCAGCAACAACAGATGATGAAGTAATAGCAGTGCAATATAAGCCACTTTCAAGCTTACCAAGAGGCATTCTCATTGAATGGCCCTGAAGAAAACAGGCATTATCAGTGAATATAACTTCACATTTGAGATCTTTGCATAATTTAGGAATAGAAATAAGATTAAATTTGAAGCCTGGAACATATAAAACTTCTTGAAGAGAAACACCATTCACAACAACAATACCAATATGAGTAACTTGAACCTTGTTTCCATCAGGTATTGTAATGCTATGTTCCCCAGATGTGACCATATTTTAATTGGCAAATAAAGACAAATCATAACTCATATGATCTGTAGCACCACTATCCAAGACCCAATCACTTTGAAAAGAAGAAAACAAGCATGTTTTACCTGCTAGGAATGCAGTTCCATGAATGTTATCTTCATTAGCAACTTCTTCAGGATTATCTGTTGCAGGATTGTAATTGGTATGCATAATATCAATGATCTGATTATACTGATCAAGAGTAAATGATGCTGTGACTAATTCATTCCCAAAGCCAGCTGGATTATCATAACTCTCATTATCAAGAGAAGCTCCTTGTGAAAGATGAGCATATTTCTTGAATTGAGGTTTGAAATCTTGAGGATACCCATTGAGTTTGAAGCATCTTTCAGTGGAATGTTCTGTGATCTTGCAATGATCACAATAATATGGAAAACTCCTCTTATTGCTGTTGTTAAACACCACTTTTCCTTTATTCTTATTATCAGTTGATGGATAATAAGGTTGTTGCTTGTAAGGCTGTTGATAAACAGTTGGTTTTGTTCTGTTGTGATCATAGTATGTTCTTCTATCAGCAACTAAGGCATGATTTTCTGCAGAATAGGAATTAGAACTTTGCATATCATGAGCAATAGTTCTGTTTCTTTCTTCTTGAACAAGAAGTCTGTATGCATGATTAACAGCTACAGTGGCTGCATCATCAAAATGTTAGCTCTCACCATAGCATAGTGTTCATTCAATTTCATCAAGAATTGAATGAGTCTCTAATTCTCTCGAGCAGTCAATAATTTCTTATTGAGGTTACAACTGCATCCATTGCAAGTACAGGTAGGAATAGGATTAACAATGTCCAGTTCATCCCACAGCATTTTCATCTTTGTGAAATATTCAGCAACATTTTCACCTCGTGATATATCATTTAATTGTTGTTCAAGAGAGAACAACCATGGTCCAGAAGATTGACCATATCTTTCTTCAAGATTACTCCAGATTTCTTTAGCAGTAGAAAAATAGAGAACACTACGAGCAATAGTAGGTTCTAAGGCACTTAACAACCAGCTAATAACCAAATCGTTGCATCTTTTCCAAGCATGATAAGTAGGATCACTAATGGCTGGCATTTCAAGTGTTCCATCTACAAAGCTTAGTTTTATAGTTAGCAGATAAACCTATAAGCATTGCTCTCTTCCAATCACTATATCCATTACCATCAAATTTAGTAGGAACTGAACACATTTTAAGGCTGTCACTAGGATGAACATAGAAAGGACTAGAATAATCTTGTCCAGGATCAATGTTAGTGTTCTTATTTGAAATTTCTTCTACTATTTCAGGCATGATAATATCAGGTTTAGATTTCAAGAATTTTAGTGTGTTTTAGAAAGATAGAATCAAGAACAGAAGATCTGTTTGTGAAACAGATTAGAATATATGAAGAGAAGAACATAATTCAAAGGAATTTAGATCAAAAGAATTTGTGAGTAGAATTTATAGAATGTGGAATTTTAGAAAGGAAGATCGATTTTAGAACTTACAGACATTTAGATTTCATCAGTGAGTATTTGATCTTCAAGAATTTGATTGCAATAGTTTCGTAGCTCTGATACCATGATAAAGTATGCAGATTAAAACTAATTCAGCTCGAGGTTAGAACAACCTCCATTGATGAGTTTAGACAAGAAAGCTTAGATGTAAGAAAGTTTAGAGATAGAGAGAGAGTGTTTAGAGAAGAAGAGAAAGTTTAGATTGTATTATGTATTGAATGAATTACAATCTGGTAGAGAGAGCTTCCTTATATATTACATACAGTAAGATAACAACTATTCAGAATCGATACAATAAGTTGTTATAACTAACTATGCTGATGTGGCTTAGTTAGTTATTGCTGCATTATTTGAATCATTTGAGCTATGCTCAACAATGCTCTAAGATATCTTGGATATATATTTTATGCTTTTCTGTTATTTGCATTATTATTTCATGCTAGACTTCTATTAATGTGTGATTTTTTTTATTGTAACTGTTAGTATTCAGAGAATATTAGTGATAATGGTTGATCCTTGACAATTTATGTGAACCAATATTGGCATATTTAGACCATTTTTGGTGAATTAGAATATTGCATGTTCAAGCTGCACAAGTGTAACTCAGATAGTATCTTTTGATTTGAAATGGAGGAGAATTGATGGAATTTAAGTAACCTTAGAATGTATTTATACCAGCTGATAATCCGTACGTCCTTCCTCACTTTCAGTTCCATGTCCCATAACCTTTTTTTTTTTTTTGGTGTTTTATGGCCTTTTAAAGTTCGGTTGCTATGTGGTTTCGATTGCTGAGGAAGGGGAAAAATGATAATGGAAGTATTTCCCACTAAGAAAGTAATTGATGAAGTTTTAATCCTTTTCCAGTATATATGTTGTATTGACTATTGATTATCTTTTTTCAGTTTAACAGATGAGGTAGCCATGGATTGTGAAATGGTTGGGGTTAGTCCTCAAGGAAATAAAAGTGCACTAGGGCGAGTTACATTGGTACTTATTATTATTCACTCTCATGTTCAACTTCTGCATCAGCTTTACTCACTAAAATTTAGTTACTATGTGGTTTTGATTGTTCAGGAAGGGGAAAAGAAAAATAATTGAAGTATTGTCCTCTAAGACAGTAACTGATTAAGTTTTAAACTTCTGCTTCACTCAGTCTAATAGAGTTGTTCGCTTTTATTCAAGTTCCGCATTCAGGTTTTCTTCTTTGTATGTAGATTTTAGCTTTTTCCACTCTGAACACTAGTTTCTCACAACAGCTAGGCCCTATCCCCTTGAGTGAGTGGTTTGAGGGACACTTTTTGTGTGGAGATATTTATGTTTTGTAATTGATAGGCCAGAGCTAACTGCTCGTCAATTGTTGGTTTTATACTTGTCTAAACTTTTGTCCTTTTGGTTGCATTCTTCAGAGACTGGCTGTGGTATCTTGAAAAAGAATTATGGGGTGTCTGGTTGCTCTAATTGAAATGGAATGGAGTTCCAGACTTCCAGTGTTTGTTTGGGTCATTTTCCACTGGAACGTGATACCAGGGGGTTGTTTTAAATTCCATCCAACCCCTAAATATTTCTTACCTACCTCACCCTCTAAGATCCTAAGTTCATTCCGCCGTAGATACAAGCCTTAGAGTAGCTCCTATACAAGAGGGGCAGGAAAGAAAACTTCGGGGAGACTTACACACATTATCTCTAGTTTCATGTGAAGCGTCGCCAGTAATCTCGAGTGACCTACATAGCTAATCTTTTTTTGTGAATTTTAGTGAAATGGGGGGTTTTTGGATTTATATGTACCTGTATCTAGTTGGGATGTTGTTTGATTACCTTCTTTTTGTGAATTTTAGTGAAATGGCACTGAGTTTTTTTTAAAAAGTACACTCAATATTTATGATTTTGTGAAGTTGAATGTAAAAGGAATGCACAGTTTGTTATGCTGGTTGCTGAGTTTTTACTACTACTACTACTACTACTACTACTACTACTACTACTACTAATACTACTAATACTACTACTTCAGAATATGTTTTCGACTATCTGTTCAATTTCTTTCTTGGATTGAGCTTCCTCACGTGTGTATATTTCTAAGTAATCTTTCATTTGGATTTGCTATTATGCTATATATATTAAACTTCCTGACCTATCTCTATCTCTCAAATGTCATTGTGTGCCTATTTTCTGTTTATAGTTCATGTCTTTTCTGTGTCAAGGTTCCTTATTTAATGATCTAAATCCGTTTTTGGCAGGTAAATAAGTGGGGAAATGTGATATATGATGAATTTGTCCGGCCTATCGATCGTGTTGTTGACTTTCGAACTGATATCAGTGGAATTCGACCCCGTGATTTGAGGAAAGGTTTGCCAGGCGTCTTGTGTTCCAGTACTTTTTTTAATGTATCAAATACTTGGACCTTTGTGTCTTTCTTGGCCGTTATCTTATTAATATCTTGTTGCTAACCCTGATAAAATGTCGTATGCTTAATTTATGCATTTATTAGATAGACCGTAATAGATTTGGTCCAAATAATTGCGTGAATCTGCTTTTTGCTGTCAATATCTGTTGCTGAACCTATTCACCAATCATGAGTGCATTTTGAATTCAATTTGAGAGTTATAAAGCTTGGTATGTGTCTATTGACATAAACTGCACTATACAAACATGTTCTTGCATTTGAGTTTGAACTAAACCAAGAACCTTTATTCGATGCTTGCAAGGAGACAACTCTTTCTCTACATTATGGAAAAGTTAGCATATTGATAATTGAAAAGAAGAATATATAAGTGCAGATTTTTTTGGAGCAAGGATAACATGATTGGGTCTTGAATAGGGGATTAAATGATACTCCTGCATTTCCTTGCAGCAAAGGATTTTTCTACTGCTCAAAAAAAGGTGGCAGAGCTGATCAAAGGGAAGGTTCTTGTCGGCCATGCTTTGCGAAATGATCTCAAGGTTTATAGTTGTTATACTCCCTGTTGCATAAGTAAGATTTGTTGCTCTCTTTGCTTCTTACGTCTGAAGTTTTGTCGCTGTGATCTATCTTCTGTTAACAGGCATTGTTGCTAAGTCATCCACGGAAAGATATGCGTGACACTTCAGAATACCAGCCATTTTTGAAGTATGTTTCTTGCTTCTGAAAATTGAAACGGTCTTTCCCTTTCCTAGGCTTATCTTTTCATTCCCATTTCCTCTCTATAAGAAGTGAATGGAAATGACAGATAGAAAGTACATTTCATATACAGTTGAAATGCTCTTTTAGAATTTGAATCACTTAAACATGACCTGTCGGAATGCTTGAAAGGTAATAACATATTCATGTTTTTTCCCCCTCTTAACTTCTAATTGTTTTTCTTGAATTGGCTAGAGAAAGTCATAGAAAGGCACTTCGGCATCTTGCTGCTGAGTTTCTCGGTGTGCAGATACAGAACGGAGAGCATTGTCCTGTGAGTATATTATTCTGATCCATATAAGGAATTGTCTTAAATTTATTTATTACATTTTGGTATTAGGAACTAAAAGTCCAGCACTCAGTAGATATATTTTGTCTATTTTTCTGCTGAGGAAAGAATTCTCCTATCTGAAGATGATGCTTTTGCTGCTTATCTCTCTGGCTAAGATGTACTTAACAAATTCATTACTATGCTGGGTGTTTCACTAGTCACAGTGACTTCATACATTCTGTATTTGAACAAATTACGTTTATATTAGTGTGTAGAGTGATCTTTCTTTGTGGCTAAAATTGCGTGCTGCATTATATGCTTCTACAAAACTTATGGAAAAGCTTATTGTATTATAGCGTAGAATCTGGGAACTTTCTTTACATAAGATCATGAATGTTGGAATTGGTCTCAGATTCTCAGTTCTCATAGCTCAAAGATTGCTTAGACTTTAGAGTTTGTTCGAAAATTAGCTGATATGGCTGTAGGAAATCTTCTGCGAGTTATGTTTATTAAATTAGTAACTCCATGACCTGTTTATTCAGTCAAGCTATCGAATTAATATAACTTCACCTAGAATATCAAAATAGTGCTTTTGCACAGGTCAGTGTGGCACTTTTGTGATTTGACCACAAGGGATCTTCAAATTTCCTTGGTGAAAAGGGTTGGCTTCGAGTAATTTTCTCATGATGGTAGCTCATGGGCATCGATCTGCAGATTGAGTTAATATTGTTTCTGCTACTGAGCATCAGATCTTGTAGCATGTCGTTAAATCTTCAAAACATTTTCTTTAAGATATGCTGTTTTAGTGCCTGATTTGTAGAATCAACACTAGACGAGAACCTAGAATATGTATATAGTTCAAGACTTTGTGATACTGCAATGCCGAATCCTTATAGTTTGGCCTTTCTTAGATGGTTTTGGTAACAGCCAGACTCTTGAAAGTTGAAACATCACTTGTTGATCTCTGGTAGTAATGGAACTTGTAATAGTTGCAATATTAACAGTGTGTTTCGAACTTTGAATGAGGGAATTGGAGGGGACAGAGAATCAAGGGTCCATTTTGCTTATATAAATATGGAATGGTGAAGGGAAGGGAATAATAGATTCATTTCTCTGTCCCTTTTGATAAGCCAGATATTTCCCTCCCCTGCCTCCCACTTCTTCCCTTGTTTGGAGAGAGAGAGGACGAGGGGCTTCTACTTGATATGGTAGCCCACCAAGCCAACATATTAAAGAAGTCACTACTTAGTGATATAGGACTAGTGAGAGTCATGCATTGAGAACTTAATAAGATACATCGGTAGTAATTTTCAATGAGAACTCAATGCACATTGATTGCACCTTTTATGGAGGATGGATGGGGGGATAAAGAAAACCATCCAGTGTTGCTAGAGAGTGTTGGAAAAACAAGGTATATCAAGGCTACAAAGAAGAAATTATAATAGAAATATCACTTAGATAATCTAAAAGAATGGATATGTGATGTCGTGGCAACTAGGCCACTGCCCTAAAAACGAGATTTGGCCCATCCGAGGTACAAACCGTTATGGCCGACTCGTTCCCCAATCCCAAGGTTAATATCACTCCCACACACCCATGTACTTGAGTGTGAGGGATTGGAGCCACACAAGCTCTTGCTCAAGAGAGGTCAATCTAATAGGATTGGATGGTTGGAATATTGTTACCCTTATAAAAATAGACAACACATGTATATATAAGAGAGATTACAAGCATATATTCAATCACAATAATAATAAACCGTTACACATTTATTTGTAACGTCCAATATTAATGTGAAATATTCTCCCATATACACCACCTTAATAAACATAATTGTTCATTAAGAAGCTCATCGAAAGATGAGTTACATGTTTTCCATAACCACCAAAAGAGAATCCCAAGAAAAAGCCGTAAGAAGGAAAATTAATTAAGGCCTTGAAGCCATTTCTCCAACAGAGAGAATCAATTGTAATGAAATGGATATTTGGGACAGTAAAATCAAAGAAAATGAAGATGATTTTGATTGATAATAATGGAAATAACAGAAAATAAAGATTATCAAGTTTTCGAGTGAATTGACACACTCCCAAAGCTAACAACTAAAATGAACTTTCCAATATTTTCTTCATCCCTTTCCTATCACTAATCCTTCTATATTTATAGAGCTAACTTACTTACTTACTCCCCAAGCCAACCTAATTATATTGTACTACCTATATTACCCCTCCCCTTAAATCAATCTATTATAGAAGCCAAATTCACCTTTCAGCTCACTGAAAAGTAGGGAAGTTGCTAATTGAAATAGTTTTGGACACCCAAAAGCCTGCAATTAGAACTACTGACTGAATTTTGAGCACAATCACCTTAGGATAAGTCCTTGCATATTTCTGAAGTTACTAATTTAAGTGCGCATTCTTATCGGCCATAATTTATAGGCATTTGTGTGAATGTTCTTGATGCCATTATTGAACTTTAATAGAAGTAGATGTCCTCCTAAGTCAAAAGCTCCAGCCAACTTAACCCAGAAGTTCCAAAAAAGTTATGATCTCCAAAAATAAATGTGATGGCATATCTGATTAGAGCTATTTAATAGTTAGTCTGGTAACATTGGCGTAATAAGTAGACCAACTTCAAGCTTTCAGAAGTCCAGGGAGGAAGCTGCTGGAGAATGTGTTGCCCTGGTATGACCTTTATTAAACTAATCAAAAAACAATTGCTCATATAGAATGATTTCATCTTAGAGCTCAAAATTTTATTCTTTTTGCGACAAGGAAATAAGATATATCTAGCTGAGCTGAGCAAAAGGGCGAGGCTAGAAGAGTTTTAATGAGTAATCATGATGTAAATATGTAATTACTTTTAATTTCTAAATTATTAATGTGAACATTCATGAATATGAAATCAAACCCTTAAAGAAATCTCTTATAGTTTGGCTTTACATTTGCAAAAGAGTGTTTATAGGGTTCTTGGATCATTGGATGAAAAAAAAGTGGAGGGTTTGCCTTTGAGCTTAAATACAATTTACAAGCTCATTGTCAAAAAGAGGTAACACGTCAAAAGAAGATTTGAGAAATGTGTTTCGCAAAAATATATTACAAAGTGTTTTGATGCTAAAAAAGGATGCACCTAGAGTTATGATGATATGAGTGGCTCTGGGTCGTTAATTGAATTCTTAGTGGACGGACTTATGTTGCTATTTCAAGCTGGCTTACTAGAGAATCAGAGAAAAGTGGATAAGAGCTGAGCTATAGCTTTTCAAATTAGTACTTTATCAACTGATGGAGTACTTTCACTTTTGGTGCTAGTTCTATGGACAAAAATCATAAAGGTATTTTAAATTTGAAGGTTATGGTATCTTCAATCATGTATTTATGTACTCTAGGCTCCCAAATTGTTTAACATATCTAAGTTTGAAGAAATTGAGAATTTAGGGGTAAGGATTCTATCGGTATTCTAGGAAAGGATCTACTAGAAGAAACTATCGAGCATTATAATGGATACATTGCTCATAATCAGGTTATTCTTCTAGTGCTGCCTACGAACTGGATCATAATTGCAGCCGTAGTTATTGTCACTTTCATTCTCTCCAAGGTGGCAAAGTTTGCATTTCTTTTATCAAAGAAAATTAATTTGGTTTTGGCTATAGTATGAGAAATCTGTGGAAGACTAGCTGCATCCCTGTTCTTACAAGTTAGAATGGTTGCACAAGTCTACTGTATTTAAGGCAATTCAGATTTGTTCTTCATTGGGAACATATTATGCAGTATGCATCTTGAAGAAGAAAGCTAGGAAGGTTTTTAAAGTGAGGGATGGATATGGAGAATCCTGTTGGTGGAAATATAACTGCCAGTGTGACAAGTGAACCATTTGAGTACTTGTAACTTTTGATAAGGTATAATGACTATGGTTGATGTGGAAGTGGGAAAAGACAATGATGTACATGACATTGATGATGGAGCTTTGGCACCAAGGAAATAAGGTGTCAAAACTACTGCAAGTGGTCTAATGAAAGTTGATTCTCTATTGTGGTTGGTGTTAGGGTCTGTTTTGTTCCAACCTTTTTTTTTATTATTTCAGAAAAATGAATAAAAAATCAGAAAAATTAAGAAAAGTTTGTAAAATTAAGAAAATTTCAGAAAATTCAGAACAGTTTAGAATAGTTCAGAAAAGTTAACTGGAGGTACAGAAAAGTTCAGAGTAATTGACAGAAGTTCAGAGAAGTTGAGAAAAAAAAAGATAAGCTCAAGAAAAATAAGTTGGTTAATACAACTGTTCATTGACCCTCAAAAAGAGAGAAAAATAAGTTGTATAGAATAGACCCTTAGTGTGGGTCCACAAATCCTTTTGGTTACATTTTGAGAATTTGCGAGTTTGTAATGTCTTTGACGAGTTAGGAGTTAAGGTTGTGTACTTTTGGACCTCCTTAGATCCTGCTGTAGTGTGATTGACACTGATTGTGATGCCTGGTGGAGAGTTTCTGATTTAAAATAGGTTAGGGATCTGTATATCGGTAGGCTTGTATAATAAAGAAGGTTTCACGAAAAATCATATGTTGTCAGGAAATTGGAAAAAAACATATTGTTAAGTTAAAGCTGTTGATGATTTTTTTAGTAATTTGGTACATAATCTGATTTACTATGGCAGCAACTTACCTGGCTATATTTGATAGAACAGCTATACATGTTCATTGCTAGAACAGCTTCATGCTGTCAAGCTCTAGGTCAATTTAGCCTATATACTTTGTATGACCTCGTAAATTGCACATGTATACATGCCTGATGTCTCATGGAGTCATGGTCCAAACTCAAAAGTTAAAAAAAACTTCTTAGGTGAGGAAATGAGGACTTAATCTTTAAGCTCTGATGATGTTACTTTTTGGGCTTCACCACTATTGAAAGCCAAATCTGTCCTGAAACTGATCTATCTTTAGAATCTGAATTTCTTAAGAGTAGAATTATAGTTGAGATGCATAAATGAATTTCTATATCAGGTTCCTTGTCAATGGTTGCTCAACTTGTTTGATGCATCGTGACTTCTATCCCAGCTAAATATGATGAACGTTTCAGTGCTTCTTAGGCTGTCAGGTGACATTAATTAACTTATTTCTATCCATTTTCTCTCAGGTTGAAGATGCTCGTGCTGCAATGCTGCTTTATCAGAAACACAAAAAAGAGTGGGAGAGGAGTGTCAAAGATCGGTCGAGGCTTGTGGAGAAGCAAAAGAAACGCAAAAACAGGAAAAAGTCAAACAACAAAGTAGCTGCAGAGGTGAAAATTATTCCAGTTTTTACGGACGTATCTATTTACCGAATTTTGTTCTACAATTTTTTCCTTACCTCCATTCGTCCCAATCCCACAAAATGTATCTGCAAAAGTTCCATAATAGTAGAGGGTTAATTTCCAGATTTCTATTCACAGTGAACAGATTCTTCCAAAGATAAGGCTCCATCAAACAGTGAAGAAAGACATGTGCCACCTGACAGCTTCACCATTGGCTCCTTTTTGCACCTGACAGATGATCAAGAGAAGTGGTGACCCCAGAAAACTGAAATTGGAAGCAGCACTAATTTGTTTATTTGGACGAACAGCTGTGATTTGTTAGCCTAAAGATGGTATGCATAAACTCTGAGCAAAAAACAATGTATCAAGTGGAGTTAATTATTCCCTTGGTCACTTATATCGCTTTGATTCTGTGTAATCTGGCCTGTTATTTAAATGGTGGGTCTGTAAAGTGGGCATTTTTTTGTGATTGCCTATGTAATAATTTTAAGAAAGTAGGCATTCTTAGTGACTGCCTATGTTATGATTATAAGAAAGTAGGCATTCTTAGTGACTGCCTATGTTATGATTATAAGAAAGTAGGCAATTTCTTTCCTGTCTCCTTGTTGTAGCTTACCCTTCAGTCCCTATCTTGTGATTTTATACTTTTGCACTATTCATAAGTTGTAATTTTAACATACTTCCTCCGTTCCGTTTTAAATGAAACGTTTGTTTTTTCACGCAACCCAATGCGCTTCTTTAGTCATTAATATCTTTAGTTGTGTAAACGTAAAAAATATAAAAAAGTTATAATTTGATAGTATACATCGAGACGAATCTAACAAGATCCCACTTGACTATGTTTTTCTTTATATAATAGCGATAAATTGGAGTTAAAATTGATTCGTGAATAGTGTCATTTCATCCAATGTTTCATTTAAAACAGAACGGAGGAAGTATATGTTTTCCTTAAAATTCTACACAGTTTGAATTTTATATGTTTATGCTGAATTTTGATTAATAATATCTTCTTATTATTAATTAATGCAAATCATAAAAAAAAGTAATATCTGAAATATATATTGACATAAAATTAACAGGATTTAACTTAGGCTTTGTTTGGTAGAGCGTAAAACGTTTTTCTGGAATATTGTTTTCCTCTATTTTCAGTTTTACATTGTTTAGTTGGCAAAGGAGTGTAAAAATCATTTTTCCTTGGGGTAAAATTACACTCTTAATGGTTGAAAACCATTTTCCTTTCAAAATGAAGGGAAAATTGTTTTCCTTATCTCTCTTACACATTCCTCTCACTACCTCTTTACTTTTCCTTTCATATTTATTATTTGGAAAATGATGTACATAGCCCTTAGGGCTATGTATAAGGTGCTTAAAATGGAAATAAAAATTTGAATCAAACATTTATTACCTCAAATGAAGTGAAATTTTGTCATAATTTCTTAAACTGTTTCCAATTAAAAAAATGTATTAAATGCTTATATGTAGCCCTTAGGGCTACATATAACATAACCCTATCCATAAAAAACCATGGGCATACTTTTTTCACATATTTCATGGGTTGTTTGATTCCAATGTCATATCACGCTAATCCAAAAATGAAAAAGATATTATAGTTCCATGCTTAATCGTAGACAACTCAACTTAGGAATAGCTAAAATCCTACAATCTTTTTTGGTCTCTTACACTTTGATTAAATAATAATATGGAAGGGAAAGAAGGGGGAACCAAGAAGTTTATTTTTTTGTCTCCTCATTTGCATCAAAAAGAATAGGGGGGCATTTTATATGATATCACCTAATTAGAACATATTATACCATCCCCATATATCTATTGATTTAGCCAAACCATTTGATATGATACCACCTGATCAGAACATCATATTATACTTTTTTGCTCCGCTAGTATTATGTAAATCCCTACACCCTCCATTATTTTAACTCTTTGTACTTCTATACCATTCGCATGATCATTATGATATATGCATAGGGTAAAACATACTCTAAGGCTCCGTTTGGTAGAGCGTAAAATATTTTTTCTTACATGGAACCAAACAACGGAAAACTAATTTCGGAATTGTGTTTCCCATTGTAAATTATTTTCCATGAAAAATCATTTTATACTGAAAATATTTTACGCTCTACCAAACGGAGCCTTAGAGTATGTTTTACCCTATGCATATATCATAATGATCATGCGAATGGTATAGAAGTACAAAGAGTTAAAATAATGGAGGGTGTAGGGATTTACATAATACTAGCGGAGCAAAAAAGTATAATATGATGTTCTGATCAGGTGGTATCATATCAAATGGTTTGGCTAAATCAATAGATATATGGGGATGGTATAATATGTTCTAATTAGGTGATATCATATAAAATGCCCCCCTATTCTTTTTGATGCAAATGAGGAGACAAAAAAATAACTTCTTGGTTCCCCCTTCTTCCCTTCCATATTATTATTTAATCAAAGTGTAAGAGACCAAAAAAGATTGTAGGATTTTAGCTATTCCTAAGTTGAGTTGTCTACGATTAAGCATGGAACTATAATATCTTTTTCATTTTTGGATTAGCGTGATATGACATTGGAATCAAACAACCCATGAAATATGTGAAAAAAGTATGCCCATGGTTTTTTATGGATATTGGAAAAATTGCATACATTAAGGTGTTGTTTGGTTGGAAGCTATTTCCCTTGGAAATAGAAATTTCTAGGAAATGCATTATGGGTGTTGTGTTTGGTTGGAGGGAAATGGGAGAAGCATAGGAAATACAAATTCCAAGGAAATAGAATTTCCCATGAAACATGGGAAATCACTCACCAAGCCCCCCCTTGGTGAGTAATTTCCTAGGAAATGCAATTTCCTATGGTGTCAACCAAACAATTTTGTCCAATTCCTAGGAAATTAACAAGGGAAATAATTTCCCATGAAATGTAAATTCCCATGGGAAATTACTTCCCATGTGAACCAAACGAGGCCTAAAAAACTTGAATTACAAATTAGAGATAGTATATCCAAACAAATAATAAAGAAACTAAATTGAGCTTTACTTGCTCTTACATACCAAATACAAGATAACTTAAATTTGGAGAAAACTGCTTGATTTAATTTGGAAGCCTATCTTGTTGGATAACTTCGTTCTAACTCTGTTGTTGGTGGTTGACAAATTGACAACCGCCACAACAAAACAGTGATAATGGAGGAGATTTGGTAGACTCTCTACATGAAAAGGGTAACACATGCCTAATGAAGTAATGGAAGGAGTGAACTTTTTCCATTATCGTGGCGACAAACTACAAAAGTCAGATTTGGAACTCACAACATGATCAATCCCAACGACTTTCTGTCACTTGGAATTCTTGAATCAGAATTCTTGGAAGAGTCACGTTCCTTGTTACTCAACGCCCTCTTGAGTAGGTCTTTTGACTTCTCCTTTGCGTAGGAAAACCTCAATAGAGTCGACTTGCTATATGAACCCAATTAGCAAATTAGGGAAACCGTCTTCAAATTTATATTTTTCGATATAATAATTGACAAAATCGGAAAAAACAAGCTCCAACCATGAAAAACCTTGCCACCCTCTTCCACGCTCACTTATTTTTGAATAAGCTACTAAAAACTTTGTGTCCCTCTTTCAACTGTCACTTCTTTGGATTTTAAGGTTTTACCTTCACCCTCTACTCACCCTCGAAATTGAGAATCTATTCGGCTCAAAGTCTGCCCATTGTTGAAAGTACAGATGATTCAAATCTTGTTAATCACTCTTTGCTATTCACATCAATAGTCTTCCCAAGTGATTCTCAATGAACCAGCTAAATGCAACTAAGATAGCTAATTAGCATTTGCAATAATCATTTAGCAGAAGACAACAAGAATATCACAAAGTTAAGGTTTTTTTTTTCTCGCTCCGCATAAATGCAACAATAATTGCCATTTGTGTCCTTTTAAGTTTATATAAATTAATTAACCAAGGATTAGGATGAATTCTTCGAGAGGACCATGTTGCAAATTTTCTTTAACAGCGCATAAAGTAGGTCTATCCAATAGTTTTAAACCAGTTAAAAGGTCCTTTTGTATTGTTTAATGAAGTCCCAAGAGCACAAGTGTAGAACCATTATACAAGTAATTATCACCTACTTGTTATTTTTAGTATGGAGTTCTCCTTAAATTGCTATTTATAGTTCAAACAAGAAGAAGTATAATGCAATAAGTGCATCTATGTTTCCCAACATGAAGACCTCTTCTATAACAACACTCCTCTTCTTAGCTGTCCTGCTATTTGCATTTGGTAAGCTTCATTTCTTGCTAATTTTTTTATAGCTCTTGTTTTTTCGAGCTTCTTATGTTATTCTATTAACTTTTCCAATTATATTTATAATTTTCTCTCTCAAGATTTATTAAAAGTACTTCTCATATGTTATGATGAAGTATATCAAGCACGTTTGAGGGAAATTAAGTACATTTTAAAAACTTATGCTCACGAGTCAATGACGGATCTAGAAATTATAATTGTGAAATCAAAAATAGAATAAGTAGACTTTTATTAGGTCGAGGTTATTGATTATACGAAAGAATTTTCAAAATTCTCAATTTTTACTCGAAAATTTGTCAAAAATTAAAGGTTTACGTGAGGTCAATTAACTCCTCAAAAGAAAAAAATTAACTCATCTACCATCAAGGTAGCTCCACTCATGCTCCAAGCCATTCATTAGTATTTTGTTTTAAGGAGATTATTGTTTGTCCTCCAATATTCCTTTTCTATATGAGACTCTCCTAATCATGCAAGAACGTTCATCCACATGGTCACGTTAGACGTTAGTGGTAGTTTAACCATCAATTGAAGAAATAATCACCAATACATATAAATTTAATGATATGTTCGTATCACAAACCTTTTAATAAGAGAAAACTATACACATCATATTCTGAAGCAATGATTCGAAATATTACTATAAAACTAGTTTTTGAATTAAAAGATGAGAATTTTAGCTAATATATATTTGCTTCGTGGGTTTGTAACAAAAAGGGTTAAAATCAGGGGAATGCCAACTATGCTCTTATGGAACGGTGGAAATGGAGAGATGCTCAATCCCTCAATGTGCTTCAGACTGCCGGACTAAAGTCCAACATTCAACAGGGAAATGCATTGCTATCGACACTTGCTGTTGTGTCGCAAGAGCCCAAACACATAATTAATTCTCTTATTTCCTATCAAGTGTTGTGTCTTCAGTTGTAAGTGAGTGAATTATGGTGTATCTCTCTCTTTTTGAAACATCCAGGGCCCTTTTTTGGTTTTATTTTTTGAGTGTGTTAATATTGATGTACTTTTAAAACTTTTATAATAATCATGTAATGAGACTTTTTCTTGTCTTTTGTTTTTAATGTTTGGGGGTTTACTTAGGATGGTCCCCAATAAAATATGTAACCTTTTAATGTGTATGATCATTTCGAATTTTTTGCCTACAAATTTACACGATTCAATATAGCTGTATAATAATTATTCTGCTATCTATATAAATATATTAAATGTGTAGTTACTAGGATTCGAACACATGATTTTTGAAATGAAATGTAAGAGTTTAATCACTAATCCACTATAATTTCAATGCTTAATGTTTCAAAGTAAAACACAATAAAAGCCTTATAATTATATGTAATTATAAAGACATACATAAACCTTTTGTGCATGCTGATGATTCACCACATATGTGGCGATGTTACAAAAGGAGGCTTAACATGGCGCTTTATTGGCATCTATGTATGGGCATATTCGAGTAACAAACATTGTACTTGGGAGTGTCGAGGGAGAGAGGAGAGAAGTTGAGAATTTTCGGGAAGTTTTGAATCGATGGGCCTTGAGAGATCTCTGGTATGTTGGGCAATGGCGGACTTGGGAACGAGGAAAATCGGTTGATACTAGGATGTGAGAGGCTTGATAGGTTCATTGCCTCGTCGAGCTGGGCTCATTTGTATCCGGATGCTTCAGTTGAGCACTTGCTTTGCTACAGCTCGGACCATTCTCCTATCTTGATTAAACTTCAAGCTGCACCGAGTTCTTCAAGGAGCCCACATAAATCTTTTAAGTTCGAGACGGTCTGGTTTTTTTATGAATCATGTGAGCAAGTAATCCGTGAAGCATGGAGTGATCAGGGGAATGACTCGATTATGCACAAGTTGGATCATGTGGGGTACAACTTGAAGGTATGGAGTAAAAGAAATTTTTGTAATTTGGGCAAGCAAATTGAAGATGCGGAAAAACTATTAAGAGTTGTGCAACAAAACACAATCTCAAAAGAAAGCTGTTAGGAGTGCGAAAAATATGAAGCCTAGTTTGATGACTTGAACCGCAAACACGAGGCTTACTGGTACTTTGGTCTAGAGTTTTGGAGTTTAAGGACAGGGATCGCAATACTAGCTACTTTTACCACAAAACTTCTCAAAGAAAGAAAAGAAATCGCATTCAACGTCTTTATGATGAGAATAATGTCCGGCGATCCGAAGATGAGAAATTAGAGGAGTTGAGTGAGCAGTATTGCAAGCATCTTTTTTTTCTCGGCTAATCCACACTCATCTCACGTGGATGAAGTCCTCTCTTATGTTGATCGGTCCATCACTGCAAAATATAATGAAATTCTCCTCAAGCCGTACACAAGGGAAGAAATTTATGCTGCACCTCTTGAGATGCATTCTTGTAAGGCCCCGGGGACTGATGGTACGCATTCTATCTTTTATCAGTGTTTTCGACATATTATTGGGAATGATGTTACTAGCTTTGTTAGTAATATTTTGCATGGTAGATTGGCCCTGTTGGGCACTCAACTTTTTCATGAGCTTTTAGAGGTTTGGAACCCATTTTAGAGTTTTGACCAGTCAAACCTCTAATATGGGTGTTTAGTAGGGAGAGTTTATAATAGAGTTTTGGGGGTCAAAACTCTCAAACCAAAAACGCTGCAATATGCAGCGTTTTCATGAGAGTTTCAAAAAGAAAAAAATGTTGAGACTAATTTACCCATGCTTATTTATTATTAACTTATTAAGCCAAAGTAAAACCACCAAAGCTTCCACTACCAACCACCAACCACCAACCACCAACACTTCCACCGACATCCACCAAGGTAAACACCACCACTGAAATTCCACCACGGTAAACACCACCGTTGAAATCCACCCAAAAAACCACAAAACACCAAGACCCAAATATGCCTGAACACCACCACCAAGATCCACCTAAAAAATCCACCCAAACAAATCCGAAAATCACCCAAAAAACACCAAACACCACCTCTAAAATCAACCCACAAAAATTGTGATGCTAATAGTGGTGGAGAAAGGAGATCGTGATTGTGGTGATGGGTGTACATAAACGGTGGTTCATGGTGGTTGATTTCGGTGGACCCACGGTGGTATTAGTGAGGAGAGAGAATGGTTGATGATGGTAGTGATGTTGTTGGTACGGTGGTGGTAGGTTGAAGGAGAGATGATGGTGGAGAGAGAAAGGGTTGATGATGGTTGATGATGGTAGTGATGGTGGTGGTAGTAGGAGAGATGACGGAGAAGAGAGAAAGGGTTGAGGGAGGGTGGTAGTCTGGATGAAAGTAAATGGAGGAGAGAGATAAATGAGGTGGTGAATGGTGATGAATGAGGATAAACAATAATAATAATAAAACTACTAATGTCTATAGTTGTCATTTTACATCATAAAATATTTATCAAACAGCTAAATGTTACCAAACACATTTATATAAACAGCAGTCAAATCCGCAGTCAAATCCACTTTACAAAAAAGTTAAAACTCTAATAGCAAACTCTAAACTCTAACAGCTAAACTCTAAACTCTGTTTGCCAAACAGGGCCATTGTCTCCTAATCATGTTAATAAGACTAATATAGCTTTAATTCCCAAAGTTAAAACTCCGAGATCTATGATTGAGTTTAGACCTATTAGTTTGTGTAATGCCTTGTACAAACTAGTTACTAAAACTCTGGTTATGTGTCTGAAAAATATTCTTCCCCATATTGTTACTGAAAACCAAAGTGCTTTCTTTCCGGGCCGCTTGATCACTGATAATGCTATTATTGCACTTGATTTATTCCATACAATGAAGAAGAGAAGTAAGGGGAGAAGAAGCATTGTGGCTTTAAAACTGGATATGAGCAAGGCCTACGACAAAGGTGAGTGGGGCTTCCTCCGGAAGCTTCTTTTGACGATGGGTTTTGATGGAAGATGGTTGAATTCGGTGATGGACTGTGTTTATTATGTATTATACTCTTTTATTCCAAACGGAAGAGTATGTGGTGATGTGACTCCCCAGAGAGGACTTCGACAGGGTGACCCTCTCTCTCCCTACCGGTTTATTTTAGTAGTTGATGCTTTCTCTCATATGCTTCAAAGAAAGGTACAGGAGAGGAAAATTCACGGAGCTAAGGCGAGTCGAAATGAACCACAAATATCCCATCTTCTTTTGGCAGATGACAATCTTCTCTTTACGAGAGCTAACCGACAAGAATGCATGACAAATGTTGATATTATCAACCAGTATGAAAAAGCATCTGTGCAGAAAATTAATTATGAAGAGTCAGAGGTGTCTTTCAGCGGAGGGATCAAAACTGAACAACAACAATAATTGATGGGAATTCTTAACATGAGACAAGTTGATAGACATAGCAAGTATTTGGGGCTTCCTACTGTTGCAGGGAGATATAAGAAAGTTATGTTTGAAGCTTTGATGGATAGAATCTGGAAGAAATTGCAGGGATAGAAAAAGAAACTTTTGTGAACAGCAGGAAAAGAAATAATACTTCTCAAAAGTTATACAAGCCATTCCAACTTATTTGATGGATGTATACAATATTCCTAGGTCGATCATTGCAAGAATCAGTTCGGCGATGACCCGCTTCTTTTGGGGGTAAACTGGGCCGAATAGAAAAATTCACTGGAAGAGTTGGGATGATATGTGCACCTCAAAATTTCTAGGGGGAATGGGGTTCAAAGAATTAAGTGTTTTCAATGATGCCTTGCTTGGCAGACATGCTTGGAGATTAGTTAAGCATGCCAACTCTCTGATGGGGCGTGTTATGAAGGCTAAATATGACCCAAAAAAGTCTTTCCTTGAGGCTTCATTAGGTTTTGCAGGGAGCTATTCTTGGAGTAGCATCTGCAGTACGAAGGCATTGGTAAAGGAAGTAGTTCTGTGGAGAATTGGAGATGGCAAATTAGTGAGCATATGGGATGGTCCATGGGTGGTGGGGGAGGAGGGAAGATTTATCACAAGCCCGCCAGTTCATGAAGAAAGTAAAGTGAGTGATTTGATTGTCTTCCCGAGAATGGAATGGAATACTCATCTTATATCACTACATTTTAATGAAAGAGATCATTAACACATTCTAGCTATACCTCTAAGTGTGAGAGTTCTTCAAGACTCTCTTACTTGGGCATACTCCAAAGATGGGTTGTATTCTACAAAAACAACATACATCATGCTTTGGAAGGGAGGAAATTTGGAGAACTTGCATGAGGTGTGGATGGATATTTGGAGTATGGAGATCCCACCGAAGGCTAAATATTTTCTATGGAGACTTTGCTCAAACACTTTGCCTACACGATCCTTGCTCAAGTATAGGCACATGTTGGAAGATGAATCTTGTCCATGGTGTGTTGTAGCTGAAGAAACAAGTGCTCAAACACTTGTTTAATGTACTCGGGATTGTGATTTATGCGTGGACAATTGCTGCAACCATTTGCTTCACAATATGGGAACGCAATGGCGAGATATTTTGCTGGGTTGGCGAGGTGTGGATGCTAGAAGCACCAACGAGCTGCAATCTTGTTATGGCTTGTGTGGATGGAATGTAAACCTCAAAGTTTTTGAGGGGTGAACTACTCCAAACGAGGTTCTCTTGGCTTGAGTTGAAAGAATGGTTGCTGAGCAGTCCTTGTACTCCCATCGTGTATACAAGAACTCAGTTCCTTGTATCTCGCCTAATGCTCACAAGTGGCTCCCTCCACCTTCGGGTGTTGTTAAGATTAATTCTCATGCATTCCTGGCATTTGAGGGGTGGGTTGGCATGTGCGCGGTGGCAAGGAATGAAAATGGTGAAGTTTTGTTTGCGGCGTCACGCAGAATCCGAGCATGGTGGTCTCTCGAAATCGCGGAATGCAAAGCTCGTCTCCTTGTAATCAAGTTGGCTAACCGCTATGGCTACGAACACATTGTCCTAGAGTCGGATAGTCAAGCACTAGTTACTCGCCTATCCAAAGCAGCTATTTTCATGTCTGATTTTTTGTTGTATTCCATGTTTTAATGATGCCAAATACTTAGGTAAAAATATTATGTTATTTTTGGAAAAAATAAAATACCAAAAATATTGTCATATTCATTTTATGTATCGTGAAGGGAAAAGATTTTATAAATCTAAGTCAAGATACTACTTTTTATGAGGTATATTTAATGTTCTATTAACTTAGAATCTTTTATTAAAGATTCTTAGTTATTAGATATTTTTGTTGTTTTTGTTGAAATATAGTTAAAACATGCGTGGGAGTATACCGGTCATCAATGACCTTGTTGGATGAAGTGGCGTGCAAGATTTAGGAACTACTTCCTATTAATTCTCCAAGCTTCATAACTAATCGGCCAAGAACAAAGCAATTGTCGGCTTGATTTTCGCTCCACTAACAGATAGTGGGAGCTACCATGACTGTTGCTACGCTCCTGGATTATGCGCAACCAATATAGGGCCACAACTCACACGATCTTACAAGCACATATTTAGGAGATCATGAAGGAGTAAGATTCAGGAAGAAAACGGCCGACTTCAAGAACTACAAAAGAAGAAGAATCGTCGAAGAAAAATATAACTTTATCGCTCTTAAAGTTGATTATTACTTAGAAAGTTTTTCTGTATTTTTCTTCTTCAATATTCCTTGTAATATTCTAAGTGTTTGGGTGAAATAAAATTCATAGAATATCATTGAGATAAAAGGAGAAAAAGAACGAGTGAAAAGGAAAGATTCTAGAGAAGTCAAAGTGAGTGGCATCTGTTTAGGGGGAACTGAGTGACTGAGAACAAGTTCCTAGAGGAACAGAGAAGGTCCTTGTTAGATTTTAAAGAGATATTCTTTTGGCATAAGTCATTAAAGAAAGTTGAGATCAAAATCCCTTGGGGTCAAGGTTTTTCTTCCTATTGGGCCTAGGAAGTTTTCCTTGTAAAAATTTGTATGTCTTTTCTCTTATAAACAATTGGGAACTTATAAGCTAGAGTTGGTGCACTATGATTTATAGGGTCCTTCCCTAGTTAAATCCCTTGGAGACTCATAGTATTTTGTTCCTTTTGTTGATGACTATAGCAGGAAAGTGTAGGCCTACTTCCTGAAACAAAAATCTAGGCTTCATGAAACTCTCAAGAAGTGGAAAGTTAAAGTAAAAAATTAGACACGTAAGAAGACAAAGTGCATTAAGTTTGATAATGGAGGTGAGTATGAGTTCTCAGGGTACAAGGAACTCTGTGAGGAGAACGACATCATTTTGAAGAGGAATATTCTAGGAAACCTCAACAAAATGGGGTTGAGAAGAGGATTAACAGGACACTACTGGACATAGCCGGAAGTATGAGGTTGCATGCAGGGTTACTAAGACATTCTGGGAAGATTTAGTCAGTACAATAACTTTCTTGATCAACAAAGAACCTTCAGTTCTTTTAGAATTCAAGATACCTAAAGAAGTGTGGAGCGGGAAGGAGGTAAATGTTTCTTACTTGAAGCTTTTTGGTTGTGTTGCTTATGTTCAAACTGAGAATCGTGACAAGTTAGACCTAAAAGTTGTTAAATGTTTCTTATTGAGTATGGTTCTGAGAAGTATAGGTATAGTTTTGGGAACCCAAAGGTAGAAAGATTTTGAGGTAATGTGATGTGAATTTTGATGAGACCGAGTTGTACAAGGATTGTATGGTGTCATTTCTAATGTTACTGAATTAGTGGGAGTTGAGAAGGAGAAGTTTGTGGAGTTGGAGAGCATCTCTAATGAAGATATTCATATTCCAGAATAGGATGAACAATATGATGATGAGGTTCACACTCCAAGAGGATCGGATTGGGGAGAGGCGGATGTTGCACAGGTTAGTTATCAGATGGTACAATTGTTCCTAGAACACTAGGTACATGCTCCCATTCTAGTACAAGGAGAATAGTCTCACAAGTTGATCTGAAGAAGTCTGCACGGGTAATTAAATCAAGTATACGATATTCACCTTCTATGTATTTTTTGTTACTAACTGATGTAGATTAACTTGAATCTTATAAAGAAGATGTGAATTTGATTAGTTCATATAAGTGGGAGTTACCCATGAAAGATGAGATGCAGTCCTTGGAATAAAATCATACATGAGTGTTATCTGAGTTACCTGAATAAAAGAGAGCCCTTAACAACTAATGGGTCTTCGAATTGAAGAAGGAGCCTAATGGGAGTATTAGGCACAAAGCGATATTGGTGGTGAAGGGGTTTCTGGAACAGGAGGGTGTTAACTACAACGAGATCTTTGCTCCAGGTGTAAAACTTACTACTCTCGCATTTTGTTGGCTATTGTTGCTTTAGAGAATATGTTCCTAAAACATATGGATGTAAAGATCACGTTTTTACATGGTGATCTAGAGGAGGACATATACATGAAGAAACCGAATGGGTTTAATATTCTCGAGAAGGAGAACTTGGTGTACAAGCTGAAAAGAAGCCATTATGGTTTGAAGCAAGCTCCAATACAGTGGTACATTACGTGACAGCTTCATGAGTAGCAATGTGTTCATTAGAGCTAATAGAGATCATTATTTCTATTTTCAGAGGTATGAAAATAATTAAGTTTACTTACTTCTTTATGTTGATGATATGTTGATTGGTAGTACAAGTATGGAGGTTGTTAATGGTGCAAAGGGGAAATTATCTAAGAAATTTGAGATGAAGGATTTAGGTGCAACTACACCGAAATTGGGCATGAGGATTTTCTGAGATAGTTCCACGAGTATGTTAAAATTATCCCAGTAAACATATACTCTCAAGGTGCTTATTGTTTAATGTGCAAGATTCTAAGCCTAGAATTCTACGCTACTGAGAAATCTTAAATTGACGATGGAGGATTCACCTATAACAGATGACGTAAAGGAGCAGTTGGCCACCGTTCCTTATAATTCTATAGTTGGTAGTTTGATGTATGCTATGGTTTTCAATAGCCTCGACATTGCTTTTGCACTGAGAGTTGTGAGTAGGTTCATTTCTAATTGATCCTAGATTAAAACATTTGGAAGATGTGAAGTGGTTACTTAGATACTTGAAAGGTACTTCTAATAAGGGGCTTTGGTTTTAGAAGAAGGGAGTGAAGCTTGAGGGGTTCGTTGATGCTACTATTAGTAGAAATACCGATACAAGTAAACGAACTTCGGGGTACGTCTCTAGTGTTGATGGTACTACAATTAGTTGGATGTTCAAGTTACAGAAGTGTATGTCTTTGTCTACTATAGAAACCGAGTTTGTGGCTATGTCGGAGGCTGGAAAGGTGATGAAATAACTAATTTGTTTCTTTGAGATAGGGATATGTCAAGAACGAGTTAAGCTTTACAATGATAGTCAAAGTGCGGTGCATTTGGCTAATAATTCTATATATCATTATAAGACCAAACATATTCGGTGTCCGCTTTCACTATATTAGCAGTTAGGTGGAAGCGAAGATGTTGTGTTTGAAAGGTGTTAGGTTCTAAGAATCTAGCGAATATGCTTACTAAGAGTGTGAATATGAAAAACTAAGGTTGTGCAGAACCTTGGTTGGCCTTCAGTGATTGTCAAAACAGGTGGTGCATTAGGAATTGAAAAGATGATGTGATGATGATGATATTTATATGAGATTTACCGATCTCTAAGTGGGAGATTGTTGGGTATTGGGGTGTGGAGATGGTAATTAGAAGATGAAGAAGGAATGAAGTGGTGAGACGAAGCATGGATAAACGCATTAAGCTATGTAACAGCTCGTAAGCTTGAAGCTCATGATTTCATGCGCCGCAGGTTTGGGAGAGCCAAGAGCTCGAAGCTTCTGCCATCCTGCAGGATCAAATCAGCGTTGCACCCATAGATTTCCTTCCGCTCCAGCGTGTTTTGTCGTTAAGATGGGCTTTGGTCGAGGAGCCCAAGATGTGCGTGGGCTTGATGCTAAATACTAACCTTATATCGCTTAATGTTGTTTACCTCTTCTTCTATTAGGTTTCTCTTTTCTCATTAATATATAAATAGGTTTTAGAATATTTTTCAAAAATTACTCTAAGATCAGAGACAGAGCTTTAGGAGAGATCCTTGTGAGCTTGTATTAATCATTAAAACTCAACTTCAATTCCTTGTGCATATTAGTGGTTTTTCTCCCGATTCTCGTCTTTTTACGTTAAAATTCCTTTGTGTTTTTTTATTGGTTTCTTCAATTCGTTGTTCTATTATTGTTTGAGATTAATTCTAGGTTGATATACATACGTTAGAATTTACATGGTGAACCTTCAAGACACTTTGGATGATCAACGAGGTGTCATTAGCTTGTTTGTATTTTTGCATTATTAGTTGCTTAGTTAAATTGTACAAAGAGTGTCAATTGACAAAGTTTCAAACAATGTAGTACCAAAGAAATAAGATATAGAGGCAATGAGGCCGGAAGAGAGAGAGAGTGGAGTAGTGTTGTAGTCACGAGGAAGAGATAATGGCTTGCTTTTTTTTTTTCTACTAAAAAAATTATTAATTAATTATATAGATCTAAATTAATTATGAAATTTAATTATAAAGTTAATACTAGCTTCATAGCGAAACACGACACTTATATATGTTTCCTCCGTTTAGATATAGTTGCACTATATTTATGTTTTCAGACTTGTCGATGCATGGTTTCAAACATTAATATCTTCAATTATAAATAAGTAGTAATAATAAAAAATATACATTAAGATGTGAATAGTAAACAAGATTATATATGGCTATGTTTTTTTTTAAAATACATATCACCAAAGACCATAAAAACTGTAAAACATAAATAGTAAACAACTAAACATTATACAAATAATACAACTATTTCTTAACAGAAGAAGTAATATACTGTCTTTGATCGATCAATCCAAACAATTGAGAATGGACTACAAAGCAAACTGGCAAGCTACAACCATCACAATACAATATTATTCTAGATAGATTGCGTCTGAATACTTTAATAAGGAGAATTGTGTAATTTACTTGAGTACCTATGTAATCACCCTAGCAGTGATGAGTCATATTTCATTCCTCTAAGTCTCCTTGCATGGAGAATATCCTCCTAGTATTCCCTGCTATTCTCTATTGCTAATCATTGCTCATAATGAGCTGTTAATAGTACTACATGATCATGTTGTTTGTCATGTAGTGAGTCTATATATAGCTGTCCTTTGTAAACAGTGGTAGTAGGGTTTTTAAGCAATATAATCAACTATCTAGCAACTACTAGTTCCTCCTCCTCTCTAATATCATCAGCTATAACATTTGTGCATTTGGTTGATCTTTATCTAGGATTATATCAGTTCTCATGGTATCTAGCCACCAAATGCAAAATAGCTGCTCATAAATCACCTAGAATTGCTACCCAAAAATATCATCCTGCCTAACCACCTCATTAGTGTACTCTTCCTTCTCTTCTTTCCTCCTCTTATTCTTCTCTCTATCCTTCTTTCTCTTTCTTTCCTTCTGTATCTCTCATCACCTCCAAAATGTCTAGATTCACATTCTCAAACATACAAAACCCATTGTTTCTACACCCTTCAGATCGTGCTGCATCTATCATTGTAGAAAAGCTCCAAGGAGCTGTAGATTATAGAGCATGTAAATCAACCTCTCTTCAAAGAGGAAGCTGGGATTTCTGACTGGAGATACAACCAAAGATGCTACAGATGAGGTAAAAGCCGAACTTTGGGAGATATATAATAATATGGTAGTTGCTTGGATCCATAATAATGTCTCACTTGCTATAAAAAAATCAATTTTATATGTTAACTCTGCTAAAGCTATATGGAAACAATTAGAAGTGAGATTTGCTTTGACAAATGGGTCTAGGAAGTATAAACTAAACAAAGATTTGTATGAAACCAAGCAAAACTCCCTCACTATAAATGAATGCTACACAACCCTATCTGTGATATGGGAAGAACTTGAGTGTATGAATTTGATGCCCACCATAACCAATCCCATAGATGATCGAAGTTATAAAGTTTATTAAAGCTATGAATGACCAGAAGGAGGAATCCAAGTTGTTTCAGTTCTTAAATGGGTTGGACAACAAATTTGGTCCCTTGAGAAGCCAGTTACTCATGATGACTCCACTCCCTAATGTGGAAAAGGCTTGCTCTATCATTCAACAGGAAGAGTCACAGAGAGATGTGTTAAGAACTCCTAGGTGGAAATGGAGTTGTCTGCTATATATGTTCAGTAAAGTGGTGAATGAAAAAAACTTTCTGGTGTGTAAAGTATGTGGAAAGAAAGGCCACAATCAAGAAAAATTTTGGTATGCCACAGGACAATCCCAAAATGACATCCCAATCATAGAAAGACAACTTCACCTCAAAAGGAACAACCTAGTGTTGTTGTTCCTAAGTGGAACAACAAGCAGAGCTATCCTAGAATGGCTGCCAGTGCATCTCAGAGGGAGTCATGATTGTTGTTCACACAACAACAAATTGATCAATTAACCAAACTCATCCCTATCATTGCAAACCAGATGAAATTGAAGGGCTTAGAAACAAATGAAGAACTTGACAATCATTTCTCAGGAATGATATCTTGCTACAATGTGAAGAGGATGACAAATGAATGGATAATTGATTCAAGTGCAACTCACCATATGACCTTAGAATTACACAACTTGAGTGAAGTAATGAAAGTTTAAGGATCACTCAAAATGAATCTCTTCACTGGTGCAACCGCTAAAATCAGTCATGTAGGCAAGACAAAGGTGGGACTGGGATTGGTCCTTGAAAATGTGTTGTGCATACCCAATTTCAAACACAATCTCATATCTGTTTAGAAATTGGTTAAGGATGGAAACTACGAGGTACAATTTCTGTCTAATCATTGTGCAATAATTGGTAAAACAACACAGCAAGTGAAGGCATTGACTAGGAGAAAAATGGTTTGTATTACTTAAAACAGAACACAATAACACCAAAAAAAGCCACCTGTCTAAACACACAAACACTACCTGAAATACAAGAAAACACGCCGAACCTTCCGAAAACCAAAGCCGACCAATTTGCCCTATGGCACCATAGACTTGGCCATGCACCCTCTCCAAACTCAAACACATAGAAGTTGTGAAACCATACATACAAAATACCAATTCTATATGCATAACTTGTCCAATGTCCAAATTTACCAAACTTCCATTCACCCTAAGCCTTTTACATGCTGCTGAGCCATTTGAATTAATCCATATGGACATCTGGGGTCCTTACAGAGTTTTCACAAGAGGAAAATATAAATATTTCCTCACAATTGTTGATGACCATACAAGGTCTACATGGATGTATCTCCCGGAAGACAAATCTTAATCTTTGAGTATGCTAGAAATGTTTTTGTTCTATGCTAAAAACCATTTCAATAAATCCATAAAATTCATTAGATCTGAGATTTGAGAATGCTTTGGAGTTTGATGATGAATCATGCAGGGAATTTTTCTCAAAGAATGGCATCATTCATCAGACATCCTGTGTAAAGAGACCTCAACAAAATGCAAGGACTGAGAGAAAGCATAGACATGTATTTGAGATATCTAAGGTCCCTGAGATTTCAAGCTGCTCTCCCTCTCACATATTGGGGAGACTCTGTGATGACAACTGCCTATATCATACACAAGCTGCCTATTGTGAGACTTGGGAATAAAACACCATATGAAGTTCTTAACAAGAAAGAACATGATTTCAGTCACCTCAGATTTATGGGATGCTTAGCTTTTCCTTGTAATCCTGAGCATTCTATGGACAAATTTCACCCAAGGGGGTGTACCATGTGTTTTCATGGGATATCCTCCCACTCAAAAAGGGTACAAACTAATAAATCTCTTGACTATGCACATGTTTGTGTCTAGAGATGTGATCTTTCATGAAAATGTGTTTCCATTTCATGAAACGAATGAATATAGCTACATGAAACCTATCCCAAATCCTAATCCCACCACCACAAAACCCACCTTTGATGATGATTGGTACTTCAATGATGAATTGCAACCCGTCACAACAACCTCACCCTCTGCCACCAACCAAACAAAATCTTCCCCTTACCACTCTCCTATTGCAACTCCTAAGGCTTCATCTCCTGACCCAGCCCCCCCCACCACCATCACATCCCCACCACCTTCCTTTCATGTTCTTAGAAGGACCACAAGGAACATCACTCAGCCCAGATGGTTGCAAAACTACCACATAAATCAACCCACCTCCAATCTTGCTTCAGTTTCCAACCTGATAAACACCTCTCTACAACCTGAAATCTTCTGTTTTCTAGCTACCTTAACAACTGTGGAAGAACCTACTAGTTTCACTCAAGCCATATCCTCCTAACACTAGGTTGAAGCAATGAACAGAGAATTAGAAGCCTTAGAAGACAATGATACATGGGAAGTCACTACTTTGCCTCAAGGAAAATCACCTATTGGGTGCAAGTGGCTATATAAGATGAAGTATCAACCTGATGGGAATATGGAAAGATACAAGTCTAGAGTAGTAATCTTGGGATGCAATTAGAAGTATGGTGAGGATTATGCTGAGACATTTGCCCCAGTTGCCAAGATGATAACTGTGAGGACAGTGCTTACTGTACGACTGCCATGGAGGATTGGTACACATTTCAAATGGATGTGAGCAATGCCTTCCTTCATGGAGATCTTCATGAGAATGTGTACATGAAACTTCCCCAAGGCTATTCTCACTTGGGTACCAAAATCAGTCTCAATTCTAACCCTTTAGAAGCCTCCTCCAATGTTGTACGTTGGCTAAAAAAGTCACTGTATGGGCTTAAACAAGCTCCACGACAATGGTTCTCAAAGCTGTCCCTTACACTGATATACAATGGGTTTAATCAATCAAGGGCTGATTACAGCTTATTTACCAAGCTCAAACACAATACCATAACTTTGGTACTGGTATATGTTGATGATTTACTTATATCAGGCAACAATCTGGAACACATTGCTGAATTAAAACAAATGTTAAGTCTTTCTTTCAAAATGAAAGACTTGGGTGACGTCAGATACTTTTTGGGACAGAAATCACCAGGAAATCATCTGGATTCTTTGTATCACAGAGAAAATACACACCAGATATTCCAAAAGAGTTCAACATGATGAATGCCAAGCCACTTCATCTTCCCATGGATCCAAATCTCAAATTAACTATTGATAAAGGAGAGATACTCCCCTCGCCTACTATCTACCAAAGATTACTGGGCACACTCATCTATCTCACAATTACTAGGCCTGACATCTCATTCACAGTATAGCTCCTCATATGCATATGCAGGCAGCAAAAATACTTCTAAGATACTTGCTGGGCACTTACACTCAGGGCATTCTGCTTGCCTCTAACTCAGCTACCCAACTTATTGCTTATTGTGACAATGATTGGGCAAGCTATACAATATCTAGACGATCCACTTCAGGATATTGCATCCTACTGGGAGATTCTCTAATCTCATGGAAGGCAAAGAAACAAACCGTAGTTGCTAGATCCACTGCAGAAGCAGAGTACAGATCCATGGCACTCACAATTTGTGAAGTCACTTGGCTACACAGTCTCCTCAAGGACATAGGCTTGAATAATCTACCTCCTGCCCTTATCAAATGTGATAACCAAGCAGCTCTTGCCATAGCTGCAAACCTAGTGCTACATGAATCGGACCAAACACTTGGAGGCTGACTGCCACTTTATCAGGGACAAGGTCCCATCACGGCAGGTCATCACTCAACATGTTCCCTCTTCTAACCAAGTGGCTGATTTGCTGACCAAGATACTCTCAGTTCAACAACACAACTACCTGCTGTCCAAGTTGGGAGCTTCCTCTTCCAACTCACTCTCAACTTGAGGGGGAGTAATAAGGAGAATTATGTAATTTACTTGAGTACCTATGTAATCACCCTAGCAGTGATGAGTCATATTTCATTCCTCTAAGTATCCTTGCATGGAGAATATCCTGCTAGTATTCCCTGCTGCTAATAATTGCTCATAATGAGTTATCAATAGTATTACATGATCATGTTGTTTGTCATGTAGTGAGTTTATATATAGTTGTCCTTTGTAAACAGTGGTAGTAGGGTTTTTAAGCAATATAATCAACTATCTACCAACGGCTAGTTCCTCCTCCTTTCTTATATCATCAGCTATAACATTTGTGTATTTGGTTGATCTTTATCTGGGATTGTATCACTTCTCATACTTCAATTTGGTACCACCCTACCACTATGATTTTTTTTATAAAGGAAAGAAACAACTAGAGGGGATCCCAATATTTGGGCCACCATAAAGCATCCTTGCAGATGATTACAACATAGGGGAAATCAAGAACATCAAACCAGTAAGTAGTATTAGTCGTCGTGTGGCAGCGATGCGCCATCCAATCCGCAGCTGCATTAGCTTCCCTAAACGCATGCCGAATTTGGACATCTTCAACATGTTTTAAATCTTCACTTGCATCTAAAACAATGGAATTAATCGTCCAAGGAATTTTCCAAATATTCCTAATAGAGTTGACAACAACCAAGTTGTCACCTTCAATAACAATTTTACCAATTCCCAAAGAAATAGCCCCTCTAATACCTTCACAAAGGCCTCTAGCTTCAACAACAAGAATAGATTTGGACGAGTCTAAAGCACCAGCACCACATAACAAAACTTCCCCTTCAGTATCACGAATGACAAAACCAAAGGAGGCTTGACCATTTGGAAGCTTAGAACCATCAAAATTAACTTTACAATAATCAGAAGGGGGACGGGACCAACTAACCTGATCGAGGATCCTAGACTTACCAGAAGAAACACCACTCTTCTCACTAGACTGTAGAGAAAGCTGAGCATCAACTGCATCAATCGTGTCCCTAAGAAGCCCAATCTTGTGCACATAAGCTCTAATCATCATACTGACTTTAATTCGGGAGAAATTTTCCTGACGAAAAATCACTCTATTACGATCATATCAAACAAACCACCAAGTTATAGCAAAAATCTCAACTTAGGAGATTGAGAAAGAAGATTTCAATTTTAACAAATAATAACCAAAGGGCATTGTTATTTCCCTAGGAACACTACAAGAGGGGGGGTGAATTGTAGGTGTAGAAATAAACGTAACTTTTTGCGGAAATTAAAACTTAAACGAATAAACAAGCTAAAGGAACACAAGGGATTTTTACGAGGAAAAACTTCTTGGGCCAACAAGAAGAAACAACCTCGACCACTAGGGATTTTAAACTCAACACTTTCACTAATTAGGCCAAACAACTCTGTTACAACCTAATTCTAACTCGAGCCACACCTTGAGTTCCTAAACTCAAGTTCCTGAACCACTGTTCCCTTAACAGCAGTTCCTCTCAACTTCACTCGAAGTTTTCTCACACATACAAGCTTCACTCAAAGCCTTTCTCTTACAGAACTTCACTCAAAGTTCCCTTACCCCAAAAACCAAAATACAATTGATCGAAATAAGCTTAGTGGAATTAGAGTAAGAAGGCAAAGAACAAATGGCTATTATGAGAGAATGAAGGCACTGACACTTAATAAGTTAAACTCACTTAATTACTTAGTCAGACACAATTTGGAACTTATCTAGACTTCTATATTTATATGTTAATCATGAAGAACTGGGATTAATGTTAGAGTACACGTTTTAGTCCAATTACCCATGATGTTCCTTCCCCTAAGGAACACGTTTTACATCATGTCCCATGATCCCATGAACTATAAATGAACGTAAATGCAGCCATTACTCCTAAGTAATAGGAGTTCTTTGAGCACTTATCCGAAAATCAGTTTTTATAAACTCTTTTTATCTTTAAATCTGAATTTCTAATCTTTAAGAAAATAATATCTTTGAAATAAAATCTTTCTAACAACCGGATATTTATTTTCTTTTTCCGAAAAATAAAATCTTTTCCAAAACAGATTTTCTTTTTAAAACTGATTTTATCATTTGAAATTAGAAATAACTAATTTCCTATAATCTAGGCATGACTTACTCCATTATTATTTTAACCGTTATACTAAGTACACGCCTAAGTCTAGTTCCTTATATTAGTTCAGTTCCTTTAACATATTTGCTAAGTGCCACTTAGTTTGTTCCTTACAAAGGAACAAACGCTTCATTCTCAAATATTCTGCCACAGTTCCTTACCATTCTTTCTTTGTTCCTTTACATTGGAACTAGAAAATAAAACGCCTAGCTTCTATTATTCTTGATCCAATGCTTGCTCCAGTATCAACATAGAAACTTCTTTACTTAGCCTTTGAAATCCTCTCTTGACTTCTTCATTGACTTCGTATTCTCCCAGTTCCTTGCATTGATACCTTAACACCATACACTTAAATAATTCATTAGTTCACTACTTAGTTTGTTCCTTTGTTTCTTTGTCATTATCAAAACTAGGGTTCAACAATTTCCCCCTTTTTGATGATGACAACAAAGGTACAAACTAAGGAAAATAACAAATAATATAAGTGAATAAAAACATAAAGAAGAAAATGAAAAATAAAACACAATTATGTGAGTAAGTGACGTTTGATTTTTTCATTTATCTTAACCTATTTTTGATTTTTCATTAATTTTTTCAAATTTTCATTTTTTAAGTTTGTTCCTTAAATCCTTTTCCCCCTTTGTCATCCTCAAAAAGAATAGACTCTATGAATTGATGAATTGATTTAACACCTTAAGACCAATATGCAAGCACCATTAGTGGTTAAGTTAGAAAATCAAAGAGTAAACTTGCTCAAACATCAATCACATAATACTAGCCATTCCAAGGAAGAAATTATGCAAAGCATTTAGAAACATAGACAATATAGCAAAAGTCATTGATTATATAGCACTTGTTCCATAACAAAACAAAGAAAGAAAAGAAAAAGGAAGAAACAAAAGTTGTGTTCCTTGATGAAAGAAACAGGAACAACAAAACAACAATAAAGAAACTAAGAAAGGGAAGGGAATGGTGTTCCTCACAACTTCTTCTTCAACCACATCCTCCAACTTTTTCATCACCACCCATGATGTAGTTCAACCTGTTCCTTCAGCTCCTCCAAGTACGAGCCATAGTTCCATCTTCTTTGCTGCGAACCACGGTATCACTCAATTTCTTCATAAGACTTATCATAGTATCAGTTTTGGCATCCAAAGTCCAATGAAGATGATTGTAAAATTTTATCATATGTTGTGCAGGAAGGCAGACTTCATTAACCCAGTTAGTATCATCCGGATTTTCCTGTTCCTTACCCTTGGAACTAGAGGCAGATGGGGGATGTTGTGAAGGAACGGGAGGTTTGAGTGGAAGGCTCATCTGTTCCAGGAATGGAAACAGAAGGTGAAGGGTGATAAATGGGAGGAAGAAATGGTGGTGTGGGTGGAAGAGTTGTGGAGGTGGAAGCAAAAGGATTTGGCCTTTTATTTCATCCTTCAACTGCTCAAAACTTGAAGGAACAGAGAAGGACGAAGGTGAAATGGAGGGTATTTTTGTAAAGGAACAGAGAGTTTGGGAGATGGTGGAGGTATGGTTCCTTGAGAGTAGAGGGTACCTGTTCCTCATTATCCGAAAGGACTAAAGGAGAGTCCTCGTTGGAAGGAACAGGAACAGGAGCAATTTTTCGACGAGTGCTCTTTCTCACTCTCAAAGGAACAGAGGGTTTAGGCTTAGTGGCAATGTGTTTGCGCCTCTTAGGTTTCGGTTCCTCCGGTTAGGAACAGGGTTATCCAAGATTACATCACATCTTCTTCTAAGTCAGTTTGGGCATTTTCTTTTTCCTGAGGAACTGGAAGCCATTCTCCTTGAATGAGAACACCTTCTTGGACAGACAACCAAGTCCATTTAGGGTCTTCTCATTCAAGATGTTCCCTTGTTTGACCCTATGGTGGTCCAACCGTAAGTCTTACTTCAAAATGATGAAGTAAGAAGTTATCAAGGCCCGTACCAATAACACAATATTTTCAATGTACAGTGGTTAATGTTGAATGAAGAGGGAAGGAAAATTAATTTGTATTGGTCCAAGCAAAACATGTAACACATATCCAAGAGACCCACTTCATTCCTCTTTTCAGTTCGAGGAATGAGTGCTCTCCAAACCAAGTTAAACAGTACTTTGTGAAGGGGAGAGAGTAGGTATGGTTAAGTTTGTTTTGGCCAGCTGTTCCTCCAAAATATTCTAAGATTTTGTCTTGAGGAAAATTCGGAAAGGAAACAGTTCCTTTCCTTTTAAAATACAAATCAGTTCCTTTGCAAGGAACTTCCCATACTTTGCTTAAAGTTGCTTGATTAAACCTTATTTCTTTCCTCTAACTTCAGTTGTGCAAGTTCCATTAGTATTAACAAAATTTGCACAAAACTCATCCATAGCTAGAGGAACAAGAGCATTATTAAAGGCGAATTCAAACAAGAATTCCATGCCTTGTTCCTTTAGAATGGAGGTTAATTCTAGAAATTCAATTTTATTGCCCATTCTAAATCGACGCAAAAGCCCAAGACATACCTAGATTCACTTCGTTCGACCCTTTTCTTGGAAGACGAAGAAACAGTTCCTTTGGAAGGAACAGGTGCAGTTTCTTCTTCTTCCCCCTGAGATTGTTCCGGGGTTTCTTCTTCATCGTCTTCCCCAATCAATTTTTCTTCTCATGCTCCTTCTAGGAGATTCTAATTCTGTTCCTCTATGGGGTTTTCTTGAATTATGTCGGTTTCAAGGGTTTTAGTTGGAGATGAAGAAATTTCCATTTTTGAAGTGTCGGTTGTTTTTGGTGTTGGAAAAGGTGAGTTTCTTGAAGTTTTTGCCATGATTTTGAAGGTTTGGAGGTTTTATGGAATCAAAGGGTGTGATGAGGTTTCGGATTTGGTGAAGATGAAGCGTTTGAGAAACACGGTTTCTTTAGATGGATTGAAGAAGGAAGTTTTGCATGTAATAGTAATTATGACACGCGGGAAAGAAATAAAGCATAAAAATTAAAAAATAAAAAGGAAGAAAACGAAAAGATAAAAAGAACCAAGATTTAATTAAACTGGTTCCCCTTAATTTTTTTGGATTTTATCGGATTTTTCGGATTTTTATGAATTTTAATTTTTGAAAGAAAATAAATGCTAAGGAATTGTGCTATAGGAACAACTAATGCTACATATCAATATCCTTCATATACTATGCATGTTTCTTGACCTTAGGAACAGTAAGGGGAGTATTATGTGACATTTGTGAGTTGTTTAATTTCTTTGATTTCATGTTTATGTTTTGCAACATTCCAATTTGCAATGGTCTTAGGCAATTAAACACAATTATTTTTAGCACACAAAGTCACTCAAATTGATTCAAACATGGGGGAATTGACATAGGAACAATCACTTAATTTTTATTAAGCCTAACTCAAGCCTTATATTTTCATATCTATCTCTTTGCAAAGGCTTAGTTAGGATATCAGCAATCTGATAATCAGTTTGACAAAACTCAAGTTTAATCAAACCTTTTTCGACATTTTCTCTTAAAAAGTGATGTCTAATATGTATATGCTTTACTCTAGAGTGATGCACTGGATCTTTAGATATACTATAGCACTTGTATTGTCACAATAAATAGGAACACATTCAAAGTTTATTCCATAGTCACTAAGTTGTTGTTTTATCCAAAGCATTTGAGAGCAACATGCAGCAGCAGCTACATATTCTGCTTCAGCAGTGGATAAAGCAACTGTGTTTTGTTTCTTGGTACTCCAAGAAACTAAACTATGACCAAGGAATTGTGCCATACCTGAGGTGCTTTTCCTATTACAAGATCTCCAGCATAATCTGCATCTGCATATCCTTTTAGTTCGAATGTATCACTTCTTGGATAGTAGAGTCCAAGATCATCTGTTCCTTTAAGTATCTAAGAATTCTCTTCACAGCAGTGAGGTGAGACTCCTTTGGATTTGCTTGAAATCTAGCACACAAACCAACACTGAAAGCTATGTCTCGACGACTAGCAGTTAGATACAAAGTGAACCAATCATTCCTCTATATTTGTTTGATCAACACTTGTTCCTATGGAGTCTTCATCTAATCTAGTTGAAGTTCCCATAGGAGTGTGATTTATCTTTGAATTTTCGAGGCCATATTTCTTTAATAGTTCCTTTATGTATTTTTGTTGGTGAACAATTATACCTTTTTCAGTTTGTTTGATTTGTAGTCCAAGAAAGAAATTTAACTCACCATCATACTCATTTCAAATTCATTGCTCATGAGACTTGAGAATTCTTTGCACAATGTTTCATTAGTAGCTCCGAATATGATGTCATCAACATATATTTGAACAAGCAAAATATCAGTTCCTTTAGATTTTAGGAACAAGGTTTTATCAACCTTTCCTCTTTTAAAGTGGTTTTCTAAAAGGAACTTGATAATCTCTCATACCATGATCTAGGTGCTTGTTTTAACCCATAAAGAGCTTTATCAAGCTTGTAGACATGATTTGGGAGATTATTATTTTCAAACCAGGGGGTTGTTCAACATATACATCTTCGTTTAGATAGCCATTTAAAAATGCACACTTAACATCCATTTGATATAATTTGAATCCCATGTAAGCAGCAAATGCAATTAAGATTCTAATGGCTTCTAATCTAGCTACAGGAGCAAAGGTTTCTTCATAATCAATTCCTTCTTGTTGGTTATAACCTTTTACTACAAGTCTAGCTTTGTTTCTTACAATGGTTCCATATTCATCTAGTTTGTTTCTAAACACCCATTTTAAGCCAATTACTTTTTGTTGTTTAGATGAAGGAACTAGATGCCATACCTTGTTTCTTTCAAACTCATTTAATTCAGCTTGCATTGATATAATCCAATCAGAGTCAGTTAAGGCTTCTTCATGATTTCTTGGTTCCATCATTGATAGGAACGCATGAAATGCACAAAAGTTCCTTAACTGAGATCTAGTTTGCGTACCTTTGGATATGTCGCTGATTATGAGTTCCACAGGATGTGACTTTTGTAATCTCCAAGGTTTTGGTTGAAACTCTCTTATAGGAACATGTTGTTCCTCATGAGTTCCTTGAGTGGATGAGGAACTCTGCTCAGTTGTTCCTCTGTTAGCCTCGGTGGACTCAGTTCCTTCATTTAGAGGAACAGGAGCATCTTCTCCTCCTTGAGGAACAGGAATATCATTGATCTCATTATTTTCGAATTCCTCGTTCCTTTCCTCTTTCACTTCTTCTTCTTCTTGTGAATCTGTTTCCTTGACTAGGTTGCTAACCCTATCTCATAGTCATCAACCTGTATGCTTGGATTATGTTTTTCAGATTCATCAAAGATTACGTGAATGCTTTCTTCAACACACATAGTTTTCTTGTTATATACTCTATAAGCTTTACTATGTGAGGAGTATCCTAAAAATGTTGCTTCATCACTCCTTGCATCAAATTTTCCAAGATTATCTTTTCCATTATTATGCACATAACATTTGCATCCAAATGTTCTAAAATAGGTGATTTGGTTTCTTTCCAAAGTAAAGTTCATAAGGAGTTTTATTAATGATAGGTCTCATCATGGCACGATTAATTATGTGACAAGCAGTATTAACAGCTTCAGCCCAAAAGTTCCTTGGAAGTTCACTAGCAATTAACATGGTTCTAGACATTTCCTCCAAAGTTCTATTTTTCCTTTCTACAACACCATTTTGTTGTGGTGTTCTAGGGGCAGAAAAATTATGATCTAGGCCATTATCTCTGCTTAGGTCATCAAATTTATAATTTTCGAATTCCTTGCCATGATCTGATCTAATGTGCATTATTTTATGTCCACTTAGGTTTTGAACTCTTTTAGCAAAGACAAGGAACTCATCATAAGTTTCATCTTTACTAGAGAGAAAAATAACCCAAGTGTACCTAGAGTAGTCATCTACAATCACAAGTACATACCTCTTTCCACTTCTGCTTTGAATTCTCATGGGTCCACATAAGTCCATATGAATTAACTCTAATGGTTTAGTGGTACTTACAATCGTTTTAGATTTGAAAGAGGATCTTACTTGTTTACCTCGTGCACATTCACAAACTTGATCAATATGAAATTTTATAGATGGTAATCCTAAAACAAGGTCTTTTGATCTAAGTTTCTCAAGTAATGAAAAGCTAGCATTCTCGCTTGTGCCATAAGTGAATCATCTTCAATAACACTAAGACAATTGATTTGAGGAACAAGGTCTAGATCCACAATGTATGTGTTCCCTTTCCTTGTTCCTTCCAAATAACCTTCTTAGTTTTAATGTTGATGATTAAGCATTTTTCCTTATCAAATTTTACAGTATTTCCTTTGTCACAGAATTGAGAAATGCTTTAGACCTTCAACTAAAAATACATTTTCAATGGAGTGTAATGGTGACTTACCGACCTTACCCATAGCAACAATGTTACCTTTCTTATTATCACCAAATGTTACACTGCCACCTTCATAGGTTGTGAGTGAGAGAAACTTCGTTTTGTCTCCTGTCATGTGCTTGGAACAACCACTATCGAGATACCAAGTGTTGTTCCCCTCACTCCAACCTGCAAAAATCAACTAGTTGTTAGTTGAGGAACCCCATCTTTCGTGGGTTCCTGTTCTTGACTAGGATTTGTTTTGACAACCCATTTTTTCTTACTTATTGTCATTTTTCCCAATCATCTCAGATTTTGATTGAATTTATGTAATGACCTACCTTGCCACAATACATACAGAACTTATCACTAGGTAGATCAACATATTTCTTTGTCTTGTTCCTTTTCTTGTAGTTTTCAAAACCAAGACCTTCCTTCCTTTTGGTCTGTGGTTTCTCAATCCACTTAGGAACTTTCATGATTTTGCCTCTGTTCCTTGCGACAACCATTCCTTTTTAAGATTACAGATCTGTTCCTTTAAAATATTTTCTCTTTATTTATTTTTTCAATCTCAGATCTGTATCCTTTCAAAGGGGTTGATCTTATATCAAAGGAACTCAGAACAGGGACAAATTCCTTCAAGTGTGAAATCTCTAAATTAATTAGATAATTTTCATTTTTCAAACTCTCATAACATTCTTTGATTTTTAAGTTTTTATCAAACAAATCAAAAATTCTAGTTTCGACATCAGTTCTCTTTTCTTAAGCCATTCTATGTGTTCCTTGCAACCTTTAAGGCTTGTTCCGTTTGTTCACGTTTTTCACGTTCATCTCTACATTCAAGAATTGCATCATAAAGAAGATCATATATTTCAGTCCTAGTTTTACCATCTAGTTCTGACTCAAGTCCATGTTGACTTACCTCAATTTTTCTTCATCTTCTTTTTCGTCAGTGTTTGCCATGAGGCAAAGGTTTGCTGTTTCTTCAGTTGGTTGTTCCTCTTCTTCTTCCGTCTCTGAATCTCCCCAAGCAGCTATCATAGCTTTGCGACATTTGCCTTAGAGAAAGGTGCTTTTGATTCTTTGTTCCTTTCAGCAAAGCGTTCCTTGTTCCTTTCTTTGGTTTTGTCTTTTCCCAAAGAGGACATTCTTGATGAAGTGATCTGTACTTCCACATTTATGACAAGCAGCTTTGTTAGAAAATTTCTTAGTTTTACCTTTGAAGTTTCCATTCTTCATGTTCCTGTACATCTTTCGAAATTTTCGAACCATGAGGGCTCTTCTTCTTAGAGTCCGAATCATCTTCATCATCTGCTTTGAGAGCAATTGATTTTGATTTGGAGCTTTCACCATATTCAGTATCAAGGTGAAGCTCATGAGTCATAAGTGACCCTGCCAGCTGTTCTAAGTTGAACTTAGTGAAGTCTTTTGTTTCTTGAAGAGCAGTGACTTTAGCCATCCATCTGTCCTTAGGAAGACTCCTAAGAACCTTTCGAACCTGTTCCTCAGATGAAATAAACTTTCCAAGAGAAGCCAACTCATTTATAATGTTAGTAAAACGAGAAACATGTCTCGGATCTTCTTTGGATTTCATGCAGAACAGTTCATATTGATTCATAAGTAAATCAATTTTCGATCTTTTAACTTCATTAGTTCCTTCGTGGGTTACTTCTAGTAAATCCCATATTTGCTTTGCGGATTTGCATCCCATGATCCTATTATGTTCATGGGGTCCAAGTCCACAATGCAATAATTTAATAGCCATGGCATTTACTTCCATTTTTTCAAAATCAGATTTGTCATAATCAGAGAGGGGTTTAAGAGTTACCTCATTTTTGTCATTTGTAGTTGTGACTTCGAAATCACCAACTTCAATGACTCTCCATACCTGATAGTTTTCAGCCTTGATGAATATCTCCATGCGGTTCTTCCAATAGTTGTAGTACTTCCCATTGAACATAGGAGGCCTTTGAGTGGAATAACCTTCTTCAAGTTTCTCGGTGGTATTCATTGTTCCTTGGATCTTTTCCTCAATAGGGTTTCCTATCTTACGTGAGTTCTAGCTCTGATACCAATTGTTATTTCCCTAGGAACACTACAAGAGGGGGGGTGAATTGTAGGTGTAGAAATAAACGTAACTTTTTGCGGAAATTAAAACTTAAACGAATAAACAAGCTAAAGGAACACAAGGGATTTTTACGAGGAAAAACTTCTTGGGCCCAACAAGAAGAAACAACCTCGACCACTAGGGATTTTAAACTCAACACTTTCACTAATTAGGCCAAACAACTCTGTTACAACCTAATTCTAACTCGAGCCACACCTTGAGTTCCTAAACTCAAGTTCCTGAACCACTGTTCCCTTAACAGCAGTTCCTCTCAACTTCACTCGAAGTTTTCTACACATACAAGCTTCACTCAAAGCCTTTCTCTTACAGAACTTCACTCAAAGTTCCCTTACCCCAAAAACCAAAAACAATTGATCGAAATAAGCTTAGTGGAATTAGAGTAAGAAGGCAAAGAACAAATGGCTATTATGAGAGAATGAAGGCACTGACACTTAATAAGTTAAACTCACTTAATTACTTAGTCAGACACAATTTGGAACTTATCTAGACTTCTATATTTATAGTGTTAATCATGAAGAACTGGGATTAATGTTAGAGTACACGTTTTAATCCATTTACCCATGATGTTCCTTCCCCTAAGGAACACGTTTTACATCATGTCCCATGATCCCATGAACTATAAATGAACGTGGATAAAATGCAGCCATTACTCCTAAATAATAGGAGTTCCTTGAGCATTATCCGAAAATCAGTTTTTATAAACTCTTTTTATCTTTAAATCTGAATTTCTAATCTTTAAGAAAATAATATCTTTGAAATAAAATCTTTCTAACAACCGGATATTTATTTTCTTATTTTCCGAAAAATAAAATCTTTTCCAAAACAGATTTTCTTTTTAAAACTGATTTTATCATTTGAAATTAGAAATAACTAATTTCCTATAATCTAGGCATGACTTACTCCATTATCATTTTAACCGTTAACTAAGTACACGCCTAAGTCTAGTTCCTTATATTAGTTCAGTTCCTTTAACATATTTGCTAAGTGCCACTTAGTTTGTTCCTTACAAAGGAACAAACGCTTCATTCTCAAATATTCTGCCAAGTTCCTTACCATTCTTTCTTTGTTCCTTTACATTGGAACTAGAAAATAAAACGCCTAGCTTCTATTATTCTTGATCCAATGCTTGATCCAGTATCAACATAGAAACTTCTTTACTTAGCCTTTGAAATCCTCTCTTGACTTGTTCATTGACTTCGTATTCTCCCAATTCCTTGCATTGATACCTTAGACACCATACACTTAAATAATTCATTAGTTCACTACTTAGTTTGTTCCTTTGTTTCTTTGTCATTATCAAAACTAGGGTTCAACAGGCATATCATTCTCAATAACAGGAGGAGCACACCAATTCATATGGTTATGGAGATCCTCAAACACATCTAGTACAAAAGGGAAACTAGAGAAAAGATGCGCTAAGTTCTCCGAGTGATGATTACAAAAAACACACTCCATAGGAAGAAAAAATTGGCTTAATTCAAACCTTTTCTTTATAGGAACCCCATTTTGGCAAATTTTCCAAAGAAAGATTTAATTTTTTGGGGGACTTTTAATTTCCAAATCCAATAAAAAGCTGAAGGCTCCGTCGGTTGTAAATTAAAACCTTGAATAAGCTCAACACCTGACTTGACAGAATAATTACCATCAGGAGAAAGACCCCACACCCTTTTATCAGAAATAAGATTACTCGGTAAAAAAAGATTAGTTACTACATCAGAAATTTCAATAGGAATAAACTGCATAAGGAGTGATCTATCCCACTGACGATCCTGACTAATGAAATAAGTAACTTTTAAATTTTCAAAGCCACTAACAACAGAGCATATTTTCGCAATAGGATAGTTGAAAACCCAATTATCATACCAAAATGAAATACTTTCACCATTTCCAACATTCCATCGTAACCCCTTCTTCTTAAAAGTACTTCTTAATCCCATCAATTTTCTCCATTGCCAGGAGACATTAGTTTTAACTTTATAAGAAAATAAATCATCATTCTTTAAGTACTTCTTTTTAACTAACTTGATCCATAGATTGTCAGGAGAATCTAAATTTTTCCAAAGGAGTTTGAATTGAAGGGCCCTATTATTGGTCTTAGCTTTCCGGAGACCCAACCCCCTAAATCTTTTAAGTTTACAGATCTTATCCCAACCAATCACATTAGGGGATTTTGCATCTGAGGCTTTATTCCAAAAGAAATTTCTATAACATTTGTCGAGGGAAGAAAGAACTGTAGGGGGCAAAGAGAAACTTTGCATTTGATAATTGGCTTTCGTTGCTAGATTAGATTGAATGAGAATAGTCCTACCTGCTTGAGATAAGGAATTGGCTTTCCATTTGGTCAATTGAGAAGACACTTTTTCTTGGATATCAACAAACGTTGCATTTGTTACTTTGGTATTAATAATTGGACAACCAAGATATTTACCTAGAGAGAAGGATTTATCCATTTGAAGGATATTAGAAAAATTGGCAGAAACGATATCTGAAACATTTTGCGTACGCTAAAATGCAGACTTGTGAAAATTAACCAGTTGGCCTGACATAGAACAATATTTATCTAAAATCTTTTTTATTATGTGACAACTATCCTCGAAAGCTTTAGCAAAAACCATAGTATCATATGCAAAAGTTAAGAAAGGAATTTTTACTCTTGACTGTCCTAAAGTTACACCTATAGACTTAGTACTAACAAGACTTGCTTACTGCAATTGACGAGCTAAAATCTCTGCACATAAAATAAATATATACGGAGACAAAGGGTCTCCTTGACGAATACCTCTTGATGGGACAAAAGTTTCACCAGGATTACCATTAACTAAAACAGAAAAGGATACAGTAGTAATACATTGTTTCAACCACTCTACCCAGCGAGAGCAGAAACCCAATTTTTCAAAAGTAGTGAAGATGAGTTCCATTCTAAACGATCATACGCTTTTTCATATCCAATTTTATTGCTAACCATCCTGCCGCGCCTTTCTTATTTTTAAAGGAATGAAAGACTTCATGAGCCAGGAGCATATTATCTTGAATTAATATCTCAGGGACAAAAGCTCCTTGTTACGGATGAATGATCTTCCCCATAACAACTTTCAACCTGTTAGCCATTATCTTAGAAATAATCTTATAAATCATGGAACAAAGACTGATAGGTCTAAAATGGTTGAGATTAGAAGGATTGTCTATTTTTGGAATCAATGTAATAAATGTATGGTAAATTTCATTTAGAATCTTTCCTGAATAAAAAAAGGCTTTAATAGCTCTAAATACTGAGTTACCAACTAAAGTCCAATATTTTTGGAAAAAGAACGGTGGATACCCATCGGGCCCAGGCGCTTTATCAGGCGCTAAACAAACGTTGCAGCTTTAACTTCTCCAAAAGTAACATCCCAACATAGATATAAGTTATCTTCTTCGAAAATAATTTCATTTAGGAGATCAAAGTCATTATTGACATCAAATGAACATCTCGTATTGGCCAGGAAGCGAAGTTTAAAAGCACTGGAAATACATTTTTCAATACGAGATGGGTGAGTCACTACATCACCTTGAGGGTCTTGGATTGAGTTAATAAGATTACGATTTCATCTAATAGATGCACATGAATGATAGTACTTGGTATTAGCATCACTAAGTTTAATATGATTTGATTTTGCTTTAACCTTCCAGTGCAAATCCTGAAAATGTAGTAGCTTAATTTGTTTTGTCAAAAACTTCTGTTGCAAAGCTATAAGATGGGGGCAATCCTCATTATGCACTAAGTCATTTTGAATAGACTTTAATTTTTCTTCCACACTCCTAAGTTGTCTAAAAATATTTCCAAATCTAGTTGTTGCCCATATCTTTGCCCTTTCTTTAAGGAATTTACACTTTATAGTAAAATAATACATATGAGATCCTTGAAATTGAGTGCTCTAGATTTTCTTAATCAAACAGTCAAAGTCCTTTCGAGTTGTCCATAATTTATTAAATTTTAAAGGAGGAGCTTTCCTACACTTACTCAAAATTAATGAAAGAGAGACTTGACAATGATCAGACGAAGTGAAATTATGGTGAAACACTTTAGAATTTGGGAACATACTTAACCAATCAAGACTAACAACACCTTTATCTAAACATTCAAGAATATTATTAGGGCCATGAGTTTTTTTCTTCCAGGTATACGAACTACCTTCAAAAGGCAACTATATACACTGAATTGATTCAAATAATAAATTGATATAAGCTCATCGAGAAAACCTAAATTCCGACCCTCTTACCTTATCAAGATGGGAACTTAGCTCATTAAAGTCCCCCAATATAATAAATGGGCTGCTTAACGTCTTAATATAACAAATCAACTCTTCTCGAAAAGCTTGCTTAAGGGCATGATTAGGTGGAGCATAGACAAATATTGCAACGAAACTACACTCCATAGATAAAATACTGATATTACATGCCATAAATCTATCAGCCTTGTGAATTACTACTAAAGAAAAGGGATTACTGGTATTATCTTTCCAAGTTAACCAAATCCCCCCAGCCAAACCCAAGGATGGGAGGAAGTCAAAATGTTCAAACCCACAGTGTCTAATACTCCCCTTACCTAGAGGGGATTGAACCTTAGTTTTGCACAACATCATTATCTGAATCTTATTGTGGATACAAAAATCTTTTACCTCTTCAATAGCAAGATGCCTTCTACATCCTCTTATATTCCAAAAGCTAAAATTCATGAAAAAATATGCAGAGAAGAAACCACTTTGGCCTTACTTTTACTTACTAAGAAGCAGAATTTATAAAAATATGAGAACTTCCCATGATCACCAGAAGTTGACAAGAATTATATAAAACCTTTCTCTAATTCACACTCAAATAACACTTGATACCTTTTAAAAGTAACAAAAAAGCTATGAGCGCATTTCTAATGTTCCATAAACCAACCATCATGAAAGATATACAAACTGGAGATGCCAACACTAAAAACAGACTATATAATAACTCTCTGAAGTAACCAATAATTAGAGAAACAAATCCATACCCTATAACGAATAACATGGCTCCATAAAATATACAATAAAGAAATTTTCATTTTTCAAACTAGAATTAGCTGAGCCCAACTGAATTAAACATGCTATCAGAAAAGAGACAACTGAAGCCACATACCAAAAGTTATATATCTTTTGCAATAATATCAACAAGGCCAAACAAAAGATACATAAACTTTTTAACACTACTAACTGGATGCCAGATATATAACCAAGAGAGGGGAAATCTACTAAATATGAGAAACCAAACCTCCATTTCCAAACCCTCCAAAAAAGAAGAAGAGAAATGATTTCCCATAGCATTACAAAATCAAGAATATTTACATTACAAAACAGCTTGATATCTTCTAATGCATGCTTAAACAGATTCCCCCTATTATACCAGCAAACCAAGAGCATTAAACAATTTTTTTTATTGGCATCCCTAAAAAAACTTTACCACTCATCATAAAGCATTTAAGCTTTAGACCTCTTCAGCACTGATGAGGCTGAGTCATCCTCACTATTACCTTTCCTTCGCTTAGCAGCACTCGAGAGAGAGGTGGGTTCCATAGGAGGTTCCTGCTCGACACCCAAAGCATTGATATGCCTAACAATTGAGCTTTCTAAATCAATTGAGTGAAACGGTGTCTCATGATGGGTAGGGATGGCACCACCAGACTTGTCATCATCTTGGAGAACCATGATATCATTCTCAACATCAGACTCGAACTTAGAAACTCCTCCATAGTTTTGCTCAGCCATATTAACAAGAGGGCCAAACTGATTACCTTGAAAGAACTCACCTGAGTATATGACTTGGAGTGGGATAGGAGAGTGCTCAACATCATTAGCATTAGGTGGAGCAAGAACACTGCCTACACCCTCACCAGCCTCATTGAAAGAATAATCAATCAGAGCTGCTTGAAACCATCATTGGAAGGCAATATAGGAGGGGTAACCAATGGATCAGAGTCATCATCAGAGTTACTCAAGCATCCATACTGAGGGGCAGTAGCAAAAACAATAGCTTTACCTTTACCTTTTCCTTTACCATGCACAGGAGCATTAGCATGGCTAGAGTACACATTAACATGATTTTTAAAAACCACACCAACCTCTTTTTTCTTATCAAACTTAGCAGCAGATTTAGGAAAACCACCAGACTTATTGTGAGTAACAGACTTATAACCAACATTTCTATACACTGACTTAGGCTTAGCTTGCACCATATTGGCTTCCACAGCCCTGGTAGCAAGATGTTCTTGCCCAGTAGCCAGAGAAAGGATCTCAACCAAATTCTTCTGTTTAGGACTTTTCAGCAGAGAAACTATAACTTCTTTTTTAGGGGCATGCAACAGAGGGCAAGAATCAATAGTATGCTCCTCAAATCCACAAAAAGAACAGCTAGAACTAAAATCTTCATACCAAATAAGATACCCATATTTCTTCCTACCAGCACGAGATAGTTTAGCATATTCAAGCAAAGGTTCGGTAATATTGAACCGGATGCAGGCTCTAGCAAAACATATCTTATTTCTTAACCAGGAATTGAAATCCAGCTTAATTAACACCCCCACATTATTAGCTGCGAATAAATTAGCCAGAGATTCAAAATTGAGGAGCTCAGTAGGAAACCTAGGGATACGAACCCATAGGTCCACCTACTTGATCTCTAGTTTGGCCTCCATGCTTGTAAAACAATGAGGTCACCTTGGACATGCCAAGGCCTCTTAGACCAAACTAAAGACAAGTCATTAGGATTGGCAAATTTTAGAAGTATCTAGTGATTACCCATTTCTAAGAAATCAATGTCACCATTCACAAATTTCCATTCAGATTTAGTGCGAGAAATAATGGTACACACATTAAAAGGCTCACCCAACATCTTATCGAACAAGCAGGACTTAGAGAGTTCCTTAATGTCACGTTGGACTTGAGCAAGCTCGTCCACAACAACCGGCTCAGGAAAAGCTGCATCAAAAGGAGGATCTTGGGAGCAATTAGCAACAGAGGAACCTTCAGCAACTTTCTTAGAAGAGGGGCTCTCATCAGGGATTCGAGAGGATTCATGAGAAAGATTCTCATTCACCTTAGAAATCCCCGGTTCAAGCACAGCTTCTTTAAAATTCATAGTAACAGAATTAGGACAGACTTTTAAAACAAATGGAGAAAGGCCAGCAAAAGCAAGACTAGAGCAAAGTAATAAAAAAGAAGGAAGAAGATGAGATGAGAAAAAATAACACACCTTCCAGAGCTTTATATAGTGGATAAAACGCACACAATGAACGCAAACAATCTTCACTCCAAACTTACTAATGTTACTTACCATCGCCATAAATGCTAGGGTTTCGCTCTGTAGAAAGGCTATGAGATCTTGATGAACAACACACCAAAATCCGATTAGATTTAATAGGAAAACAACACTCGCAATGAATGACAACACAAAAAGAAAGCCGCCCCAAACTCACACTTCACTCTAATACTCTGCCACTCAATAAATGCTAGAAAGAGCCACACCCAATAAAAAGCCCCAATTCTCAAAGAAAACCCTAGCTCATCTAGAATCAAAGCCAATTTTAAGATGCCAGCCTGGAAATCATGATTAGAGGCTACAAAAGATAGCTTCAATTGTGAACTAACCCTATGAGAATAGGGTAGAATTGAATTATCACTGCTATTAAACCATGCTTTAATAGCCCTAATTCGGACAAAAAAATGATTTAACCAACACGACACTTGCTTTGTACTACTGAAACGACAAGAGGAGGAGTTTAATTGAGGATTTTCAAACGAATTGGAGAAGCTACCATAGCGAAATGGAAGCTGCAGAGATTTTTTCAAAATAATTAGGATTTCTCGAGTATTTTTGAGAGGCTTTTTGCCCTCTTTTTCTCTCTTTCTCTTTCTAGCTTTCTCTCTCATCTTTTCCAAAAATTACTAGGTACCCTACCACTATGATGAGGAGGCTTTCTAAAGTTATCTTTCCCTTAGAACATAAATACAAAGTTGTAACTCCCGTAACTAGCCATCTGTCCTAAAATTTAATTCACATGCATGTCCGTTAATAATCAAAATTGGCGGTCATTTAGTTACCAAAAGATTCTGATCAATCAGTTAGGTTAAGTGCATGCGTATAACTAAATTAATATATGGTCAGAGTAACATAAGCCATTAGTGCTTAGTATATCAAAAGTATGGATGGTCGTGTTGGTCCAATGACGCTTAGCCGCATAATTGAGGCAATTATTGTCATTAGTGAATAATCTTTAAGTAAATAATTAAGTAGTGTTGTTGCATAATATTCATATTCAGCAAAAGAAAAAAAAGGGGTGATAACAATTGCATGCTGCAAAAGATTGCGCAGAAAAGTAGATCTACATACAATAATTTGAGGTTAATTAAGTCCTCTCAAAAGAAAAATGAATTTTAAAGAGCGAGTTTAGGTATCGACCTACTCTTTAAATGAGCTAAAGCTAGCCTTCATCACATTATTTGTGGTAACATTTCTTTCTTGTATAAGCTATTTATGTAAGAAAGTTTACATATCCAACACAAGACAAGTACAGTGTATTTATGTTTCCCAACATGAAGACCTCCTCTACATCAACAGTGATCTTCTTGGCTCTCCTTATGGTTTTCTCATTCGGTTAGCTTTATACTCTTTCATATCTAAGAATTTAAATTTATCTTTACCAAGTGGTAGTTTGGTCCTACATATATAGGAAATTATGTCGAATAAAACCATTCTTTTTATGTAGTTCCGTTTTCTATTATGAGTGCAAAATTTTGTTTGATTGATCATAGGAATTAAATTTTTGTATGACAAGTTTCACTTACCTATAGAGTATCTTCATTTTATGAAAATTAAAACTTCATAAAAATTAAAAATTCTATATTTTTTTGTCAGCCAAACATGTCTTCTTCTTTACTTCTTAAACTTTTGTACTTCCTATCATTCTTATACCAAAACTAATTTTTATCGTCATTCCTTAGGCAATTTAAGTGAAGTAAGTTTTTGCTACGACAAGTGAGTTCAATGTCTACTAGCTTTATTTATTTATTCAACACTTGTCAATTATTTATCTGAAATTATTGGTTTTTATTTGAGCTTACTTGGACTTCTAAACCTATTTTAAGTGTAGAATAAACACGATAGTTTTATTAAAATTTGTTATTCTTATTTAAATTTATTTGAACTTATATATCATAAAAAAAATACATATTTATATGGTTGGGGTGGTTATGAGTATTGAGTAGTTTTAGACTTAATTTTTTTGAAGGGTAACTTTAGACTTATTTATTTAAAAAGAATGTTTGTATACTACAAAAGTGTGTTTTTTTTAACAAAAAAATTTGCTTCCGCCAATAAACCTTGACAAGATCAAATACATGATTTAAATACAAGCTATCTTTTCATTTTAGTTATCTTGAGAAAATTCTTTCTTATTTTGCTTTATTAATAAATTGGTGAACATATTCCCTCTTTTACCTCACATATTCTACAGCATTACAGCAACATGAGTCTAATTGGTCCACTAACATATACTACTTTTTTTCTTACCTGAAAGTCAAATAAAGGACCCAATCTCGGATCAATTAAGTATCTCATTCCTATAATTAAGAAGTTCCACTTACTTATAGGGTACTTTCTTAATTAAGTGTCTCATCTCATGAAGGTTTTATTTTTCTGTACAATAGCTAGTATGATGTGTTATATATTTGGGGTAGTTACTTTTAGATTCTGGGTATAGACTACGGATACATAATGCTGATCAATGAACTAATAACTAGGATTGTTAATCGATCAAGTTTATATGCGAGCAACTTGAATTTGACTAAGCATGAACTCTGTTAAAACTCTGATAGAGTATTAAGCTATTTCTGGGACTCCAACCATTAACTTAAGCTTTTGGTTGAGTTTTCTGGGACTCCAACCATTAGCTTAAGCTTTTGGTTGAGTTGGTCCTTTGACATGGTATCAAAGCCAGCGTGACATAAAGGTCACGGGTTCAAATCTCATCCACCCCTCATTTCTAGTGGAATATTTAGCGCCAGATATGAGGGAGGTCTGTGTTGCATCCACACTTTAAGCCCAATGGGCTCTCGCGTGAGGGGGAGTGATAGAGTATTAAACTATTCGTGGGACTCCAACCATTAGCTTAAGCTTTTGGTTGAGTTGGTCCTTTGACAAACTCAACTCGATATTGTAACAAGTTGAGTTGTCCAAGCACCTTTCTACTTGATAAGTTCATAAGCAACGGAGTGAAATTATATTATTATTTGTATTTGTATTACCAAAAGTTGCATAAATTTGTTGTAACTAATATACAGTAGCATAAATGAAAAAAATGGTCCATGGTGGTAACTTCTATTCTTCTAGTATCATTCTTATAGAAGTACCAGTGTCTAATAGAGAAGACTTTAAAAATAATATACTCCAACACATTTCTTTCAACTCGCTAATACATACTTTCTACTAATATATTTTTTTAAACATTAGTATCTCTAATTTCCTATATATATGTAAATATTATTAAAAAAAGATATTTTAAAAGTTTGTATATGTCGAGACAAACATAACAACACATGACTATATTTTTCATTAAGTACAATAACAAATAACTGTCAAATGGAAGTATGAGAATAGTGCAAAAGTTAAACCGTGCCAAGCTTTTGAAACAGAGGAAGATAGAAGAACAAATAAACTAAGTTAAGGAGAAAATGAGAAAAAAATTCAAACCCTATTATTTTTATTTTCTTTGGCATTTGTTTCCTTCAAGTTCATGCGTTTCTCTTTTTATCTCTTTTTAGAGACATCAGTTGAGTGTGTGTCTGGTTGAAAAAGTCCTAATGTAACTAAAATGAAAATTAAATTTGATTCGAGACTCTAACAAGTTGAGTCGAGCTAGACTCTTTCAAACCTGACTAGCTGGCAAAGAGTCCAGGACCTCGAGTCACATTGTTTTTGAGTCGAGCTAAGCATGTCTCGAGTAGAGCTCAACTAGTTCAAGAAGCACCCATAGATCTAAAATTGTGATAGTCTGTCACGATTTGTCAAATTAAAGTCAATTAATGATGAGTTGAAGATATTTTTTAGCTCAAAAGATACCATAAAGCATAGTGATTTTCGCAAAAATTTCAATAAACATTAATGCTATCTCAAGTCTTATGTGAGTATTCCTTCCGCTTCCATTTAATTATAACACTTCCAGTTTTGACAATTCACAATCACTTGTATAGCTAGTTTTTGTATTTCATATGTATGGAAAAACATAGTCATGCTGGATCTTATTAAATTAGTCTCCATATTTATTTTATTAATATCTAATTTTTATAATAATAGTTACCAAAATATAACTAAGATATTATTGTTTAAATTGTTCATTGGTTAACATCGAAAGTGTTGCAATTAAATGGGAATGAAGGCTGCCATCAAATTAAACCATCAAGATCAGGATGGTTTTGCAAACATGATTATTTGATGTTTTAAGCCATATGAAGGTGCTCAAGCTAACATTCTTTCATCTTTTTTTATTGGGATTGACAAATGAAAAACAAAACAGAGATGGAATCAGGTGAATGTCAGTTATGTGCTTTCGGAACGGTGGAAATGACGAGATGCTCAATTCCTCAATGTGCTTTGGACTGCCGGCGCAAAGTCTCACATTCAACAGGGAGATGCATTGCCATTGACACTTGTTGTTGTTGCTCAAGAGCTAGACAAACTTAAATACTACTACAGAAGTTCGAATATTTCTATGATAGTCATAATAAAAATAATTATGGAAATCTAATGGATTATAATGATTTTAGGCCTACATTTTCATACCTAAAATGATTCTGGATCACTAGATTTTTATAGTCATCTTTATTTATGACCAGGGTTTTCATAAAATTTCTCTTTTGTTGTTATCATCTACGCACCTCATGTTATAACTATGTTATACATCAAGTTCAACTCTCAGCAAATAATAATGTATTTTTCTTACCAAAAGTAAAAAAGGTACCTTTTCCATCTATCTATGCTACTAGTTTTAAAGAATTTGTTAAATATATTATATCTTATATTGCTTGCACTTTTGGAGAGGCGTTTGATAAGCACTTAACAATCAAACTCGAGAATCACTTCATTAAGCCCAAACCTTATGCCCAATTTCAATGCTAACTCAATAGCTTTTGCCTCGGCCAATTCAGGGCTCCAAAATGCCTTCACATGTCTTGTAGCAGTGAACAAGACTGCAGAGTTCGAGTCACGCTCAACATCCCCTAAACCAACCCAACCCACCCCACCTCAGCCAAGGAAGTGTCCACATTTATCTTAACTATACCAGCAGAGGGATCTTTCCAAGTCTTAGAGCTGGGCTCAGATGGATAGCCTTGATGGTTTGTGGATACGGACCGAGTACTTCCCTTACTTCTCAACCAGTGTTACAACATGCTCCACTAGAACATTGTTGGGAGTCCATTTGTTCTGAAAAACCCATTGGTCTCGTGTCTCTTAAATATACAACGCTAGAAAGGCTCCCCTTGTGATCATCTTCTTGTCAAATTCGCTCCAGTACTCCACCAATTCGCACATGTTAAGGCTTGAGGCATTTTCACACATCTTCTCACACGCTCAATCATTCCACAGTCTATTACACAAGGGCAGTAAAAGAAAGCATGGTCGATGACTCTACCGCACCACAACCCCACGGACAAGTAGCATCATCAACAAGGTGCATGTGTTTAGAAGTGCACGGTAGGCAAGGAATTTGTGCACAGGTGCAAAAAGAAATTCTTCACCTTTGGACTAGCTTCCATACTCCAAATGTCCACTCAATTTTGATGGAAGTTATCTAGAGAACACCCCAAACTGAGCATGTAAGCTGTTTTGACTGAGTAAATACCATCCTTAGGGAGAGCCCATGTTTGTTCATCAGGAGGTTGGGACGCACATAATGGGATTGCCAAATTGCATTTTGCATCACATTCATTGAACAACTCCTCAATTAAATTAACATTCCAATCACAAGTCTACTCAGCAATCAAATCATTCACTTTCTCAATACTCCCTCGAGGAGTACTAGTAATAAATCGGCCTGCATCATCAGCAATCCGCGGGGCTTGCCACACACGAACTGTTGCCCTATCCCCAACATGCCAAATACTCCCTTCTTTGATTAAAGCCTTTGAACCACCCCCAACACGCCAAATACTTCCTTCTTTGATTACAGCCTTTGAATCCATATACTCCTCCACGAGTAGCTATAAGGAAAGCCGAGAGATGCATCAAGAAAATCGCGAGTAGGATAAAATTAAGCCTTGATCACTCGCCCAAGAAGAGAGTGGAGAGCACGAGTTAAACGCCATGTCTGCCGCCTAGAAGGCATTACTAAAAACATTTAAATCCTTGAAACCCAGTCCTCTAAGACACTTCAAAGTGCACATAGATTCCCAACCATCTTCCAATGAATTCTTCTATTAGACTGGATGACTGATTTTAAGAGTCACTAGTAGAAAAAGGTCAATTTGTGTCGCCCCATTTGCGTTGCACAAACACGGAAATGACGCAAAAATACTATTTGCGTCGCACGCAATGAAGAGTGCGACGCACAACATGGGTCCAGATACGAGCTGTAGTCATAAAAAGAAGATTTGCGTCGGACAATTTGAAGCACGCGACGTAAACGATCCAACAATGTGCGTCGCACGTACCCAAGTGTGCGACGCAGATGACACAAAATAAGTTTGGGCCAAGCTTTACGTCGAGTGGGCCACGACATACGGCATAAATTATGGGCTTCCCATATTTAATGTGCAAGTTTAGAGTTTCTCTTCAAACCCTATTCAGCCTTTTGTTGAAACCCTTCAATCTTCATCAAGCCGTTTTCTCTCTCACTTCATCCAACCGTTTTCTCTCACTCAAACCCTTCATCTCTCTCACTCAAACCCTTCATCTCTCTCACTCCAACACTCTATGACTCTCTCATCTCTTTCACATCTCATCTTTCTCTCACTTACCTTCAATTCTCTTTCGAATCTCAACAACGAAAGGGTTCGCAGTGTTGTGTGGCGAAAGTAAAAGGGGATCTCCAGCATACAAGATCTCGCCGGCGATTGCTTTCCTTATTTGCTTTGATCGACCCATTCCGACGAGCAGGAACACAGGGAGGAGAGAGAAACGAACACAAAGGACGAGCACGAACTGAAAAAAAGTTAACCTTAATTTTCAATCGCGAGATTTTGTAATTAGTTTTATTTCTAGAAATTCAAGGAAAAGGTCAGGTTTAACTTTTTTTTAGTTTGCATCTCATCAGATGTAAACATTTTTGTTTTTGTATAATTTCTGTAACTGTGTAATTGAATTTTTTTTCCTTTTTGTTGATTTGCTTATTTTTCTGTAATTTTTGTATTATTTTGTAATTTTTGTATTATTCTGTAATTTTTTTTATTTTCATTTTGTGTAATTTTTGTATTATTCTGTAATTAGGTTTTGTAAAAATACAATTTTATATCCAATCTAAAAATTCAACTTTTTTCCAGTGTAGTTTCCGAATTGCCGATTTGAATTCATTATTAAGTTGTAGATGAATTGGGCGTGAATTATGCTGCTGATGAATTAGCCTCATTGTGGATGAATTGTGCGTGGTTGATTAGCCTCATGTGCGTCGCACATAGCACTACATGCGACGCATGTGAGCTTGGCTGCTGGGATTGAAAAGCTTCATGTGCGTCGCATGCAGTGCTATGTGCGACGCACATGAGTCATTTGCGTCGCATTTTAGTCTTCATGCGACGCAGATGAGTCTTGCCTCTATGACATGGGCGAGGAGTCATCTGCGTAGTATGGTAGGCGGAGTCCGGCGCAGATAGCTAATTAAATGCGTCGCGTCATTTTCCGACACAGATCCTGTATTCTGATCTGCGTCGAGGCCTGTGGCGTCGGACCCATGTCCGACGCAAATAGGCGCCTCACATCCGACGCAAATCGTCTATTTTGTACTAGTGAGTGTTGCTTTCCTTACCCTAGAAAGTAGTTTCTTCTTCCAACCTTGGAGTTTATTCCAAATTCTATCGAGAAGAGAATAAAAAATAGCTTTCTTTGATCTTCCACCTATAAAGAGGATTCCAAGGTACTTTTCATGTTTATTAACTTGCCATATTTAAGAATCCCCACCAAACTCTCTCTTTGATCAATGCTTATTCCTCTGCTAAAAGAGACATTAGTATTAGAAAACGTTGAGTTGCATCTTTTAAATTGCGTCGCACAACAGGAGATCAGACGTAAATGTCAACGGGGATATCATTTGCGTTAGATACTATAGGTGTTCGACGCAGATCTTGCTTCATGTGCATTAAATTTAAGTAGCATTCAACGCAAAAAAAGTAAAAGTAAATCGGTGCAAGATTCATGTGCCTCGGATCCGAATTAGTGTTAGACGCAAATAATTATACTAGGATTTGCATCGAAGGTAGGCTATATGCGACGCAAATAATTGTATTCTACCATCTAGATCGTATTTACTTAGCACAACCGATGCAAATCGTTGGCCTAAGTATAACAATATTTAATATTTGCGTCGGACCTACAAGACCCATCCAACATAAATAACCTTATAAAATAAAAGCCTGCCTTCACCAATCAGTTACCTCAATCGTACCCTAGATCTCCAGCTAGGGATGGGCATGTGTCCAGGACCCTACCTGGACCCTGTTGGACCCGACCCTAATTTAAGGGTCTGGGTCCAACTTTTTCAGACCCTAAGGGTCCGGGTCCAAGTAAATTTTTTAGGGTCCGGGTCCTGGGTCTTAAAATTTTGGACCCAGACCCTATCCAGACCCAACCCTTAGACCCTAAACTTATTTAATATATACATTTTAACTTCTTTTTTTTAAAAAAATTAACTGATTTTCTAAAAGACTAAAACCTAACTATAACACCAAAACATCCATTCTGAACTCTTATGTAAGTTGTGTTTGTTTCGTTTTTTTCAATTTGGATGTTTGTGTTTTTGTTTCTTTTTTTTTTTCAATTTATATGTTTGTGAATTTTTTTTGTTTCGTTTTTTTTTTCAGTTTATAAGTTTGTGTTTGTGTTTGTTTCGTTTTTTTGAATTTATATGTTTGTGTTTGTTTCATGCGAATTCTTATGTTTGTTTCATGCAATTTTTTATGTTTGTTTCATGCGAATTTCAGATGATTATTGATATTAATAATGCTGAAAATTTGGCAAAATAAAGAATTTAGGACTGGACCCTCTAGACCCTCTAGACCCTCCAGACCCTAAGGGTCTGGGTCCAATTTTTTTAGACCCTTAGGGTCCGGGTCCGGGTCTGCAAAAAAAATTAGGGTCCGGGTCTAGGGTCCAGCTGGACCCGACCCAGACCCGACCCAGACCCTACCCTTGCCCATCCCTATCTCCAGCCGCATTCTATCTCTCCGTCTCACCAGCGGCTCTCTCCCTCTCACTCGCACCAGCGACTCTCTCCCTCTCACTCACACTAGCGTCTCTCTTTCTCCTCCCCTACCACTGCCACATCACTCCCCTTCTAAACTCCACCACCATCCACATCACCACCACCACAACCATCGTCATCTTTGCGTCATCTTCGTCGTTAATATTATTAGAAAACCTTATAGAAACTCTCAACTTGCTTAACTCATTCTCGTATAAATGGGGGCCTACAAAGGAGGTTCCACTCCAGTCTCCATCATCGGACTAGAGTCAAAACCAATCTAAGTATGAGTGGTTCCCAAACTGCCGAATCTATTTCGTCTCTCTCGCCTAAATATCCCAGCTCGCTGTGCCACCTCTGGTGCTTCAAGAATTTGAATGTTGTACTTGACGCGTGCCTGATGAAGTTGAAGAAGATCAAGGTTTTAGAATTTAGTTTTAGTTGAATTTTTTTTTATTGATATAGTTCATGATGAAGAAAATGGCGTTGTAGTGCTAAATTTGTCATTTCAAAATACTTTTGGATATGTTTTTGATTTTTTTTTCTCATTCTTATGTATCTTAAAAATCGCTACTAAAGTTGTAGTGCTGAATTTTTTTTCTTATTCTAGTGCTGAGTTTATAGTGTTGTAAGTTATTTTTAATTTTTTTAGATTTGGAGGATTTTGTTTTGGTATGTTAGTTTATCTTTTTACAGGTAAATTGATGGTATTTCCTTACAAAATTGTTAAATTTTATACAAATTTGAGAGTTGATTTTTGCCCCTGATTCTCGTGAAAACAAATTCAGTATTCAACTTTGTTTACAAATTTGCATCTAGTTCTCGTGAGTTTGTTTACCATGATATGGGTCGAATTCCGAACCCTAAACGACACATATGACATCATGCGCGTCACACGTTGTCAAGACTCCGACACACATGGCCCTTGTGGCCGACAGACATGGATGTGGTGCTGGTGTGGATTATTTGCATCGCACTATGCCTTGGGTGCGACGCAAATGGTTCCTTAAGACCATGCACTAAATTGCGTGGCTTGAGGAGTCATGTGTGTTGCAAATCACCTAAACTCCACGTAAATAGTAAAAGAATTGCGTCTTGTCCTCATCCGATGCAGATTTTTTACAGCACATTTGCGTCGAGGCCTGTAGCGTCGGACCCATACCCGATGCAAATAATGGTCTGGCATCCGACACAAATCAACGATTCTGTACTAGTGAGACTTCTGACTTTTCATAATTAATTGTCTGAGTGGATGCTGACTCATATTGATTGAGGATATCAACTATAGCAAAACATTTACCGAGAAGACTTTCATCGATCTAAAAGAAGAAGGTGCAATACTTCTGTAGCACCACAGCTAGCCCTGACACCGTGAATCCGTCTGTTCTGAAATGTACAACGAATCATTTTAGAGAAAGCATCATCTATCAAAATGAATAAATAAGGAGATTGAGGATCACAAACTATGGCAGGAATGACAGAACCACAAACTCCCTCACTTACAATGACCTATGGCAGGAATGACAGAACCACAAACTCACACACTTACAATGAAGGAGTAAGTAACAGAAGACACATAATCCATCATCAAAAAAACCCATTGGCCACGAAAACCCATCGGCCACCAAAATCCATCGTCAGTAGAAGCTTCTTTAGTAAAGCGTACTCAACCCGGTCATAGGCTGTGTTCATATCAAGTTTCATAGCCATAGTTCCCCATGACTCCTGCTTTTGTGCTTCGTTGAATGAAAATTTTTTAAAGCAATGAGAGCACTATCATTAATCAGGCACCCCGAAACAAAAGCACTATGATTCTCTGTAACAAGATCAGGAAGAAACTCCTTAATTTGATTACAATAGCCATCGAAATAAGCTTGTAGAGGACATTGTAGAGAGATGTTTTGTTGATTATTTCATGTTGAATATTGTATGTAATGACTGAAGTTATGTTGGATTTGGATGATTGAATGATTGGATGATATTGAAGATATTGGACGAATATTTGTGTTGGATGTAGGAAGAAATTTGGATGCAATTTGTGTAGGTTATATTCCCAATTATGGGTTTTATCCAATTTAAAAACGACACTCAACCAAAATTTATCTAGAAATATCCGAAAAAAAGAAATTACATTTATACGACAATATCGCAGAGATTGTACAACAAATGTGTGTTCTGCTGCGTGCATTAAGAATATAAAGTAGTAACCTATTGTTGCTGTTTCTCCTCAAAATTGCAACAATAGAAGCATTTTTTTTACAAAAAGAAGTCTACTACTGCGATTATGGGTAGAAACCGCAAAATATGATGTATTGTTGCGGTTTCCGATGCATCTTGATTTGCGACGGTGTGGAATCCACCAGAATACCCCTTTAAAGAACCAAAATAATATTATAATAATTTACTAGTGAACATGTATACTATTTTTACATAATTGAATATATTATATTGATACGGTAATACGGTCCGAAATAAGATCCATATATGATATGCTAATTTATTTTTAGTTTATTCTCCATCGATTCCTTTTTTAATCTTCCTATTCACATTTTTATATTTATCGATATACAATTTATGCTACTAATATGTTTAAGTGCATAGTAGTAAAAATTATGAAAGTTTGATATTCTAAATGTAAAATTAAGACGAATTACACAAAATATTACACCATCTGTTCATTATTACTCATTACTAATATATGATAACAAATTTAATGATATAAAATGTTATTGAACTTTTCTCAAGACTCAAAATGTGTATCTTTATTATATATGAAAAAATAGAAAAAGGAAAAAAAAAGAAAATAAAAAGGGATGTAAGTACTACCTAATTAAATTTTAACAATAAAAATATAAAAAAAGGCACACAAAAAGAAAACAATGAAAATTTACAACACAGTTAGTCTCTCAACTAAATTTTTGAAAAAGAATTTAGAACTCCCGATTTAGTGGGATAAACTCATTACAAATCCCTGATTTATGAGATGTAATTAGCAATCAATTTAATTTTCTACATGTTTTCACACGTATTATAGCGTGCATACAAGACTAGTATTTAAGATATCAACTATGTGTAATTTTTAGTAATCGTTCGATGTAGATATTAATGTTCAAAGTTGTGAATTAGCAAAGCTGTTAAGTCAAATGGTAGAAATAAAAAATAGAACGCAGGAAGTATTCTTTATGTCACTAATAGTAGTATTTATAATAATGATACTCCATGTTATTTTCGTTCTCCTCTCATTTCTTTGGTCTTTAATGCACATTTTTAACCATGAATATCTCTAATTATACATTATTAAGAATTATGAAAAATCAATAATTTGAAAATATACATTGAGACGAGGCTAACAAGGTCATGTGACCATAAAAGTAAAAGATGAGTTAACAGAAAAATAAAAAAACGGAGGGAGGAATACTAATAGGATTTTTTAACTGGAATAATACAAACTTTAGCCCGTTCTTTTTCAATAATACAAACTTTTGATTATTTTTTAATGATACAAACTTTAGGCCAAAATTCCTCCAGTAGGTCATGACCGGTTCCTAACTTGTTGGTGCATGTAAAATGCATACTTGGCACTCCCTAGGGCACGTGTTGCTTGCTTATTGGATGATTTTTTAAATTTGAAAAACAAAAAAACAATTCTTTCTCCCTCACCCACCCAGCCCAACCTTCTCTCTTCGTCCCCCCAGCACCAGCACAGAATCCCCACCCCGAACCGGATCCCCTGGCAACACATATGTCACCACGTTTTCTCCAACCTTAATATCCGTTTCTCCCCTAACACCCATTTCGTTTTTCTCCGGTAATTTCGCGCGTTTCGCAACCCTTCGAAACACCAGGTGAGTGGAATTACTAAATTTAGGACAGATTCGAAGTGGCGAAGACGGTGGAGGTCGTCTTCAATTTGTTGTTGAGTTTGGCAATTTCGCTCGAATCTCTCGGCGTTTGCGTTGTTCCAACGCGAAAATCGAAGTTCTATTGTTGTAGAGGTGGTTGTGGTGGTTGTTGAAATTGGCGTGGAAATTGGTTAAATATAAAACTAACCTTTACTAATAATCCAAAATACTATTTAATAGAAAAAATACCTCTTCATCAATCGTGACCATATGAAGACTTATAAACTACCCCCTATTTTTTATGACCCGTGACCTCAAATATTCTAGAAACGGGAACCTTTATTTTCCAATTAGTTTTAGTACAATTAAGTTAATGGAGAAAATAATAAGATTTGACAGATAGAGATTTACATGATATAATAATTTAAGTTATTTGTTCAAAATGATATACTAATTTCTCCCTATCCAAAACTCCTTTTATTTATATAACTATATGCATAATTCTATTTTTTAAAAATATTTCAAATAAAAATTAATGACAAGACAATCCTACGTGATGCTCTCTATTTCATAAGTTATAAGGCTATATTATAAATGAATCTTATTTCGAAGCATATTTCGAGCGATCTCCAATGGTAAAAAAATAATATTCCGAATTACATAGCAAAAGTTGTACACAATTCGCCTAATATGATAAATTAGATTGATCATTCAAAACAAAACTCTTATTTTAGCTTATTTAAAATTTCATTTGTTATTTCACTAGGAACACTACAAGAGGGGGGGGTGAATTGTAGTGTGGAACTTATTGCCCAAATAATGCGGAATTTAAAACATAAGCAATAAGGAACTGAAAGTGCAAGAGAGATTTTTACGTGAAAACTTCTTGTCTCAATATAAGAAGAAAAACCACGACCTACTCAGGATTTAAACTCTTCACTATAATAGGAAATCTCCTATGATTCAACCTATTACATACGCAAGTTCCACTCGGAACTCCAACTCTCTCACAATCTCCACTCTATACTCTAGACTTAACTCTAAGTCTTTCAAGAGTTCCCACAACTCTTTACAAAAGGTTTACTCAAACCCTTCACCCCTAGATAGACTTCACCCTAAGTCTACGCATACACAAAAGAACTTACTAAGTTCCTAACTCGAATTACTCAAGTTCCTAACTCGAACTTGATACAAGAATTCACTCAAACCCTTTACCAAGTTCCCATTACAAGAGTTCACTCAAACCCTTTAACCCCAAACTCAAATACAGACACTTGATAATTTGGTTTAACTCTAGTATATAGAAACTGAATAACTGTAAAGGAACATGGCACTCGTAGGAACTTGAAACTCAAAGGAACTGACTCAAACAAGGAATAGAAAATATATATATTTCTTTTGTAATAATGCTACTCCTTAAACCAAACTTATGGAACGACATAAGTCTAACACTATGGAATGACACCAGTCAGACAATTTGAAACTCAATTGAACTTGTATATTTATAGCAGTCTTTTAGAATGAACTTGGTATTAATCATGTGTTAGTGGTTAAACTATTATCCATGATGTTCCTTACTCGAAGGAACACGTTCCTCAATCATCCCATGATCTCCATGATCACTGTTAAACGTGGGAGAGAATTACGTTACTGCTTCCTAAAATCTAGCCTTTACTTATGCAACCGTAATTTAAATTTGATTTTTAATTAAAAACTATTTTAATTATAACATCAAAATTTAATCTTTTTATCAAATAATATATTTAAAGATTTTCTTGTAAATTCGAAAATGATTTTATTTTGGAATAAAGATAAAATCTTTTATATATAAAGATCTTTTCTTTAATATCAGATGTGTACCATATAAAATCATTTTCCTAAAATATAGCCTACAAAACTCAACAAAATCCTTTTAAGCGTTGCACAATATTTTACACGCCTAGTTCCTTTGACTGCTACTTTGTTCCTTTAACATAGATTGATAGACCATCACGTCTGTTCCTTTAGAAAGGAACAGACAGACAAGTTCTTTAACAACACTCATTATACGTATTGTAAATCTAGCCTTTTTATTTTCCAAAAACTAAAAAGATAAAATTAAATTAATTAAAATCAGATTCCTAAAGAAACCGATTTTATTAAACCTATTTTATTTAAAAACTTATCTTTTATTTTAAAACTAAAACTTATCCTAAAACAACTAACGCATATTATTTATAAATATTAACCACGTAGAGATTTATTAAGAAATAAACTCTAAATAAATTCTTATAGATTAAGATAATAATATGCATCAGATTTATTGACTCTTAAATACTTTTGACTCTAAGTTCCACGAGTTCCTTTGACCTTACGAGTTCCTTTAGACCTTGTTCCCTTACCTTTCATGTTTCCATATACTTACATGAATCCTAGAAAATAAACTCATATTTTCTGCCTTCATGCTCCATGCTGCTCCAACTCAAGAACCGCATGTTGATAGCTCCACCTTTGGAACTTCAGTGTGCTAGTTCCTTTAAGAAACTTCGCACTCATAGTTTGCTCAGGAACTTCTTGTTTCAACTCTGAAACGTTTATGTTTGCTCCCACTCAGGAACTGCTCCAGAACTTCATATTCAATGTTCCTCATAGGATGTACCTAGGAACCCTCTATTGTGTTCCTTATAGGAACTTTTTAGGAACTTCACTTGGGAAGACCTTCATGATGTGATATATTCAACCTTTGATGACTTGTTTCATGTTAATGTAATATGCACATCTCAAACACACATGTTAGTTAGATAATCATCATTTTTTAATCATCAAAATACTACATGACTCAACAATTTCCCCCTTTTTGATGATGACAAACAAATGATGCTTATCACAAATTAAGCAATAAACGATGTACTTTAATTCCCCATAATGAACAAGTCATGCATGTATATGAAGGAAGTATCAACATAAATAAACACATCATATAAGAAAACATTCATCATAGAAGGATATAGCTTAACATATTTGACATAAGCATCATACATATTCTTCCCCCTTTTGTCATTATCGAAAAGGATCACTTACACACATTTATTTAGGTAAATCAATACACATTATTTTATATGCTACACTTACCACATAGGTTAAACACTTGTTAGTCCCAAAAGCCTCAAGAATCTCATTTTCAAACTTAGGATGCATGTGCTAACAAATTTCCAACTCACAATCCAAAGACCCAACTTCAAAAACCATCGAAGGAACTTGACAAGTAAGAAAATAAAAGTCAAGCAAAAATCAATTTTGAAAGTCAAGAATGGATTAAGAGATAGAACATCGTAATATCCGGCTCAAAGAAACATGAAAGAAGTTTGTGGAAATTTTTGAGTAGAAGGAACTCGAGATATATTGTGTGCTCTATGGTTTAGTCTTATAATAAGAGGTTCTCAACAATCATTAGAGTTAATCACTTCACCTCACACTATTGAAATCTCTGTCAAACCCCACACACATTCACCTTGATATATATCTATCAAGTTCACTTTACTTAACTAATCAGCCATGAGGAACTCATTGAGTGAAGAAACTTGAACGAATTCATCTTTATAGTCAAGTTCTTCCATTTTTCCGCTCATGTTCCTCTTCTCATGAAATTGATGAGTAAGCATCTTCACAACCATATATATGACATATTGACTTCTAGGAAATAATAAAGATTTGATCACCCCTTGTTTACCCTTCTTTTTGGTTTTCTTTTTTTCAATTTTTTTTATTTAAAAAAACAAGGGTGTCATTACAAGTTGTTGCACTTTTCCTAGAATGTTCATTTACCAGCCACAAAGAAGTAATTGCTTACTCACACATACTTGAAATCCACCACCAAGAATGAAAACATATATATCGATTCCTTCCTTATTCCCCCTGAGTTCCATACCATTCCTTCATCATTAGGAACTTATATGAGTAGTTCCATCTAATGATATGTCTTTCTGAGCATCAATTGATAAAACATATAATACTTGCTTCTCACTTCTTCCTTAACTTCCCCCTCAAAATGTATTTACCATTTATCACTCTTTATGTATCATTGAACCATAAAAAGTCATGAATTTTAATTTAGAGCACATGAAAATTAGGATATTTGAAGTGACACGATATGAATGGAATGATAAATTAATTAATCAAAGGGCATTTGAAGAAATATGGTGTGAATTGTTAATAGATGGCTAAGAATAGGTTTGTTCCCTCTAAAAGTTAAATGAAATGAAATATATTAAGGGAATTTACCGTCTTGTTCCAACAAGGTTTCTTTCATTGTATCTTTGGCAACTTAGGACTTTCATGTTTGACAGCATCCATAGTTCTATTATGAGACCTCTAACACTCTTAGGCAAGGGAATATGCCTTTACGACACAAAAATTAAGTGTAACATATTTATGATAGTGTGTATATAATCACTTCAATTTTAGTATGTGTAAGAACTCAATTCGACAAAATTTTTGGAAAATAACATGTTTATACTCAAGTCATACTTCATTAAGTCTTGTTCCTCTAAACAGTCCATGAAAGGTGAAATTATAAAGAACCTATATTCACATAATTTTAAAGAAAGACTTATAAAAATTATGCATTCAGATTAATAAATTTTAATAATGTAATATATTAAAGTGAATAGGAACATCATAACTTAAGTCATATTTCACCATGAATATAATATAAAATTACCTCAAGTACTGGACTGATTTTGATGACTTACTTTTGAATTCCCGAACTGTTAGTTCCATCATTTTGATGTCTTCACATCTGATGGACACTTCCATTCCAACTTGACTCATACTCATCGTTCTTCAAAAGTTCCTTGATATGTTTTTGTCATAATATCATTATGCTCCAAGAGAGTAGTTGATTTCCCTTATCATGCTCGTGTACTCATTTGCGTATAAGGTTAGCAAAAACTCTTGCATAAAATAGTTAGTGTACCAAGCATATTATCCATATTACGATGTACAACTACTAAGTCAATTCCTCTTGAAAACAGAAATTATTGTTAATTTTGAAATCATTTTTCAAGAAGAAACTTGATATTGTTCCTTGTAGATTTTCAGAAAAAAGTTCTTTTGAACACATTGAAAATCTATTTGGAATGACCTAAATCCCATGTAGGCAATAAAAAGAATATTCAATTATTTCATGACCTAGCTATAAAAGTTTCCTCAAAATCAATACCTTTGTTTAGTTTTCCTCTCAACTACTAACCTGTATAGAGTTTCTTTTCCTATGTCTGTGAATTGATTGAGCCATAGGAATACTTCTTATGTTCCAGTTAGAATCAAGAAACTCGATTGTTGGAATTGTTTGTTCCTACTAATTTGGCAGGAAATTTGCTTACACATATTCATTGAGTTGAACTTTTATTTGATGAACTTGAACTTGATCTTCATTTTTAAGTCCTTCTCCATACGTTCATATAGCTGGCTATTATTACTTTTTAGAGTGACATATTTCATATTAAGAACTCTAGCTCCACAAGAACTTGTGAGTTCAACATAAAAATTAAAAAATCATCTTTAACATGTTTACTGGGAATAAACAAGTTAGTCTCATAATAAATATGTCAACTCTTTATAACACATTATATATCATTTGCTATAAGCTCTTTGTGTTTAACAATTAGAGGTGCATTTTAACACTACCTCATCCCTTCTATTTTTAAAGTTCCTTAGATGATTCTTATTGCTATTAATTCCAAAACACTTAAATCAAATGCTTAAGAATATAATACCAATGTTTTCTCCTTTGAAGATCTCATAGTATGTCTTGTTGATCAACTTCTAATCATCCCTTTGTTGATGATTTAGCAAGTGATATTGATTGCTTTTTCTTACTTGTTCCTTATTCCTGCATACATCATCAAACTTGTTTGGAACTTGATTCCATGGTTAGATCTTGAATATAATAATTTATGAACACTTATACTTTTAGTCTCTTTAGCAGTGATTTCACATTATGTGGAATACTTATCTTTGCGATTAAAGAAAAGAGTCTAGGTGTTCCTTAAATAACTATAAACAAGAAAAATCTCCTTCAAAATTCTAATCTAAACACTTAAGATGTCATGCAAATTCATATGAAAAGTTTCAAGAATTTGTGATGCAAACCAAATTTTGAAAGAAGATAAGATCACATACTATCTTCATGGACACAGTATACAAATGTGTACCTTTAGGAACTAGATATAAGATATACCTATAATCAAGTTCCTTGCTCTAACTTTGTCAACCATGATGAAGTTAGAATGTTATCATTTTGATAGATATAAGTAGATCATCCTCAATAATGACTAGTCATGTCATGTTGTTAGGAACCAAATTGAGATCCACAAAGTATGTGTTCCCTACTTGATTCCCTTCAAGTATGACATTTCTAGCTTTTATTGATGACGCAATTTAATTGCAAAACAACCAGAGTTAGTGAACTTTAAAAACTGTAAACATAATGTGCTTCATTAACTCGACAATAAAAATATATACAATGAAACAAGAACTTAACTTACCAACATTTGATTATTAAACAATCTTACATTTTCACGTTGGTTTCTGAAGCTACAGTTCCTTCATCGTAAGCATATAGCGAGAGTAATGTTGATTTGTCTATCATCATATGCTTATAACACTCGTTGTCGAGCCATATCTTACTAGCTGTTCCCCTCACTAAATATTGTTTGTTCCTTCATTTTGGGTTGTCATAAACTAAGAAATATAATTCGTAAAGCGAACCCAAAAAGAAATACTTTGTGCATTTTAATATTAGTAGTTTAGTCAAAAGAGATAATATAGTTAAAGCATATAATGAATAAAGTTCCTTAAAAAAAATATAGTCTCATATGAAAAGGAACTTCTGCTTTGTTCAAGTGAACTACGATTAATTTCAAAAGAATTAGAAACTTGTGCCAAATGTTGGTATGTTTCTATACCATTTAGTAGTTCCACTAATATTAGTTTACCATTGCTTCCTTCAAATCAATAGTCAATGTTTCTTGATTTGAGAAGCTGATTTTATACATTTAATTTGGTGGAGATAGAATAAGTAGACAATAGGAACAATTTGCTATTATAAGAGAATAAAGGCACTGAGACTTTAATTACTTAACTCACTTAGTCAGAGACATTTAGAACTTCATTAAGTTCCCTTATAATAGTCATTTGGATTAAACGTGAGATTAAATCATAGGATCATGGATTTACACGTTGTTCCTTTCCTTGAGGAATAAGCACATCATGCACCACTTTGTATACGTTCAATATAACGTGTTATATCCAGTATCTCACTTTCCTAAATTCTAGGAAATTGTTAAGCATGATTTCTTATTATCTTCTCTTATTTTAAATAAGAGTTTAATTTCAATTTTTTTAAATAATATCTAAGAAGGTTTCTCTTTAATATAAATGATTTAACTTAGTTAAAATCTTTTTCTTAAAACCTTCCTAAATTTTAGCCTTAAACTTCTATTACCATTAGGACGTGAATATAAATTAACTGTTGATTCATGCTCAATTACTACGTTCTTATGACTATATTAGAGTTCATTTGAATCATTTTAGTTGTGCCAATACGTCTGTTCCTTTAAGAGGAACTGATAATAATCATTCTCTTATTACATCCATAAGTTCCTTTACCAATATTAATTATATCCGTAGACAAACCTACAAGATATAATTTTACTTGCACAAAAACTTGAAGAGAAGTTAGATTGAAATAATTCATATATATGTAACAATCATAAAACAACTTCTCTTTCATAACCTTCTTCAATCATGTATTTATAAGAGATATCAAAAATCAAATTTGATAATAATAATGACCAAGATATATAGTATGTAAAGATTATTACTCAATTTCCTAAGAAATATATTTCACCTTTACATACTTTTTCTAGCTTTTGTAGTCATAGGAACTCATGTCTAGAACTACTTTCTAGAAACAACTAACCTCTACATCAAGAGATGTCAGTTCCTTTCACATTACCTACAAAATAAGCAAGTTCTTGGTTTTTGATACCCATATATATGTTGGGTCCTTTCTTATTAGTAGGAGCAACATAAAATATCCATATTCATGATGCACGCACATATCTATAACTACTAACAAGGAGCATCATGTACCGATATAAGAAATATTTCAAATACTCATGATGCATAATAAAACTATCATTTGGCAAATGAATAACAATATGAGCGCGATATAACATGCCAAAAATAATGGATTTTCCTTAAGATGAGAAACCAAGTTCCAAAGACACAAATATGCATTGTTCCATATAACTTGTTCCTTCAACCATTTCTAGTAAATGATTCTTTGATATTTTAAAGAAATTGGAAATCTGAATTTTGTCTTTAGAAAACAATGCTAAAGTTATCCTAAATTTCTATAAAACCATCAAAACCAAATAAAACAATCTTACTAGAAATACTATAAGGAACAAATTCCAATGTAATATATACGTATAAAGAATATCTCAAGGAAGAGATACTTACATCAAAGGGGTTGTTCATAATCCTTGAGTGACTTTTAATTTGTGTATAAAAAGTCAGCCTTCACTTGTTCCTTTGAATGACATCGGGTGGAGTTCCTTTCTCGTACGTGTTGTTTCTTCTTGCAGGAACTTAACTCAACAGAGTTTCCTGCTTATCAATGAGTTCCGGCTCTGATACCAATTGTTATTTCACTAGGAACACTACAAGAGGGGGGTGAATTGTAGTGTGGAACTTATTGCCCAAATAATGCGGAATTTAAAACATAAGCAATAAGGAACTGAAAGTGCAAGAGAGATTTTTACGTGGAAACTTCTTGTCTCAATACAAGAAGAAAAACCACGACCTACTCAGGATTTAAACTCTTCACTATAATAGGAAATCTCCTATGATTCAACCTATTACATACTCAAGTTCCACTCGGAACTCCAACTCTCTCACAATCTCCACTCTATACTCTAGACTTAACTCTAAGTCTTTCAAGAGTTCCCACAACTCTTTACAAAAGGTTTACTCAAACCCTTCACCCCTAGATAGACTTCACCCTAAGTCTACGATACACAATAAGAACTTATTAAGTTCCTAACTCGAACTTACTCAAGTTCCTAACTCGAACTTGATACAAGAATTCACTCAAACCCTTTACCAAGTTCCCATTACAAGAGTTCACTCAAACCCTTTAACCCCAAACTCAAATACAGACACTTGATAATTTGGTTTAACTCTAGTATATAGAAACTGAATAACTGTAAAGGAACATGGCACTCGTAGGAACTTGAAACTCAAACGAACTGACTCAAACAAGGAATAGAAAATATATTTCTTTTGTATAACGCTATTCCTTAACCAAACTTATGGAATGACATAAGTCTAACACTATGGAAAGACACAGTCAGACAATTTGAAACTCAATTGAACTTGTATATTTATAGCAGTCTTTTAGAATGAACGTGGGATTAATCATGTGTTAGTGGTTAAACCATTATCCATGATGTTCCTTACTCAAGGAACACGTTCCTCAATCATCCCATGATCTCCATGATCACTGTTAAACGTGGGAGAGAATTACGTTACTGCTTCCTAAAATCTAGCCTTTACTTATGCAACCGTAATTTAAATTTGATTTTTAATTAAAAACTATTTTAATTAATAACATCAAAATTTAATCTTTTTATCAAATAATATATTTAAAATATTTTCTTGTAAATTCGAAAATGATTTTATTTTGGAATAAAGATAAAATCTTTTATATATAAGATATTTTCTTTAATATCAGATGTGTACCATATAAAATCATTTTCCTAAAATATAGCCAACAAAACTCAACAAAATCCTTTTAAGCGTTGCACAATATTTTACACGCCTAGTTCCTTTGACTACTACTTTGTTCCTTTAACTTGAATTGATAGACCAGCACGTCTATTTCTTTAGAGAGGAACAGACAGACAAGTTCTTTAACAACACTCATTATACGTATTGTAAATCTAGCCTTTTTATTTTCCAAAAACTAAAAAGATAAAATTAAATTAATAAAATCAGATTCCTAAAGAAACCGATTTTATTAAACTATTTTATTTAAAACTTATCTTTTATTTTAAAACTAAAACTTATCCTAAAACAACTAACGCATATTATTTATAAATATTTAACCACGTAGAGATTTATTAAGAAATAAACTCTAAATAAATTCTTATAGATTAAGATAATAATATGCATCAGATTTATTGACTCTTAAATACTTTTGACTTAAGTTCCACGAGTTCCTTTGACCTTACGAGTTCCTTTAGACCTTGTTCCTTACCTTTCATGTTTCCATTACTTACATGAATCCTAGAAAATAAACTCATATTTTCTGCCTTCATGCTCCATGCTGCTCCAACTCAAGAACCGCATGTTGATAGCTCCACCTTTGGAACTTCAGTGTGCTAGTTCCTTTAAGAAACTTCGCACTCATAGTTCCTGCTTCTTGTTTCAACTCTGAAATGTTATATTGCTGCTCCCACTCAGGAACTGCTCCTGAACTTCATATTCAATGTTCCTCATAGGATGTACCTAGGAACCCTCTATTGTGTTCCTTATAGGAACTCTTTTAGGAACTTCACTTGTGGGAAGACCTTCATGATGTGATATATTCAACCTTTGATGACTTGTTTCATGTTAATGTAATATGCACATCTCAAACACACATGTTAGTTAGATAATCATCATTTGTTTATAATCATCAAAATACTACATGAAAACAACTTTTCTTTCCAACCCCTCAATGCTTCTGATTTTTTAGGTGAATCAGGCATAATATTAAAACTTATCTTAAAATTTAGTTGTGATGATGAATTGACAGGAGAATTGTTGCTTGTTTAATGGGGAAGCGTAAGTCCAGGCAAAAGCCGGTGAAGAAGAAGATCAAACTTGACACTCAGGCTCCGTTTGGTAGGGCGTAAAACATTTTCAATGTAAAATGATTTTCATGGAAAATAATTTACAATGGAAAACACAATTCCAAAATTAGTTTTCCGTTGTTTGGTTCCATGTAAGCAAAATAATGAAAATGAAAGAAATATGAAAGGGAAAATAAGGAGGTAGTGAGAGGAGTGTGTAAGAAAGATAAGGAAAACAGTTTTCCCTTCATTTTGAAGGGAAAATGGTTTTCCATCATTGGGAGTGTAATTTTACTCCAAAGGAAAATAGTTTTACACTCCTTTGCCACCAAACAATGTAAAACTAAAAATAGAAAAAAATAATTTTCTAGAAAAACGTTTTACGCCCTACCAAACAGAACCTGAATTTCCTTGCCCTTTCTGCAGACATGGAAGTGCTGTTGAGTGTCATATGTAAGTGTTGACGCAATTTCTTACAGTTTATTGGTTATATTTCATTAATTCATTTAAGATGGTTTTGGTCAACATAGATATATATGCTCTTCTATATGGAATTTTGTTGTTTTCAGAAACTGGTTTTTCCCATGAATAATATTTTTTTAAAGATGTATAACAAAGAACCTTTTATCTATAGGTTTATAGTTTACTAGCAAATTTTACGCGTGATGTGTGCTTTTTTTTTTTTTCTTTAAAGATAAATTTTAGTCTGTTTGAGAAAAACAGTTATAAAAATAGCAGATATTAAAAAGAACAGACGAGATAACATAAAGACTTTTTTAATAGGTTTAAGCTCGTCAATGGTTTTAACTTTCATCTTGTTTGTAGAATTCTGAGTTCTTACCTTTCGATATTTCTTAAAGTCAGTTGCACTGTTGCAGTATTGTTATTTGTTTCTATGTTTGAATTTTGCAATTTCGCATATTTTCTAAATTAGCTGGTTTTGTTGTCTTATTTTAAATGGTAATATAATTTTAATTTGCATGTTCAAATATTGCAGTGATAAGAAGATTTTGGTAGGTGAGGCTGCATGCCGAATGTGCTTGGCGAGCTATTGCACTACAATAATAACAGGTAATGTACGCTAATCCTTCCTTACTAGTTCTGAAAATATATATTAACCAAAAAAACATGTTAAGTTATCCTTCTATATTACTCCAGTTATTAATCCGTTATTTTATCAGTATTATTTGGATAAAGTTGTACTTGTACATATGTCAAAGGATATCCAGTTTTGCCATATAAAATTGGCATAACGACTAGGACCAATTGAGCGTGCAAACGAGGTAGTTTAGATTGACTTTGGTTCATCTTATTTAAGTGATTGCTTTCAATCTTAGGGTTTATTCATGTAGGATTGTCTTTCATTCGAGTAATCGCCAACATATTTATTATGATATGTCAATATGACTTCTCACCGTACCCTAGGTTAATAATGGGTTTAAAACAAATTTATTAGGTGAATAATTTTGGATGATTTTGAAGATAAATCACGTCTTTCAAATGATTTTGAACATTATATAGTGCAACGATCTTGGCCACCACCTTGGGATTACAAAGAGTGCTCTAGAATGCCTACAAGAAAGACATTTGACAAAAGTAGGCTATCCCTCCACACTCATCCACGATGTTCTATTACGTTCAAATGAATTGAATCGGTCGTGAAGGTCATAGAAACATCTTGTCCATTACGTTCAATTAAATTGAATCAGCCAAAGGCCATGGACACCAAATCTCAAAAATATACACATGCAACTTGTACAACAAGAATCACTCAAATTAGAGTAAAGAGTATATCAATGAGAAATAACCTACACAGGATAGAATTCAATATAGAATTCAAGAATGCAATAACCTACACAGGTTTCAAACCCATTCGTCCTGAAAATTATAATACTAACTTCCTGCTCAATCCTTTAGTAAAAGGATCGACCGAATTCCTTTTAGTTCTCACAAACTCTAGAGAGATGACACCATTCACAATAAATTGCCTCACAAACTCATGTCTGACTCGAATGGGCCTTTTTTCTTGCCATTATAAACAATGTTATTGACATCCCCTATCACAACCTATGAATCACAATGAACTAACACAGAAGGAGATGTCTCCCCCCACAAAGGAATATCTGCCAAAAGGTTCCTTAATCAATCAACCTCTTGAGAAACAAGATAAGGAACTCAGCTTCCATAGTAGATCGAACTATACATGTCTGCTTTGCAGAATTCCATGATACTACACTTCAATTCAGAGTGAACAGATAACCACTAGTAGAACGTACCTCATCACTATCAGTCACCCAATTAGTATCACAGTATCCTTCTAGGTTAGTTGGAAACCGCACGAAGTTTAACCCCCTAGTCCATGGTTCATCTTAAATATCTCAATAGTGTTTTAAGAGCTTTCCAGTGATCCAAACTGGGATTATGAGTGTATCTACTGAGCCTACTCACTGCATAAGCAATGTCATGACGAGTGCAGTTCATCAGAAACATTAAACTACCTATAACCTTCACATACTCACTTTGCGACACACCATCACCATTATTCTTGAGCAACTGAATACTAGAATGAAAGGGAGCCCTAACTGGAGGACCATCAAAACAACTAAATTTTTTTAACACTTTCTCCATATAATGAGATTGGGACAATAAATAACACTTAGGAGTTCTAACAACTTTTACCCCTAATATCACATTGGCTACACCCAAGTCCTTCATCTCAAATTTAGAGGATAAGAATATCTTAGGTTCTTGAATGTCATCAAGATTTGCACTAAACAGAAGCATGTAATCAACATATAAGCATATGATTACGCAATCAGAGCCCATTACCTTTGAATACACACATGCATCTGAACCATTCATAACAAATCTAAAACTAATGATAGTATTATGAAATTTTTCATACCACTGTTTTGGGGTCTGCTTGAGGCCATAAAGAGACTTCTTTAGCGTGCACGCCTTATGCTCCATCCCTGGTACTGCACAACCAGGAGGTTGTTCCATATATATTTCTTCATCGAGATCTCCATTCATAAAGGTTATCATCACATCCATTTGATGCATAAACAGGTTAAATGAAGAAGCCAAAGCAAATAAAACACGAATGATAGCAATTTTCAGTCACATGTGAATAAGTATAGACATAATTCACTCCAAACTTTTGAGTGAATCCTCTAGAAACCAGTCTTGCCTTGAACCGTTCCACGGTCCCCATCGATTTTCAATTTTCTCTTGAAAATTCATTTGTAGCTGATCGGCATGTTCCCTATAGGCAGATCTACAAGTTGCAAAGTTTTAGTCGCTATGATGGAATTCAACTCACTGTTGACTACTTCCCTCCAAAAGCTAGCATTCATGGACCTCATGGCTTCTTTAAATGTCTTGGGATCCTCATCCACTATAAAAGACATGTCCATGACTTCTAAAAGCTTCAAAGTTAGACATAAATGCAGTAGTAAAATCCGGACCACAACTTGATTCCACCCTTTGCCTCGCACTTCTTCTAGGCTCATTCGACTGACCTAACTCAGTCAAAGTAACCGAAGGACCTGCATCACCAACCGGAACCCCCACAGTGGAATCATTTTCACTATGTCCAAATTCCGAAATACCTCTTCAATGAATGCAACATCTCGAGCTTCGCACACGGGCTTACTTGTCATCCAACCTCATAAATCTATAGGCAGCACTAGTTTCAACACAACCGATGAAAACAACATCAAACATCATGGCTCCTATAGTAGTCCTCTTAGACGAGGGCATACATACTTTAGCTAGACACCCCCATATCTCATGAATTTCATATTGGGCACAAAACCTCTACATAGCTCAAATGGAGTCTTGTGTAACTTCTTATGAGATATACTATTTAATATATAGTTTGCAGATAAGACAACTTCCCCCCCCCCCCACATATTATCAGGGAGACCAAAACTTTAAAACATTGCATTCATCATTTCCTTCAAAGTTCTATTCTTGCTTTCTCACATAGATCCTTAAGAAAATCAAACTCATATTCCCCTCCACGGTCAGACCGAAGCCTTTTGAGTCTGCCAGATCAGTGTGAATTAGTTCTAATAGTTCAGACACTCTATTAGTAACTGGTTTAAAATTTTTTATTACAAATTTTGCCGCAGCACACACTTCTCATTTGTTAAGTCCATCATCAATGACATCATGTAATAGGTTCATTTTTCGAAGATGATTTATTGAACCAACCCCCACATGACCCAAACGACAGTGCCACATATTTAAAAACCCAACAATATAAGCAAAAGAAGGATTCTTATTCATTAAAACTAGAGTTACAATGTCCAAAACAAACAGAATAGAATTAACATAACCCTTCCAAACAAACTCGCTATTACGAGCTAACACTAGCTTATTTGCATAAAAAACCAACTTGACACATGCTATATTAAGCAAACTACCAAAAATTAAATTTCTACGAAGGAAGGGGGCATAGGAAACATTAAGGAGAACTAATGATTTCCCGGATGTCAGCTTTAGGAGAGCTTTCCCTTTTTCGAGCACTTGAGATTTGTTGTCATTTACCATATAGACTTGGTGACCCCCATTAACCTCTTCAAATTATACAAATAGGTCTTTGTTTGCACAGAATTGATGGGAGGCTTCCGTGTCTACTATCCAATCCGAATTATTCTCCACCAGATAAACCTTAGAAATCATTGCAACAACAAGCTCATCTGCCTCTAGATTTGCTTGACCTTTGTCTTGATCCTTCGAGCCTTGACCTGGCCCAGTGCCTTTCTTTTTGGTTGGACAAACATAAGCATGGTGACCCGGCTTGCCACAGTTGTAACAGTACCCCGACTTCTTCTCTATCCTCCCACATTGCGCTTGAACTTTCCCCTGTCAAGGGGCTTTTTACCCTTCTTGATGAACTTTTTGGAATCTCCTCTCGGCTTCCCAGAACCCGAGCCAGGCCTAGATCCAGCTTCAACCAGACGAGCCTTAACTGCCAGTTTGTTTGCAGTTGGGGCTACTGAGTCTTTCAATCTATTAGCCTCTTCAATTTGCATGTGACCAATTAACTCCTCCAGAGTCATATCCCTTTTCTTGTGTTTTAGATGATTCGATAATTGTTCCATGATTCAGGCAACTTTTCAATCAGAACATTATCTTGAAGAATTTCACACATCTTCAACCCTTCAGCAAGAACTTTAATAACTAAAATTTCATACACATGAACTTGATTCATGATGGTTTATTATCTACCAATTTGAAGTTCAACTAATTCCCAACAACATACTTCTTTTTCTCTGCATCATCACCACCATACTTTTTCTCTAACGAGATTCATATTAATTTTTCAGTCTTATAGGATACAAATAAATCAAATATGGGGTTTGTTATTAGGTTCAACATGTTTCCCTTCACATTCTTATTATCCATGAAATTTTTTTCATACTTATCCCTCCATCAGATTTAGAGGTTTTTTCAGATTTCTCCTTGGCAGGAGTATCAGCAATAACAACAATTTTAGATGTAGAATCTGCATCGTCCTTTCCAGCAAGCGGATCATTAAATAACACATAGTCAAGATCTACTTGTTCACATGCGATCATGAACTTTAGTGACCACCTTTTATAGTCATGTCTATCTAAAAGTCCAACTTTGACATATCAGGGAAAAATCTATTATGAGAATTAGACATAATTTCACATAAAAATTCATTTCTAAATTGTAACTTGTAAATCTGCAGATATCAAAATAACTTAAAACTGAATTACAAGAACGAGTTGTGTCGTGGTATAGTTGTCACTGCTTTAGAAACGAATATCGCCACCACCGGTGCGGATTCACGATGACGTTCGTCCCCCAAGGTTCGCACAACTATATTTGACTCCGTGCACCTGGATCAAAGATTGTTGTGTGAACCTTGGGGGACAAACATCATCGTGAATCCGCACCGGTGGCGGCGAAATTCGTTTTGAAGGCAGTGGCCATCATACCACGACGCAACTTGTTCTTGTAATTCAATTTTCAGTTATTTGATTTCTGCAAATTTACAACTTACAATTTAGAAACGAATTTTTATGTTGAAATCATGTCTAGTTCTCAGAATAGATTTTTCACTAATATGTCAAAGTTAGAACCTTTCGATGGACATAACTATAGAAGGTGGTCACTAAAGTTCATGATAGCATGTGAACAAGTAGATCATGACTACGTGTGTTTAATGATCTACCTACTGGAAAGGATGGTGTAGATTCTACATCTAAAACTGTTGTTATTATTGATACTCCTGCCAAGGAGAAATCTGGAAAAATCTCTAAATCTGATGGAGGGATAAGTATGGAAAAATTTGTTAGGGATAATAAGATTATGAAGGGAAACATGATGAACCTAATGACAAACCCCATATTTGTTTTTGTTTTGTATCCTATAAGACTACAAAATCAATATGGATCTCATTGGAGAAAAAGTATGGTGGTGATGATGCAGGGAAAAAAGAAGTATATTATTGGAAAATGGTTGAACTTTATATTGGTAGATAATAAACCAATCATCGATCAAGTTCATGTGTATGAGAATTTAGTTGCCGAAGTTCTTGGTGAAGGGATGAAGATGTGTGAAATTCTTCAAGCTAATGTTCTGATTGAAAAGTTGCCTGAATCATGGAACAATTATCGAAATCATCTAAAACATAAGAAAAGGGATATGACTATGGAGGAGTTAATTGGTCACATGCAAATTTGAAGAGGCTACTAGATTGAAAGACTCAGTAGGCCCAACTGCAAACAAACTGGCAGTTAAGGCTAATCTGGTTGAAGTTATATCTGGGCCTGGCTCGGGTTCTGGGAAGCGAAGAGGAAATTCCAAAAAGTTCATTGAGAAGGGTCAAAAGCTCCTTGACAGGGGAAAGTTCAAGCGTAATGGGAGGATTGAGAAGAAGTCGATCGGGGTGTTGTTACAACTCTGGCAAGCCGGATCACTATGATTATGTTTGTCCAACCAAAAAGAAATGCACTGGGTCGGGCCAAGGCTCGAAGGATCAAGACAAACGTCAAGCAAATCTAGCAGAGGTAGATGAGCTTGTTGTTGCAATTATTTATGAGGTTAATTTGGTAGAGAATAATTCTTAGAGGATAGTAGAACGGGAACCTCTCGTCACTTTTGTGAAAACAAGACATATTTATGGAATTTGAAGAGGTGAATGGAGGTCCCCAAAATCTATATGAGAAATGATAGCAAATCTGAAGTTCTCGGAAAAGGGAAAGTTCTCCTAAAGTTGACCTCTTGGAAATCATTAGCTCTCCTTAATGTTTCCTATGTCCCCTACATTCGTAGAAATTTAATCTCTGATATTTTGCTTAATAAAGCAGGTGTCAAGTTGGTTTTTGATGCAAATAAGCTAGTGTTGATTCGGAATAGCGAGTTTATTGAGGAGGGTTATGTTAATTCTGGTCTGTTTGTTTTGGACATTGTAACTCCAGTTTCAATGAATAAGATTCCTTCTTTTGCTTATATTATTGGGTTTGTAAATATGTGGCACTGTTGTTTGGGTCATGTGGGGGTTGGTTCAATAAATCATCTTCGGAAAATGAACCTATTGCGTGATGTGATTGATGATGGACTTTACAAATGTGAAGTGTGTGCTGAGGCAAAATTTGTAAGAAAGCATTTTAAACCAGTTACTAATAGAGTGTTTAAAACTATTACAACTAATTCACACTAATCTGGCAGACTTAAAAAAATCTTGAAAGTCAGGGTGGTAAGATATATTATATTACCTTTGTGGATGATTGTTCAAGGTATTGTAGAGTTTTCTTGTTAAAGTCTAAGGATGAGGCTGAACAGAAATTCATGGTGTATAAGGCAGAAGATGAAAATCAATTGGATCGAAAAATTCAAAGGCTTCAGTCTGATCGTGGAGGGGAATATGGTTCTGATTTCCTTAAGGATTATCTATGTGAGAAAGATGGCATTATTCATGAGGTCTCTACACCATATACCCCTCAGCATAATGGCATAGTAGAAAGGAAGAATAGAACTTTGAAGGAAATGATGAATGCAATGCTTTTAAGTTATGGTTTCCCTGATAATATGTGGGGGGAAGTTGTCCTATCTGCAAACTATATATTGAACAGTGTATCTCATAAGAAGTTAGACAAGACTCCAATTGAGCTATGGAGATATTTTGTGCCCAATATGAAATTCATGAAAGTATGGGGGTGTCTAGCTAAAGTAGGTATGCCCTCGTTCAAGAGGACTACTATAGGAGCCATAACGTTTGATATTGTTTTTATCGGTTATGTTGAAAATAGTGTTGCCTATAGATCTCTTAGATTGGATGACAAGTCTGTGTATGAAGCTCGAGATGTTGCATTCTTTGAAGAGGTATTTAATTCCTTTGAAGGAATATTGACATAGTGAAAACGCTACTACTCTGGGGTTCCGTCTGGTGATGCAGGTCCTTTCGTTACTTCGAGTGAGCTAGGTCCGTCAGATGAGCCTAGAAGAAGTAAGAGTCAAATGGTGGAATCAAGTTATGATCCGAATTTCATTATTGCATTTATGTTCGAGTTTGAAGCTTCAGGGGTCATGGACATGTCCTTGTTTATGCTGGGTGAGGATCCAAAGACATTCAAAGAAGCCATGAGTTCCATGGATGTTAGTTTCTGGAGGGAAGCAGTCAACAGTGAGTTGAATTCCATCATTTCCATCATTGTATCAGCTTCTTCAGTTAACCTGTTTGTGCATCAAATGGATATAAAGACAACCTTTCAGAATGAAGATCTTGATGAAGAAATATATAGGGAATAACCTCCTGATTGGAGCATAAAGTGTGCAGGCGGAAGAATTCTCTCTATGGCCTCAAGTAGGCCCCAAAACAGTGGTATGAAAAATTTCATAAGACTATCACTGGTTTTGGATTTGTTGTGGATGGCTTAGATGCATGTGTGTACTCAAAGATAATAGGCTCTGATTGTATATTCATACGCTTATATGTTAATGACATGCTTATGTTTAGTGTAAGTCTTGATGCCATAGAGGAAATTAAGAGATTCTTGTCTTCTAAGTTTGAGATGAAGGACTGGGTGTAGTCAATGTGATATTAGGGGTAAAAGTTGTTGAAACTCCTAAGGGTTATTAACTGTCCAAATCTAATTATGTGGAGAAAGTGTTAAAGAAATTTGACTATTTTGATGATCCTCCAGTCATGACTCCTTATGATTCTAGTGTTCAGTTACTCAAGAATAATGGTGATCGTATGTCACAAAGTGAGTATGCAAAGGTTATAGGTACTATAATATTTCTGATGAACTGCACTCGTCTGGACATTGCTTATGCAGTGAGTAGGCCCAGTAGATACTCTCATAATCCTAGTTTGGATCACTGGAAAGCTCTTAAAAGACTATTGAGATATTTAAGAGGAACCATGGAACGGGGGTTAGTCTTCGTGGGGTTTCCAACTAACCTGGAAGGATAATGTGATACTAATTGGGTGACTGATAGTGATGAGGTGCGTTCTACTAGTGGTTATGTGTTCACTCTGAATGGAAGTGCGGTATCATGGAAGCCTAGAAAGCAGATATATATAGGTCGATCTATTATTGAAGTTGAGTTCATTGCCTTGGATCTTGCTATTCAAGAGGTTTATTGGTTGAGGAACGTTTTGGCAGATATTCCTTTGTAGGGGAGACTAGCTCCTTCTTTGTCAATTCACTGTGATACACAAGCTACGATAGAGGTTGCCAATAACAATGTTTATAATGGCAAGAAAAGGCAAACTCGAATCAGACATGAGTCTATGAGGCAATTTATTGTGAATGGTGTCATCTCTCTAGTGTTTGCAAAAACTGAAAGGAATTTGGTTGATCCTTTATTTTACTAAATGATTAAGCAGGAAGTTAGTATTATAATTTTCAGGAGGAATGGGTTTGAAACTTGTGTAGGTTATTGCATTCTTGAATTCTATACTGAACTTATTTATGATTTCTCATTGATATACTCTTTACTCTAATTTGAGTGATTCGTGTTGAACAAGTTGCATGTGTATATTTTTGAGATTTAGTGTTCATGGCCTTTAGCTGATTCAATTTATTTGAACGTAATGGACATGATGTTTCTATGACCTTTAATTTACGACCGATTCAATTCATTTGAACGTAATAGAACATTGTGGATGAGTGTGAAGGGATAGCCTCCTTTTCTTGAATATCTTTCTTGTAGGCATTCTAGAGCACTCTTTGTAATCCTAAGGTGGTGGCCATTATTATTGAACTATATAATGTTCAAAATCATTTGAAAGACATGTGATTTGTCTTGGAGGGAAAATGAATTATATGTTTAACTATGTTGTAGGTTTTTCATGGAACAACTTAATGATAACGTGATTTTTCTAAAGCATTGAAAGTAAAATATGTGATATCGGGTCCCTCCTCTCTCCTGAAAGTTCAATCCTAGGATAATTATTGGTGAGGAGACACCCCATCTCACTAACTTGTTAGTTCAATCCTCGGACACTAATATGTAAGCATTAAACTTTCCCTTTACTGCTCATTTCTTGTTTTCCTAACTTCGCGTTTGTGGGGAATTGTTGGATAACATCCAAGTAAATGCGAAATTCAAATCTGGTTCGTTGCGCCCAACCAGGCGAGGGTCCGCCATACCTGCCCGGGCGAGACGAGTTTCAGCCAGGTTTGGTCCGCCCAACAGGGCGATGGATCCCTTGCCCAGGCGGGAGGAGGTTTCCTTCTTCGCCCAGTTTTTCCTTGCGGGACTGACCAAGCGGTCTCCACCCGATCCACCCGGGCGACCCTTTTTCTTAGCGGGTTTCGATTTCCGCAACTTGTGGGGACTCTTTTTTTATGTTTTATATAAATACCTTATTCCATAATCGAGTTAATAATTATTATTCTCTTCAATAATCCTAAAACACAAATCTACCCTATTCTCTCTAAGATTTGAGTATTTCTTGAGAAATACCAATCTTTGATCCGAGTGCACGCAGTCAGTGATAGTTGTGTGAACCTTGGGGAACGAACTATCTCTGACTCCGTGCACCTGGATTAAAGATTGGTATTTCTCAAGAACTTCTCAAATCTTAGAGCGAGAGAATAGGGTAGGCTTGTGTTTTAGGGTTATTAAGGAGAAAAATAAATAACTCGGTTTTGGGTTAGGGTATTTATATAAAACATAAAAAAGAATCCCCACACGTTGCGGAAACCGAAACCTGCTGAGAAAAAGGTTCCCCCGGGAGTGTCGGGCCCGCAAGGAAAAAAATGGGTGAAGAAAGAAACCTCATCCCCCCGGGCGGGTGATCCATCGCCTGGTCTGGCAGAGCAGATTTGGATAAATCCCTAACTCCAATTGCATCAGATTACTTTAGTATGTTAGTATAGTCAATATTTTCTTTTATATGTTACTTTAGCATAAAATTGTAAATATAGTATAAATGTATCTTATTTTAAAGTACTTTTTAAACACTTTTCAATGATACAAATATTCCAATTTTACTAATTATATATTAAAAGTTATAATCAATTTACTATATTTAAATCTTTTCATTATGAACCCAACTCACTATTTGTATTTTAATCAATTTAGGACTCTATTTATATTCAAAAAAAAAATGACATTTTACTTAATGAGTGCGACAAATGCGTCCAATCAGGACGCAAATGTCGCGACGTTATGCGCTGGCTTTTGTACTCTGCTTTATATATTAGTTACTAGTATTGGGACCCGGGAAAATGCCCGGGCTATTCGTGAAGAAGAGGTAGAGTTGTAAACATTTACACCCCTATTTTTGGCTGTTAGTTTTGCCTAACATAGAATAACTAAAAGTTACAATATGATTTTGTCATTATCTAATTGTAATTGAATTGTTATATCTAGTTTCAGTAGGTCACTTTAATACGTTAGTATAACTAAGATTTCCTTTGATAAATTACTTTAATATAAAATTTTAAATATAGTATAAATGGATCTTATTTTAAAGTACTTTTTAAACACTTTCTAATGGTACAAAAATTATTATTTTACGAACTAAATATTAAAAGTTATAATCAATTTATTGTATTAAAATTTTTTTTTTCATTGTGAATCCAACTCTATCTTTGTATTTTAATCAATTTAGAACTCTATTTATATTTTAAAAAAAATATGACATGGTACTTAATGAGCACGACAAATAGCGTCAATGAGGACGCCAAATGTCGCGACCTCATGAGCTGACTTTTGTACGCTACTTTATATACTACTATTGACAATCTAGTATATATAAGCATGAATATTCTAATTCTAACATGAATAGATTTTGTAGAACAACCCTAATTCTAATTGAATCTCTTATAACAACCCTAATTCTAATTGAATCCATAATTCCAATTGCAATAGGTTACCTAAATATTGTAACCCTAATTCTAATTGAATCCGTAATTCTGATTGCAGTAGGTTACTTTAACACGCTAATATAGTCAATATCTTCTTTTTATATGTTACTTTAATATAGTATTTTAAATATTGTATAAATGAATCTTATTTTAAAATATTTTTTAAACACTTTCCAGTGGCACAAAAGTTATAATTTTACTATATATTTTTAAGTTTTTCATTGAGAACCCAACTTTATATTTGTATTTTAATCAATTTAGAACTATTTTTATATTAAAAAATAATATAACATGGCACTTAATAAGCGCAACAAATGGTATTCAATGAGTGCCACAAATGTCACTTAAATGAGTGCCACAAATGGCACTTAATGAGTGCGAAAAATCGCGTCCAATGAGTGTGACAAATGGCGTCTAATGAGGACGCCAAATATCGCGACAACATAAGCTTTTTTTGTTGAGAGGACGCAACCTCATGAGCTGGCTTTTATACTATTTTTTATATAGTAGTTATATGATATAATATATTTTATTGATTGATTGTTTTTTTATATTTAAAACAAAGTATTCATAGATGTATTTGGAAAAGGAACCCACGTAGTAGTTGAGGGCAATTTAGATCCTGCACCAGGGTGTAGGATGAGGAACCTACACCTTGGCCAAAACTACGTAGTTTTGATGCTTTTAGGAGGGCCAAAATTTGGCAGGCTTTTGGCAGAATTTTTAGGTAGGCCAGCTCTTTCTCTCTCATCACTCACTCATTCCCTCTTTTTCTCTCTCATTTATTTTTCAAGAACCATTTCAATTATCTCTCTCATTTATTTTGTTCTTCATTTATTTCTCCCTTATTTTCATTCATTTCTATTTTAAATTTCCAAATGTTGATATTTGATTTTATATTCTGTTTTGCATTTTTAAAACTTTTTTTAATGTACAAATGCATATGGTTTGATGTACAATAATATACGAGTGTACATTTGGGGATTTTCAGTGATCAAAGTATTGACCATCAGTGTACATTGTGATTATCCTTATTTACGTTGGTTGGAACCTTTTTTTTTATTAGCTCACCTACAGTTGCATGTACATGCACGTACATGCATGTACACTTTGTTGACATTCATGTACATTAAGTGGGTTACAATCATGTTTATGTGTTGACCTTTTAATCTAGTACCCATATTGAGTTTTTTTTTTGTTTGTTTGTGTCTATAGAATATGTTATGCATGCATGTTAGTGAAGCTAATGTATATTTAGTCATACACAATGATCATTAACGCAATTTAATGTACACAGAACAAAGTCAGCTCTATAAAATAACTTGAACATTCAGTCATAACAACATTGTACATTCAGGCTTAATAATTGAACAATCTTGCTAGAATATTGTACATTGAGTCATATCCAGTGAACATTCAATCAAACAATAATGTATCCTTATTTTCAGTGATCAAAGTAATGACCATCAGTGTACATTGTGATTTATCCTTATTTACGTTGGTTGCGGTACCTTTTTTTATTATTAGCTCCACATACAGTTGCATGTACATGCACGTACCTTGCATGTACACTTTGTTGACATTCATGTACATTAACTGGGTTACAATCATGTTGTTATGTATTGACCTTTTGTTTTAATACCCATATTGAGTTTTTTTTGTGGCACCTGGAGCACTATGAGGTATAGGACTGTAATTGTACATATTGAATTTCATTAGCGAACAAACATCAACACACCAGTGTACAAAGATTGCAAATTACTCACTTGACATCAGCTTTAGGAATTGGGTTACTTTTATTCTATTATGTTTCTTTGTACATTCTTGGCTTCGTGGTTGTTCATTAACAAAATCAAAATGTACAATGACATCCCCCATAAAATCGTCAATAACACACAATGAACAATAATAGACATCCAAAACAAAAAAAAACTCAATACGAGTATTAAAACAAAAGGTCAACACATAACAACATGATTGTAACGTTAACCCAGTTAATGTACATGAATGTCAACAAAGTGTACATGCTAGGTACGTGCATGTACATGCAACTGTAGGTGGAGCTAATAATAATAAAAAAGGTACCGCAACCAACGTAAATAAGGATAAATCACAATGTACACTGATGGTCATTACTTTGATCACTGAAAATCCCCAAATGTACACTCGTATATTATTGTACATCAAACCATATGCATTTGTACATCAAAAAAAGTTTTAAAAATGCAAAACATAAAATAAAATCAAATATCAACATTTGGAAATTTATAATACAAATGAATGAAAATAAGGGAGAAATAAATGAAGAACAAAATAAAAGGAGAGAGAGAATTGAAATGGTTCTTGAAAAATAAATGAGAGAGAAAGGGAGGGAATGAGTGAGTGATGAGAGAGAAAGAGCTGCCCACTTTCATAATTACTACCAAAAGCCTGCCAACTTTTGGCTCCCCTAAAACCATCAAAACTACGTAGTTTTGGACAAGGTGTAGGATGCTCATCCTACACCTTGGTGTATAATCTACGGATTGGTAGTTGAGAGGTAGATGAAAACTTTACCGAGGGCGAGGGGAAACTGGAAACTCATAATAATATGAACGAGGTTCTCTCATCCACCCCTTCGTTTTCAAACTTCACCTGTTAGTACAACTACTACAAGTATAAATCAGTCTTTTGCTCTGTCTTACCTTCCAATTTTCATAGTTTAGTTGCCTCTCCTATCTTGATCTTCCATGTAGCTGCTATCCCCCTCTCTCTTTCCTTCGCATATATATTTGCATGTTATTCTTCATGTTTGCTTACATTCAAGATTTACGTGTTTTTGCTTTTATTGTATTGATTTTAATTAGGGTTTCTCAAAGATTTCATGCAACATGTATATTATTTACAAACTACGAAGTCAACTTTCACTTATATAATTTAGAGTGACTAACAGTGTGTTTGGTTCATTTTTAGTAAAGGAAAGAAAGGGAAGAGAAAGGAAGGGGAGAGAAAGGAAAAGAATGGAAGAGAAAGGAAAAAAAACCTTAATTTCCCATGTTTGGTATAAATTTTCTCTTTCCTTCCGAATTCCCCCGCTTTTGGGAGGAAAGGAAAGTGAAATTTTATTAAAGAGTTTTTCCTTCCAATTCCTCCCATTTCCTTTCACTTAATTTTTTTTAATGAACCAAACATTGGAAAGTAATAAATTTCCTTCCATTTCCTTTCCTTTCCTTCCAAATTCCTTCTACCAAACAAACTGTAAGGGTGTGTTGTTTTAAATTTTCACTTATTTCTTGAACTTATATTATTTAGTTTCGAAATTTCATAGCTTTTGGAACTTTTGTAATTACCATTTTTTCATTTTTTTTTTACTTTTTAAAAGTTTTCTTTGATAGTTCTACTATTTAGGGTTTTTGTTTTCTTGATAGTTTTACAAGGTCTGCAATCTTTGGAAATTTTCGATCAAATTTGTGTCTCTGAGTATGTTATAAATTGTGGAATCTTAAAATTTAGTTGTGATGATGAATTGATAGGAAAATAGTTGCTTAAATATGGGGAATGTAAGTCCAGGCAAAAGCCGGTCTTGAAGAAGAAGATCATGAAGGATTTATGTCCTCAACTTAAATGCAATTACTAATTATATTATTGATCATATTATGGAGATAATAAATTCATTCTATTGAGTCGTCTATACGTATTACTAGAGAGTATTATAGAACTTTAGGTTATGATATTATAAACTCGAATCCCAATATTGTGGATCCTATTGATAGAATTTGTGGCGCACACGGAAGTTTTGATGGACCCGAATAGTATCATAAAATTTCATTTTCATTGATAATTAAATTTTGTGTGGAGCTCACTTGTTTGGCTCCCTCTCATTTGAGCTCATCTCTAACTCATACACATACAACATATTTATAGTTGTTGTACCTTAGTTTCTAGATTTTTCTAGACCTTGATATTTCTAACACACACTCAAATATTCTGAACTTAGATTTTTTTTTTTACATAGATATTTTACAAGATTTTTCTAGACAAATTAAGACATGCATATAAGATTTTTCCTTACATTACATGACCTATCTAGAATTTTCTAGATTAACTTTCATCACTCCCCCTTAATCTTGAAAATTCTTGTACTTCAAATTATTCTTCCATTGATGGCCTTGTCATCAACAATCTCCGATCTTGATTTTTCTTTTTGTCTTTAGGTTGGTACTCTTGTTACCAACCATTCTATCTTTATTTCTTAGCTTCATCACATTTTCTTCATCTTTATTGTTTTGTGTTGGTACCCATGTTTAGGGATGGCAATGGGTCCCGGACCCGACCCATACCCGCCAGGACCCGACCCATTTATAAGGGTTTGGGTCTAGAAATTTTAGACCCAATGGGTCCGGGTCGGGTCTAGGTCCCGAAGAGCGTGGGTCGGGTTTGGGTCCGGGTCCACATATGCTAGACCCAGACCCTCCCCGCGGACCCATTTACATATTAGATTTTTTTTTTTACCTAAACTCTAAAATTATATGAGAGACATTAACTTTATAAGTTGTAACATTTTAATATTTTATCAGTTAATTCTTAAAATTTTATTTAGAGAATTCTTTAACCATGGATACAAGAACCTATATATATTAGGGGGAAATTTTTTAATTACATATATTTAAAAATGTGATGAAAACTTAAAACTAAGAAGGACCCATTTATGACCCAGTAAGGATCCATGGACCCGCTAGACCCAGCGGGTCTGGGTCTGGGTCTGAAAAATCTAGACCCAACGGGTCTGGGGTGGGTCTGGGTCTGTGAAAAATAAACGGGTCTAGGTCTGGGTCCAGGTGGACCCGACCCAGACCCGCCCCATTGCCATCCCTACCCATGTTACCAACTCACTTCCCCTAATCTGAACTTTTTCATTTTTCTTCTTCACATATCTTTATCCAATATCATTCTTTTTATTGATGCTCATGTCACCAATCATCTCTGCTAATGCCCATGTCATAAGCAAATTTCAAAATCTTTCTCTTGAACTTCTTTTTCTTCTTTTTCTTTTCATTTTGTTTTTTTTTTTTCAACTATTGGTGCTCTTGTCACCAATATTCTCCCATTTTTTTCATTCTTTCCTTTCCTTCCAATGTTAATTTCATTTGTTGATGTTCATATCATCAACCTCCCCCATCTTTTTTTTTTTTTTTGTTAGTGCTCATGTCACTAACTAAACTATTTCTCACTTCTTTTTAATCTTTCCTTCACATATCTTTTCATTTTTAGTTTCTCCTCAAGCTTTTATCCTTAATGCATCTTCAAAAAAATTTTTTTTTTTATCTTCACCTTTAATTTAAATTCTTCCACATATTTTAAATTTGACACTTACCTCAACTTCTTTTATCTTGCTTCAACCTTCAACTTGATAATTTGCATCTTCTATCTTCTTCTTGCTACTCGGATGTTGGCGTTATCACGTTCCGGCTCTGATACCATGATAGAATTTGTGGCGCATACGGAAGTTTTGATGGACCCGAATAGTATCATAAAATTTCATTTTCATTGATAATTAATTGTACAAGTGTGTTTGTGAGAGCTCATGTCTCTCATTCACCTTGGTAGAACCCTTTGTTTCTACCTTTCCTAATATCTTGTGTGGAGCTCACTTGTTTGGCTCCATCTCATTTGAGTTCATCTCTAACTCATACACATACAACATATTTATAGTTGTTGTACCTTAGTTTCTAGATTTTTCTAGACCTTGATATTTCTAACACACACTCAAATATTCTAAACTTAGATTTTTTTTACATAGATATTTTACAAGATTTTTCTAGACAAATTAAGACATGCATATAAGATTTTTCCTTACATTATATGACCTATCTGAAATTTTCTAGATTAACTTTCATCACCTATTAGGTCACACATAATGCCTTGGATCAACAAAGAAACCTAGATCCCACAAGGGGCCCTAGGGTGGCCGGCCAAGAGGAAAGGAGATGGGAAGTAATTCTAACGTAAATATATAAATATATATATAAATATATATATATATATTATTATATATATTATATATATATATTATAATTATATATTATAATTATATATTTATATATATATATATATATATATATATATATATATATATATATATATATATATATATATATATATGGTTAGGCAATAAAAAGAATATACAAGATATCTCTTATTATTCTTCTCTCTCATATATTCTTTCCTAAAGTCACAAAAACTCCATTAAAGTAGAAGAAGAATTTCTTCCTTCAACTAGCATTGGTGGAGTGTTGATCCGCGTTGGTGGACCAAGTAGAGGAATCGCAGTTGCGGTTCTTTCTCCGGGTTATAACAAGCTTTGGGGAATTCATGCTAGAAAGGTTAATTCTAAACTTTTATGTGATCCTTGATTGTATATGCATGTGATCCTGATTTAAGTGCTTATGAATTAGATTCATGAAATTCCGCTTATAGTACTTAGAATCCTATAGTGGTATCAGTTTTAGTCTCTTACATATAGAATTTTGGTCATAAAGTTTAGTTTTGTATGACTAATTTTGATTTGATTAAGGGGGGGAATTGAATTGTGGATTGAATAATAATTAATTGAAATTGATTAAATGGAGATTTAATTACTTACTTTTTCAAATACAAGTGGCCGAAAATTTCATCCTTTAAACCTTAATTTTTTGAAATTTAAAAATCTGAATTTAGATATAAATTCATATTATTAATCTGATTTTCATGTTTAAAATTATTTATGTATGAAAATCAATTTATGTGAAAAGTGTTTTATATGAGTTAGAGATTAATTTATATGAATAACCCAAAAATTAATTAAAATAGAGATTTTAATTAAATTTTTTGAATTAGGAATAAAAGCGTTTATGTTTAATTTAATCAAGATCACCAAATTAATTTTACAAACGGTTGTATTAATTTCTTTAAATAAAATTAAAAATAAAAAAAATGAAAAAGGGAGGAAGAGGAGCAGCCAATAACAAAAATAAACACTTATAGAGTGTGAAGCTTGCTTAAAAGTAAAAGTTACGCAACCTGGGGGGCATTATGATCAAAAAACTTTATGTATGTTTGTTGAAGCTATTATGTGTCATGGATGTCCATTGTTGATGGTTGAGCATTCTAAGCATACAGAATTGCTTTCTTACTTGAATTCTAATGTGAAGCATATTTCTAGGAATACTGTGCTTAAGCATTGCACTAATCAATCTGCTGCTCTTAAGGCTCAATTAAATACTTCCTCCGTTTCAAAATAGATGGTACATTGTTGACTAAAACGCTTGTCGAGGCACTACTTTGACTACTAATATCTTTAATTATGTATTAGAGTAAAGTATAAAATTTTGATTTTCTGAAAATATACATTAAGACAAATCCAACAACATATTACATTATAACATTTGATTTTACCTAATAGTAAATAATGCATGGTCAAACCTCATTCATGAATAGTGGAAAAGTCAACAATGTAGCATCTATTTTGAAACGGAGGAAGTATAACTTTTGGTAATTTAGAAGGAAAAGTGTGTTGTACTTGTGATTTGTGGTCTTCACTTAATAATATTAGTTTTACTATTTTGACTGTTCATTATGTTGATAACTCTTAGGTGCTGCGTTCTAAAATTTTTGTTTTTAGAGATTTTCCTGGGTCCCACACTGGTAAGGAGTTGGGTAAGTTTACTCATGATTTGTTTGATGAGTGGAATATTAGAGATAAAGTGTTTTCTTTGACTTGTGATAATGCTACTTCCAATGATGTTATGATTCAAGAGATGGTTAAGGACTTGAATAGAACTAATTTGTTGCGTTCTTCTGGTAAGTTTTTTCATATTAGAGATGTTCTGCCCATATATTGAATCTGATTGTCCAAGCTGTTTTAAGTTTATGGATAATTTTTTTTGAAGTTGCAACAAGTTGTTTCATATGTTTCTTATTCAAACACTAGGAAAGAGAGGTTTGATGCTTGTGTTAAGTATGTGAACACTGGTTGATCTAGTTCATTGATTGGTGATGTTCGTACTCGCTGGAATTCTACTTTTCTTATGCTCCGTAGGTGTTTAGAAGCTAGGGAGACTGTAGATAGGTATTGTTTACCTGCGCATGGTTTAGATGTTTCTCTAACTGATTCTAAATGGAAAACTGCCGAAAATGTTTGTGATTTTCTTGACCTTTTTATGATATCACTTGTCTTTTTTCTGGTTCTCATTACCCCCACTGCCAACCTATATGTTAAGAACATTGTTTTAATTGAAACTCTTCTGTTTTATGCTAAAAAAAACCCAACTAATTCCATTCGTTTTATGGCCACTAGTAGAATAATTGTTTATTGCTGCGGTTTTACCCATACGCAGCAATATATCATGTAAAAAAAAATATATATAAAGTAACCATACGAAAACCGCAGCAATATGATTTCAGAGGAAAAAAATTTACCATTAGATCAAATATATTGCTGCGGTTTCTGGCAAAAACTGCAGCAATATATTAAAATAATATAAAAATATATTACTTGGACCTATTGCTGCGGTTCCTACATAAACCGCAGCAATAGACTTTTAAATTAATGTAAAAAAGTCCATTTAGGGTTTCCTTATTTCACTCCTCTCCTTCTCCAATTTCACGCCTCTATCTTTCCCTCTCACACTCAGTTCCACGCCTCTCTCTCTCTCCCTCTCAGTTCCACGCCTCTCCCTCTCCCTCTCACTCTCAGTTCCACGCTGCCTCATCTTCCTCTCCTTCCCTCATCTTCTCTCTTCCTTTAAACCCTCTCATCCTCTTAATCATTTTGCCACTTGACAAAATCGCTCATCCTCTCAATCATCCGCTCGATAAAATCGCTCATCCTCTCCCCTCATCTGCCGGTGTTCTTCGCTCGTAGCGATTTATTCTTGTTCGCTCGCAGCGATTTGTTCGGTTCGTTCGCAGCGATTTGTTCGTCTTCTTTCGCAACGAGTTCAGATCTGGGTGATATTGCTACAGTTCACAACTCTTCATTCGCAGCGATTTTTTCGAACTGCATGCGCAACGAAGTTTCGGTTGGTGGCCGACGACAACGACGATGTGCGGATGGTGGCCGGCGATTTAGATTTATTTTGTTTTCTTTATTTTTTTTGTAGTTAAATTTTATAGTTAAATTTTGGACGACTTGGATTGTTGATATTTTAGTTTTTTTTTTTTGAATTTTTTAATATTTGTTTGTTAAGAATCAATACAATGTTAGGGTTTCTGATTTTTTGTTATTTTTTAATTTGTGTATTTTATTTTCAGCTTACATTTCAGTTTATTAATTTTTTAGTTTCTGATCTTTTAGTTTTAATATGTTTTTTTGTCTTTTCATTTCAGTTTTTTAATTTTTTACTTTATTTTTCTCAAATTTGTAATTGTTGATTGTTGTGATTATATTTATATTATAATTGTGTTATAACTATCAAAAATTTATGTCCAGAGAAATGATTTTTTTTTTACCTGCCTTGGGTCTATTGCTGCGGTTTTGTGAAGAAACTGCAGCAATAGACCAATATTTTTAATATTAAAAAAATACATATCGCTGCAGTTTCGGGTAGAAACCGCAGCAATAGCTTGACCTATTGCTGCGGTTTAAAACCGAAGCAATATAATTATTAGCAATTGTTGCCCCCGTAATTGCTGCGCGCCCAAAACCGCAACAATAGGCCACTTTATGACCGCAACAATAAGGCGGCTGCTCTTATGTATCCAAAATTTAACAAGTATTGGGATAATTATTCTTTGATTCTTACTATTGCTATCATGCTTGATCCCCGTTACAAAAAAACTTTGTTCATGAGTTGTATGCGACTGTTCATTTGCCACAAGATCTTAATCGTTAGGTTAAAGAGGTTGTTGATGCTTTTACTGAGTTGTATATGCACTATGCTAATGTTTATTCTCACTTACAACTTTAATCCTCTTCCACTACATCTTCTATGACTAGCGGTTCTGATTCCTCTACTCCAAGTTTTGCAAGGTCACTTGCCCGTCCGTTTAAGAAGGCCATTCTTGGAAAGGTTGGCTATTATGCGTAACATTTTATTCATTTGATTACTTAAAGTTAGTGATTGTTATTTGTTAATAGTTTAGTGATGATATTATATAATTTGCTATTTGTTTAGAGTTTTGGTGCCAATGTTGCTGCTAGTAGGCGTGTTGAAAATGATATGAAATCATATTTAAATACCCTTCATGCTCCTGCTGACCAAGATGACTACTTTGATGTTTTAGCCTATTGGAAAACTCATGTGGGCGTTTATCCTATTTTGTCTCGGATGGCTAGAGATGTGTTGATTATCCCCATTATATCTGTTGCTTTTGAGTCTTCATTTAGTATGGGGAGAGTTTTTAACAAAGTATCGCACGCGTTTGTTGCCCAAAAATGTTGGGGCTCTCGTGACTTGCCAAAATTGGATCTTTAGTTATTCTAAGATTGAGGATGAGGAGTCTCTTGAAGTTGTTAAAGATACCGAACCTACTGACATTGATTATGATTCAATTCCTTAAATTGTGGCTGTTGTTGTTGTTTGATGGTTGTTGTTTGATGGTTTTGGTTCTGGCCTATTGAAAATGGTTGATGGTTGTTTCTGGGTTTGTGTTGTGTTATAGGTTTGTGTTTTTTTCTGGATTTCTGTTTATTTTTGGGGTTTGTTTGTGTTCTGGGTTGGGGTTCGATATGTTGTGGGTTTGTGTTTTGAGTTATTTGTTTAGAGTTTATTGTTTAGGATTCAGCAGAGATAAGGGTTTAATCCTAAACCCTAAATGATAATCCAAAACCCTTACCCTAGACCCAAAGCCTTACCCTAGACCCAAACCCTAGCCCTAACCCTTAAATTATAAATTCTAAATAGAATTTTTGGATTTGGTTTAGTTGTTCTATGTCCTTTTGCTTAATGAATGAATGTCCCTTGCACAAAGATCATTTGGGTTTGACTTGTTTGTGACTTTTTTTTGCTACATTTTACTTCACACGCATGTTTTTCCCTTAGTGTCACGATGCATCTCTACATTTCTTTTGCTGGCTTGCTTGAACATGATACGTACTTGATTGGTAAGATTGGCGTTGGTATTGTTGATGCTTGTGTCACTTTTGTTTGCTTTCTTGTGTTGTTAAGTTGAGTTGTCAATTGGAGTAGAGTGCTCGATGATGAGGTGAAATATTTAACTGAGAGTTGTAGTTGTTCTTTCTCTTGTCTTCCACCTTTGCCCCCGACTAAATTGATTTAATTATGTTTTGTAATGATGAGATTTGGTCGGGGTAGGCTAGAGAGTGGAGAAAGGGTGGGATGGCTAATTGTTGTTGTTTGGTTTGGTTTATAAAACGTCCCTTGTGGAAAAGATGATTGGTTGTTTGCAACTGTTTTTTGCTACATTTTACTTTACACACATGTTTTACCCTAAGTGTCACGATGTGGAGCTACCTTTCTTTTGTCTTTATTGGAGTATTGGACATGCTATGCACTTGATTGGTAAAATTGGTTTTGGTATTGTTAAAAAGACAGAATTATGGATGCTCGTGTCACTTTTGTTGGCTTTCTTGAGTTGTGAAGTTGTGTTGTCTAAACTCTAAGTAAGCAAGTGGAGATTTGGAGGGATAAAATCATAAAAGGAGTATATTTCCAATACTTATTAAGTATTTAAGTCATTACATATTAGATATTTCTTTAATATACGTTAAAACTTTTTTTTTTGCAAATTCTTTTAACTTTCTATGTCATATATACCAAAACAACAAAACTTAATAATACCACTTGGTTTACCGTTAAAATACTATACAATGGACGACTTAACAAAAAACAACTGCGTAGGGGTTGCATATTGGGGGTTTCAAATTTAATTTAAATGAGGTGGTTACAAATGATAGAGATCTTAATTATGTCTTGATAAATAATATTTGTCAATTACTTTGACCAAAAAAAGTGGCGAAATATTTTCGGTTCAAAAATTATATAAATTGACCCAAAAAAATACCCAATTACTCATTGGCGGGTTGTATTGGATCGGAATGGTGTTGGGTCGGGTTTACTTGGGTCTTGGTAACTGGGTTGGGTCAAAATTGGGTTGGATAATAACTGAGTTGCATCACAACTGGATTGGTGATAGCTGAGTTGGGTCACAACTAGGTCGGCTGCTAACTGGGTTGGATCACAGCTGGGTTGGGTGATAACTGGGTTTAACTAGGCATTGGTGGGTGAAGTTGGGTGCGAGTTATTTTGGGTCGGAAACAAGTTGGGTCTGGATCGTTGTTCACGGGTGCAATAAATGGGCACGGGTCAAACTGGATCGGCCCAATTCAGGTTGGGTTACCAATTTCACGGGTTAAATTGGGCATGGGTGGACGCTGGGTCAGAATGGGTTGGCTTCCCAACCAACCACTCTCGGCTCAAAACAGGTTGGGTCTAGGTCGCATGCAGGTTCACCGGTGGATCGGCCCAGTTTTTGACACCTCTATCTACAAGTATTATAGTAAAGAGACTTGTTTAGGTCGTACCTGGGAGGAACAAACCTTACTTAAATTAAGACCAAAAATTAATTACTTTTTTTTTGGATAACTTCTAAAAACTCATGCATTGACAATGATAAAAATAATTTTTTTCTAATTAATTTGTTAAATTAATCGGATTGTATTTGTATACAAATGTTAAGTGATAATTTCTCTTTCTGATCATAACAAAGTTCTTATTGGCTTTTTTTTTAAGGTTCCATTTATTAGAGCGTAAAACATTTTTTTTGAAAACTGTTTTCTACTATTTTTAATTTTACACTGTTTGATCTGCAAAAGAGTGTAAAACCATTTTCCCTAGGAGTAAAATTACTTTCTCAATGATGGAAAACCATTTTTCCCTTCAAAATGAAAGGAAAATTGTTTTCCTTCCTTTTCTTTATCTCTCTTGTACACTCCTCTCGCTACCTCCTTACTTTTCTTTTTATTTCATTTCGTTTCATTATTTTTCTTATATTAAACCAAACAACATAAAACTAATTTTCTAATTTTGTCTTCCATAAAAATATTTTACACTAAATGGAGCCTTAATATCAAACTTTATAAACGTCGTTGACTATAAATTCTTACTAATATACAAAAGAGTTCGTATTGTGTCGGACTCGTCCGACACAATATTCTCGTCGGACGACTTCACTTGAGTTTCAGGTAGTCTTCATTTTTTTTCAGGTAGTCTTCATTTTTTTTCAGGTAGTCTTCATTTTTTTTCAGTTAATCTTACTTTTTTTTACAGTTAGTCCATTATTTCATTCAGTTGGCCCATTATTTCTTTCAGTTGGACTTTGTTTTGTTTCAGTTGGTCCATTCTTTGTTTCAGTTGGTCCATTATTTGTTTCAGTTGGTATACATATTACGAAACAAAGTCCAACTGAAACAAAACAAAGTCCAACTGAAATAAAATAAAGTCCAACTGAAACAAAAACAATAACCAACTGAAACAAAACAAGGTCCAACTAAAACAAAACAATAACTAACGGAAACAAAAACAATAACCAACTGAAACAAAACAAAGTCCAACTGAAAAAAAATAATAACAAACTGAAACGAAACAATAACCAACTGAAACAAAAAAAAAACCAACTGAAAATGGAAAATAGGAAAAGAATGAAGACTGAAATTAAGAATTTCATGAAGAAAAACCTCGATTTGCTGTGAATGGTGGAAATCTCAAGTAATTTCATGCGATCTTCCCCCTTTCTTCACAAGAGGGATCTTCGTTCTTTCTCTCTCCTCTGCACTCTTTGTTGTTTGTTGATCTCATCTCTTCCTTTTTCTTCCTATGTTGGGATGTTCGAACTGTGATAAGATACCATCATCTTTATTTGAGGCCTCTGATCAGATTATTAAACCTTCTGAACAAATGATGTTCAGAAATGTCTTTCTGGATTATGATAGAAGAAAGATTTTGATTTTTACTTTCGTCATCTTAGTACCGAGGAATTAATTCCAGTAGGACTTTTGGCCTGTTAAGTTTTACCTTATTCTGAATCTTCACAATATTTCCATCAAACTGCTCCCCAGTAAGAGTAGGAGCTTTTCTGTCTCGTGAGTGGTAACTGATTGTGTGGAGTAACATTAGAAATTTAGGTTGTGTAGTCAATGATATATATTTCCTGAAGGAAAGATATGGAGAATATAAGCTCAATATCGAGTAGGAGCTTTTTATATTTGAAAAAAGCAGGGTTTTTTCATTTGGGTCACTGGGTCAGCCCGTCTGACAGTAAGTATTTGGTCAGACGGTCTGACCCAATACTTTTACTATACAAAATCACTCGTAGCCATATGAAATTTGGTTAGATTCTCAAATACATCCAAAATATCAACTTTTAATTTCTTTTACTAAGACACAATTCTATATTAGCGATAATACGTAGACTTAGTCTACTGTTATCTTAAGTTTGTTATGTACTATCTTATCTTATCTTTTAGTTAGATAAAGATAACTTTGTGTAAACAATATCTTTTCTGTTGTATCTCTTAGTTTAGATATTTACAGTTAGTTAGCCATAGCTATCTTCTTGTATATAGTGGTGTACTATAAATATTATTATCATCTAATGCAAACTTAAGCTTTTGCAAACCTCACATGGTATCTGAGCAGTAACTATCCTTACCCTCCAATTTTTTTTTCGGTTCTCTCTCTCATGGCTACCCACACTATCCCCAATGATATTGAGCCCACTCGTCCTTTGGTTGTTGTCACTCTCACCAACATCATCAAACTCACCTCCACAAATTACTTATCTTGGAAACTTCAACTTCAAGCCACCCTTGTTGGCTATGGCCTCCACCGCTTCCTTGATGGCTCTCACCCACGGCCTCCCCCTCAACTCACCACCACTTCCGCAACCTCGACTTCAACCACCTCCCCTAATCAGGCCTATACTACTTGGGTACGCCAGAACCAACTCCTCTTGGGGCCATCATAGTACCTGGACTCTACTATAGTCCCGCTAGTTCTCGTCCTCCACGGCTCATGAAGCATGGAACTCCTGTCCCACACCTTTGCCCGCAACTCCCGTGGTCACGCCAAACTGCTTAAAGCCAACTTCCGCAACATCGTCAAAGGCTCCCGTTCCATCCCGGAATACATGAATGTTATCCGTGTGTGTGCTGATCATCTAGCCATCCTTGGGGAACTGGTTCCACCTGAAGATCTTATTGAACGAGTGCTTGATGGTCTCCAAGATCCCGCCTTTACTCCAGTGGTAGATGCTATTAATGCCCGTGACACCCTTGTTTCTTTCGACGAACTCCATGAAAAGCTTCTAGTTCGTGAAGTTCATATTCTCAACAACCCTACCACCACATCTACCCCCCTCCCCGCCACTACCCTAGCTGCTGTTCGGCCTCCCTCTTATCCTTCCCACCCCTATCCTCGCCCCCCTCCCACCACGCCCGTCTCTCATCGCCCACCCCACACGAACAAACAAACCAACTATAAGAAACCTTCCACGCCTAAACCTACTAGCTACCAAGGTAAGTGTCAATGGTGCCACACTATGGGTCATTCTCTTTATCGGTGCACTGCGTTCCACGAACGCTTCCCGCACGCTCAACCCACTCTTCCTCCTTCCTCCACTACTCCTCCTCCCCAAGCCCATGCTGCCGCACTTCCATCATCCTCCGCGCCTCCCTCTTGGCTCCTCGACTCGGGAGCGTCTCATCATGTCACAAATGACTTGGCCAATCTTTCGCTGCATAGCCCCTATGATGGTTCGGAGGATATTATTATAGGTAATGGTGTGGGTGTGCCCATCACTCACACAGGTTCTTATTCTATCCCAACTTCATCTACCTCTCTCACTCTTTCTAATGTACTTTGTGCCCCGTCTATGACTCGAAATTTAATCTCTATTTCTCAACTTTGCCGTGACAATAATCATCTAATCGAGTTTTCATCTGACTCTTTTCTTATGAAGGATCGACAGACGGGTCAACACCTTTTTCAGGGCCCACCTAACCATGGCATCTATGAGCTTCCTCTCTCCAGTTCCAAACTCGCCTACTCCACCATCAAGTCTGCTGCTATTGACTGGCATCATCGGCTTGGGCATCCTTCTCTAGCCATCTTCAATAAATTAGTCTCTCAGTTTAATCTTAATGTTACTCATACTTCTCATTTTCATTGCAATGCTTGTCAATGTAATAAGAGTCACAAACTTCCTTTTTCTCAATCTACTTTAGTTTCTACCAAACCTCTTGAGCTTATTTATACCGACTTATGGACATCACCAGTGCATTCACATGATGGTTTTAAATATTATATTATCTTTGTTGATCACTTTACTAAATATATCTGGTTTTATCCTCTCAAAAAGAAATCTGACACTGCAGCCATTTTTTGCCGCTATAAATCTCTTGTTGAAAAATATTTTGATTAACCCATCGTCAAGCTTTACTCTGATAATGGTGGAGAATATGAAGCTCTCTCCAAGTTCCTCCATATTGATGGTGTTTCTCACCTTACCTCGCCCCCACATACACCTGAACATAACGGTTTTGCCGAACGTCGACATCGGCACATAGTTGAAACTGGCCTATCTCTCCTCTCTCACGCCCAACTCCCTCTCACCTTTTGGTCTAATGCCTTTACTACAGCCTCCTACCTCATCAACCGCCTTCCTACTCCAACTCTTCAGGGTCGTTCCCCATATCACTGTCTCTTTGGCTCCCCTCCCAACTATCTCAAACTCCGTAGTTTTGGTTATCTCTGCTACCCGTGGCTCCGTCCTTACACCACTCACAAACTCGATCCCAAATCTAAGCCTTGCATCTTCCTTGGCTATTCCAAATCCCAAAGCGCCTATCACTGCTTCGACCCTCTCACTCATCGTCTCTACACCTCGCGTCATGTTCAATTTGTCGAACATCAATTTCCTTATCCCACTCTCACATCCACTCCTCCTATGACTCACTCACCACCTCCTGCGTGGTACTCTACTTCTCTCACCCTACCTATTCTCCCATCTTCTCCTGCTGCCCCGAGTACGTCTCCCACCCCACCCACATCTCCCACAACACCTAGCCCTCCTCGCTCTCATCCTCCCTCCCCTCCCACATCTCCCAGCCCGCCCAGCTCACTCTCTCCCGCTAACTCCCCTCCAGTCGCACCAACTCTAACTACCCCCCTTGGGGTCATCACCCGGTCCATGAACAATATCCGCAAACCCAATCTGAAGTATGCTAATCCAACAACTACCAAACCCCGCCAAACTGAACCCAAAACCATTTCTCAAGCCCTTAAAGACCCACGCTGGAAAAAGGCAATGGACTCCGAGATCTCCGCACTTCGTTCAACGGGAACTTGGGTTCTTGTTCCCTCGACTAACACTCAAAATTTGGTGAAATGCAAGTGGATTTTTCGCATTAAATATAATTCAGATGGTTCCATTGATCGCTATAAGGCACATCTCGTTGCCAAAGGGTTCCAACAACGTCCCGGCATTGATTTTTCTGAGACTTTTAGTCCTGTTGTCCGCCCCGCAACAATTCGCACTTTACTCACCCTTGCGGTCACTAATGGATGGCATTTGCGCCAACTTGATATTAATAACGCTTTTTTGCAGGGAACATTAACAGATGAAGTCTACATGGCTCAACCTCCGGGTTATCTTAATCCGGTTTATCCTAATCATGTGTGCAGGTTAAAGAAAGCCATCTATGGACTAAAGCAAGCTCCGCGGGCTTGGTATACTGAACTCACAAATTTTCTTCTTGGCTTGGGCTTCAAGCGTGCGGTTTCGGACATGTCCCTATTTATTTTATCTTCCTCCCCGCATCCTATTTATCTCATAGTGTATGTTGATGATATCATCATAACGGGACCCCATGCATCTACTCTTGACAAGTTTATCAGTACATTGGCTAACCGTTTTGCTTTGAAGGACCTTGGTACATTGTCATATTTTTTGGGTGTCGAGGTTGTCCCTACTGATACAGGTCTCTTCTTAAGTCAGCGGAAATATATTCTCGATCTCCTTGATCGCATGGGTATGTGTGATGCCAAAGCTGCTCCTACCCCAATGGTCGTCACTCAACCTCTCACGGCTCACTCTGGCACACCTCTTGAAGTTCCGAAAGATTATAGAGCTGCTGTTGGAACACTCCAATATCTCACACTTACACGGCCTGATGTGGCCTTTGTTGTCAATCGTCTCTCGCAATTCTTGGCTCGTCCAACCACGGATCATTGGTCTGCTCTTAAGCGACTTTTGCGTTATCTCTGCGGCACTCTTGACAAAGGTCTCACCATAGCTCGCAACTCTCCTCTACGTCTGCATGCCTTCTCCGACGCTGACTGGGCAGGTGACAAGGATGATTATGTTTCCACTATGGGTCATGTGGTATTTCTGGGCAAGACTCCACTAACGTGGTGTTCCAAGAAGCAAAAATCCATTGCTAGGTCCTCTACCGAGGCTGAATATCGGGCCGTGGCTGCCACTACTGCTGAGCTTCTTGGCATTCGAAATCTTCTTACTGAACTTGGTGTCACATCTTCACATACTCCCGTCATCTACTGTGATAACTTGAGTGCAACACATCTAAGTGCCAATCCTGTTTTTCATTCAAAAATGAAGCATCTAGCTCTTGCGTTTCATTTTGTCCGCGAGCAAGTACAAGCAGGGGTTATAAGAGTTACTCATGTTCCAACGGGTGATCAATTCGCTGATTTTCTCACAAAGCCTTTGTCCCGACCACGACTTGATCTACTTCTATCCAAGATCGGACTTCTTGATCGACCGTCCGTCTTGCGGGGCCATATTAGCGATAATACGTAGACTTAGTCTACTGTTATCTTAAGTTTGTTATGTACTTTCTTATCTTATCTTTTAGTTAGATAAAGATAACTTTGTGTAAACAATATCTTTTCTGTTGTATCTCTTAGTTTAGATATTTACAGTTAGTTAGCCATAGCTATCTTCTAGTATATAGTGGTGTACTATAATTATTATTATCATCTAATGCAAACTTAAGCTTTTGCAAACCTCACATTCTATATCCAAGTCTCGAAGAGTTTTTTTATTTTTATGTTTTACTTGAAGGCATTACAAATTTTTACACCGCCTCTATTTCACTCGATAAAGCTCATTTATAAGGACTCCGAATTCCTCTCAAACTCCAAAACTGATTTCCTACAACTCCACCATCATTTCATTCATTTGTTAATTCTTAGTATAATCTCTGTTTTTAAAATAAATTTGAGCCCTTTAATTACTTCTTCTTTTATTATTTGTCAACAACGACACTAAATTCAAGAATCCTCTGTTTTTTCACAACAATGGCGGAAGATAGGGTATCCAGTTCGTCAAATTCAAAGAACCCATATGAGGATAAAGAAATAACTGATGCTGCATTCACTCTTTTATCTTTCCAACATAGGAAACTCGACCTAGAATCTGCATTCAGGCTTGAAAGAGATAAAAGAACCTACTTTACTGCAAGAGAAAAATTTATAAACAATTTTGGTCATTCTTTTTCTTCACGTAAAGATGATGATCGTCAAATCCCATCTCAAGAAACCCAAAATCCTCCTGTTCAAAATCATCAACAACGTTCTCAACAACAACAGCAGCAGCAACAAGTCCCACAACTACAACAACTAAAACAACAGCATCAACAGCAACAACAGCAGCAACAACAACAACGACGACAACGACGACAACAGCAGCAACAACAACAACAACAACAACAACAACAACAACAACAACAACTGCCTGGTTTTGTAGCAGCGGAGGAGATCTTTGAGGAGGTAACAATTGGACAAGGCGACAAGACAGCAGAAAATAATAAGCGACGTAAAAATATCAAATAGTATAATAAACTTCAAGTTGCAAAGAATGAAGCGCAAATATTGGAAGAATAAAGCTTTGCATGGAAGAGTTTCTGCAAATTAAGATCATGGATTAGAAGCTGGTTATGTTGGGAAAGATAGAATAATCATGGAAGACCTTTGCATAGAGTAATATAGTTTTGTCTTTTCCTTTTGTTTTTATTTTATGTTGAATTTTTATGAACAATTATGTATGTTCAGATAATCTTTGTAGAGTTTCTGTCTGTTTTTTTAGTTGAGTATGTATTAATTTTGTTAATTGGTTTCAAAAAAAATTTCAAGTTCTATATAGTAGACAATTACAGTGTATAAAGAACTGTGCTGAAATTAAATCTTAATTTCTGTTCTTTATCACTTAAATTTGTTTCAAATGTTTACATAATTAGTACATTTATGGGGTTGTGATTCAACTTTTATGATTTTAGTTGCATTTAGATTAAATAATTGGGAAATTCTCACTAGTACCATCCAACTATCGACTTTTCTGAATGGTAGACATTTTTTTATTATCTTCCCAATAACACCATTATATTTATGACTTTTATTTAAAGTGTTTTATTGTTAACAGAAATTAGGCTAAATTTTAAATGTAACTAATAATATTTAAAGAAAAACAGAATATTTATCCTAATCTAATACTTGGCTGCCATACGCACTACCCAACACCAAAAATTCATCCTCATCAAAATTGGACCTTCCTCTGTTAATTAGAATGTGATGAATCGTTGGGATGTAGAATTATAGGAGGAAAAGTGAAGATAATGGGTAGGATTGTATTTATACTTTATAGCCATTAATTTTAACTTATTTTAAATAAAAAAATCAATTTAATTAAAAAGTCATAAACATAGTGGTACCATTGGGAAGGTAAAAGAATAATGTCTATCATTGAGAAAAGTCGATAATTGGATGGTACTAATGAGAATTTCCCTAAAGAATTTAATAGCATACTGGTAACTAACTAGAAATTAGGGATGGCAATTGGGCGGGGCGGGTGCGGAGGATGGTACCCCCACACCCACACCCACATTAAATTCTCATCCCCATCCCTGCCCCACCACCCATTGCGGGGAAAGTTCCCATCCCCATCCCCGCCCCACCACCCATTGCGGGGGGGAAATTCTAGACCCACCCCCACCCCACCCCCGCACCCGCGTCATCCCTGCAAAAAATCCACCAAAAACTCTGCCATAAGCCCATTATAGTTGTCTACTTCACAAAATTACAATATAATATAGTAAAAGAAAAGTTAAAATACATTAACAAAGGCAAATGTTTTATTAAATTTCAAAAGTATCTTCAAATATGTTAGTAATATATGTATATAAATAGAATTTTAATAATAAATATGCGGGGTGGGGGTGGAGCGGGCGGGGGTGGGGAGGGGCGGGCGGGGATGGGGCGGGTATAACATAAAATCCACACCCGCTCCACCACCCATTGCGGGTACAATTTTAATCCCCATCCCCGCCCCATCCCCGCCAAACCTAGACCCATCCCCGCCCCAATTGGGCGGGGATGGGGCGGGTCTCCTACTTGACCCGCCCCACTGCCATCCCTACTAGAAATTATTACTATTAGCAAGCTGGTCTTCACATAAAATCAATTCTCCAAAAGTAAATTTTTTAATGTGATACACAGGGAGCATGGTTATCTAAGGATAACTTTAGCAAATTTGGAAGCCAAATGAGAAAAAATTTGATAATTAATATTTCTAATAACATAAAACTAAAAATCATTTGATTTTTTTGCTATGAGCAGACTACTTCGAACAAATTTTCAAGAAGATTTCAGGATTTAGGTTTTTGTAGCGCAAAATGTGATGTAATTGGAGATTATCTACCAACCTTCACTTATTTTGGTATAATTTTGATTTTATCTCTCTTCTATTTGGCTTAGATTAGTGTATTTTTTTGGATTGGAATTGTTGATTAGGAGAGAGAATTGCGAAAAAAAGAGTTGATAACTCGGGGGATTGAAATGAGCAGAAGTTTCGTGAAATGAACAAAAACAGAGGAAATTGATAACTAGGTTTGATTCTGATTTTTTTTTTTTTTACTTATTTTTCAAGAAGGCCAAGCATTTTCGGTGCATTATCACTTTGTCATGGTATCAAGAGCAGGTTCATAAAAGTTCCATAAAACCACAAAAAGTTCCATTTTTTTTTTCCGGCCATGGCTGGAGATGAGTTAGTTCCACCACCGCCTCTCAAACTAGATTCCTCTTCTCCTTTCTTTCTTGGTCCTCAAGATCGCCCAGGTGATTTCATTACACCCACCCGTTTAACACATGATAACTACACGGACTGGGCCGCGGATATTCGGCTTGCCTTACTTGCTCGACGCAATTATTGTTTCGTGGATGGCTCCATCTCGTCGCCCACTCCTCCCTGTACTGAATCTGACTGGCTTACTCTTCACGCCATGCTCGTGTCTTGGATAACCAACACTATTACTCTCGAGGTAAAGAGTAATTTAACTAAATATAGTGATGCTAGTCGTTTATGGGCGCATCTTAAACTGCGTTTCTGGATTATCAATGGCCCTCGTATTCAACAAATTAAATCATCCCTTGCACGTTGTGAACATACTAAAACTATGCTAGTTTCTACTTATTACGGTAAATTAAACTCCCTATGGGAAGAACTTTCTTTACTTGAACCCCCTATTTGTTGTTCTTGTTGCTCAAACTGCACTGTTTCTGATTTATATCATCAACGTCGAGAAACCGCCAAGATACATGAATTTCTCATGGGTCTTTGTTCCGAATTTTATGCTCAGCTTCGTACTAATATTTTATCCGCCGACCCATTGCCTACGCTTGATCGAGAGTATCACTTGGCTGTGCAAGATGAGCGGGTCAAGTTAGCACAATTGTCCACTGTCACGTCTGGGCCGAGCGAGGTTCTCGGTTTCTCGGTCCAGGCCCGTACTGGTTCTGCTGGTCGTGGTTCACAGCTCACGTGCACCAAGTGCCACAAGAACGGCCATGATGCATCTTCTTGTTGGGCCCACTTAACGTGTTCCCATTGCCATAAAAAAGGCCACGGTAATGCTCATTGCTATGATCTCTATGGCTACCCTGACAAACCTACTAAGGGTGGCGCAGGTCATGGTCGTGGGGCTCCGAGTGCTCGTGCAAATGTTGCTGCTGCAGCCCCCATTGGCGAGCCATCTTCCGTGGTTGTCCCAGGCAGCACATCTTCCCCATCTTCTCTTTTCAATTCTGAACAATGGAAAGCTTTAGCCGGGTTATTTGGTAATGTTCCTACCGCTCGTCTCAATGGTGAGTTTGATAAACAATTGTGGATTATTGATACAGGGTCTACTCATCATGTTACTGGTATAGTTCATGGCTTGTTGATTCTAAAGTATTTGATTGCCCTGTTAGTCTTCCTAATGGTGCCTCAGTTCACTCCACCATGAAGGGCTCGGTTTGTTTGACTTCTACTATAACTCTTAAGAACGTTCTTTATGTGCCTAATTTGAGTTGTAATTTGCTTTCGGTTTTACAACTTTGTGATGATTTACAGTGCATTGTTCAATTTAATGATTCTATGTATGTTATACAGGACCGCATGAAGGAGCAGATTGGAACGAGGACTAGGAAGGATGGTCTTTACTATTTTGCGGGCAATGATTCCATTCACCATGTCACTGTTTCTTCCACCACCTCTCTTCTGGATCTAAATGACCCCTCTAAGAAAATTGTAAAAATGCTCCCTCTTCTTTGCAATCATAAGGTTCATTTAGATCCCAATTGTGAAATATGCTTTCGTTCCAAACATTCTAGAACTAAATTTCCTACTAGTGATACTAAGGCTTCTCGTATTTTCGAAAAAATTCATTGTGATTTATGGGAACCTTATAGACATGTTTATTCTAGTGGTGCTCGCTATTTTTTAACTATTGTGGATGATTATTCTAGAGCTGTATGGACTTATCTTTTGGTTGATAAATTGGAAATCCTGTCTATGTTCATGTCATTTGTGGCTATGGTTCAACGTCAATTTTCTCAAACTATTAAGATTATTCAAAGTGATCATGGCACTGAATTTGCTTGCTTGATTTCTTTGATGCATCTGGTATTCTCTTTCATACTTCTTGTGTCGGCACTCCTGAACAAAATGGGAGGGTCGAACGTAAACACCAACACATCCTAAATGTTGCCCGTGCCCTTCGTTTTCAAGCCCATCTGCCGAATTCTTTTTGGGGGGTTTGTGTTCCTGCTGCAGCTCACATTATTAACCGCACTCCCTCTATGTTGCTTAATGGCAAATGTCCCTTTGGATGTCTCTTCAGTCGTCCTCCTTCTTATGATGCTCTTCGTGTCATTGGATGTCTTGCTTTTACTCACAACCAAAAAACCAAAGGTGATAAGTTTGCTAGTCATAGTCGCACATTTGTTTTTATTGGGTATCCTTTTGGCAAAAAGGGGCGGAAATTGTATGATCTTGAAACCAACGAATGTTTTGTCTCCCGCGATGTTAAATTCGTTGAACATATTTTTCTTTTTCAACATCCTAGTGCGTCTCATTCCTCTTCTAAATTCTCGCCCAATACCGAGTTCGATATCCCTCTTGATTTCACAGCCTATGATCTGCCTCATGCCAGCCCAAATATCCCCCACTTCTCCTTCTCCCATCCCCCCTACTGACCCCGGCCTTGCTCCTCATAATGACCCAATCTCGGCCTCTTCTGATCCCAGCCCAGCTCCTCAAAACGGCCCTACACGCGGTCTTGCTTCCCTACAGCCTTCCGTGTCTTCTTCCTCTTCTTCTAGGCCCTCTTGTGGCCCATGCGGCTCCTCCTCCGTCCCAGATCCTTCGTCTCCTTCAGGCCCAGATTCGGTCTTGGACCCCTCTTCTCTATTCGCCCATGATTCTTCTTCTCCAGCTCCACAAAAAATTGCAGCCCTTTCTCTTCCTTCTACATCTCCTCAAACCATATCTGATTCAACTCTTGGTCGCGGTCATCGGGCAAACACTAGTAGAAAAAGGACGATTTGCGTCCCCCCATATGCGTCGCACTAAAACGAAAACGACGCAAAAAGTGAATTTGCGTCGCATGGGAGTCAGAGAGCGACGCAAAACAACTGCTCAAACCAACAGATACGAGTCATATGCGTCGGATCCAGACGATGTGCGATACATATTGCTCATGTGCGTCGGACCCCGAGGCCCATCCGACGCACATTGTTGACAATTATATGCGTCGCACGTCGTTGAGGTGCGTTGCAAATTATTAATTTGCGTCAGACCCGAAGCCCATTCGACGCACATCAGTTGGACCGCCCACAAATACTATCCCTCTTAACCTAAAACGAAACGAAATAAAACCCTATTACCCAGCCGTGTCCCTCTCTCTCTCTCTCTCTCTTTCTCTCTCTTCCCTCTCTCTCTCTCTCTCTCTCTTTCACTCGCCGAAATCCGTTCCTTTCACTTTGAAATTCGTTCGTTTCACTTCGTTTCTCTTCGAAATTCATTCGTTTCACTTTGAAATTGTTCGTTTCTCTTCGAAATTCATTCGTTTCACTTTCAAATTCGTTCGTTTAACTTCGTTTCTCTTCAAAATTCATTCGTTTCAAATTCGTTCGTTTCACGCCGTTGTGAAGGGCGTCATTACAGATCAAGGGAGCCGAACTATTGGCCGTTGTGAAGGTATTTTTTTCTTTTTCTTTATTTTTCTTTATGTCTGATTTTTTTTTTTTATTTTTATGGCATTTACCTTCTCTCATTTTCAAATCTGAAATTTCTTCTCTCGTTTTCAGATCTGAAATTCTCAGTAAAAGGATGGTATTTTCCGATGAACTTTGATTTTGATTCTTAATCTTTTCTCCTTTGCACCGACGTTGAATGTTGATTCTTAATCTTTTCTCGTTTTCAGATCTGGTTCTTCTCGAAGTCTTGTAGTTGCGTTTAAGGTGAAGATTTGGATTGCTATGAAATTACATGAAATTGTCGAAGATCTGAAATTTCGACTAGATTGTTATGAAGATTGCGTTTGAGTTTTCTAATTTTTATTTTTAATTTTATCTCCCTTCATCTTCTGTTAGGGTTAGAATTTCTTTTTTCTATTTTTGATTTAGTTTCTTGATTGTTCTCTATCGTTTCTTTTTTTTTTGTATGTTTTAGTTATAAATATGATGTTAGTGGTAATGGTGATATTTTTTCTTGTATATTTTTCAATTAAAATTATATGAAACAAGTTCTTTATTTCCTTTTCAATTACTGCACACCATGTAACTTCTAGTTTTTGCTGTTTCCGTACCACTACCAACTCCACTTTCTATGCTTTCTATTTTTTTTAATATAAAAAAAAATTGCAATTTGCGTCGCACGTAGCCCAAGGTGCGACGCAAATCACTCATCTGCGTCGCACCCTAGGCGATGTGCGACGCACATTACCCTTTGAAGCTTGGTGAATTGGGTTGGGGAGAGCCATCTGCGTCGCACCGTATACAACGTGTCACGCAAATAGCTAAATAATTTGCGTCGTTTTCGCATACGATGCAGTTCAATTCAGGTCATCTGCGTCGTGACCTGTGCCGTCGGACCTAAGTCCGACGCAAATAGGGGTCGAGGATCCGACGCAAATCGACGTTTTTGTACTAGTGTAAGATCCCTTCTACCCGATTACGTGACTTCGTTATTCACACAATTGTTGCCCCTCGTAGTGAGGCTTCCTCTCCTGTCTCCAGTTCACCTACTCCTTCAGGTACTCCTTATCCCTTAGCACACTACATTAATTGTGACAATTTTTCTGTGAATTACTGAAAGTTTCTTGCAGCTCTTATTTCTACACAGGAACCACGTTCTTTTAAAGAGGCTATGAAGGATGCAGGTTGGCGAGCCTCTATGCAACAGGAAATTCAGGCTCTGGAGGACAATGACACTTGGACTCTAGAACCTCTTCCTCCTGGCAAACATGCTCTTGGGAGCCAGTGGGTGTATCGCATCAAGTATCATTCTGATGGGAGTATTGAGCGTTTGAAGTCTCACTTGGTCGTTTTTGGAAATCATCAGCAAGCCAGACTTGATTACAATGAACCTTTTGCTCCGGTCGCCAAAATGACCATTGTTCGTGCTTTTCTTGCTATTGCTGCTTCTAAAAATTGGAAGCTTCATCAGATGGATGTTCACAATGCTTTCCTTCATGGTGATCTTGAAGAAGAAGTTTACATGAAGCTTCCCCCTGGTTTTTCCCGCTCTGATACCATGACAAAGTGATAATGCACCGAAAAAGCTTGGCCTTCTTCTCATTGAATGTCACGTATTATAGAGTACAAGTGCGGAGGGAAATCAGGAAGATCATAACTTCCCTAAAAGATAATAAAGCATATATACAAGAATATCAATAATATCAATAATATCCCTAAAAAGATGATAAACATATCCCTAATTATCGTAACAAATTGATATGTTTTCACAAATTAATCGAGGAAATTAGCTCTTCTTTAAGTAGTGCTGCTGTTTTCAATTTGCAGAGGTTTTATTCTTGATTTTTGGTATCCTGATTTTTTTTAATGAGAGTTGAGGGATAAAAAGAAGGTTGAAGAAGATGAAGGTTGAAGATGAAGGTTGAAGAAGAAGGTTGAAGATATCAAAACTTAAAAGTTATTGTAATACAATTAGTTAAAGTTACCCTTATAATACTCAAAGTTATCCTTATAATACTCAAAGTTACCCTAGAAAGATGAAAATTAATTATGACATAATAAAGTTGTCCTAAATGTACTAAAAGTTACCCTGATAATATATAAAGTTTCCCTTGAAATATATAAAGTTATCCTTAATATAATGAAGTTACCCTAAAACAGGCAAAAGTTACCCCTAAAGTATGTAAAGTTACCCTAAAAGTGGTAAAAATTACCTTGTTTTCAGTTTTCAGACTAAGAGCAGTTTTCAGCGGATCCTACCTATATATATATATATATATATATATATATATATATATATATATATATATATATATATATATATATATATATATATATATATATATATATATATTTAGAAGTGAGTTCATATGAGAATGCATGGATACTTATATGAGAAATGAGAATAAATTTTACACGCTATAACTCTTATGAATAAGTTATGTAACTCTAATAAAAAAGTGATATAACTCCAACAAAAGAATATTAGAGAAAAAAAAGTTTAAAAAAATTTTTTTTTTGGAGCTCAAAAATTTTTAGGGGGTATACTCTAATGAACAAGTGTTGTAACTTAGTTGAGATTCATTCGCATTTCTCACGTAAGGAGCATTCTAATGTAGATAATGTCTGCACACAATCTAATACTCCTTATTATCAAAGACCATTTCCCATCAATATCTAAATAATTGCACTTAACCGCTCTTTCAACATCAAAAAAATATGTAGATTCGTGCATCTCACAGGATCCCAAACTACTAATAGTATAACAATGTGGCATTTTCGTAAACAAATGTTATTAATATTAAGTCGTGGTTGTCCTTTTCATACATCCTTCTTTTTTTTTAATTGACCCGTTTCATCGGCACAATTGCCAATGCACTATTTTTAACCTTTATACCTTTAATTATCAATAAGAAAATATTAGAAAAAGTTAGTGTTTTGGAAATATATACATTTAGAAGAATTTAACAAGATTCCACATGACTATATTTTTCTTTAAATACAAATCAAAAAAAGATGGTCAAAGTTACATACCTAAATAGTGTCAAAAGTCAAAACGTGTCATTTAAAAAAACAGAAGATGTATTCTTTAAATAAGAAAATTTACGACTTAATAGTTGACCCCTACAACTTAATACTTCATTCGTTCCTGAAAGGATACAACATTTGCGTAGTACTACTTTGATAATCAATATCTCCAATTTTTTAAGTAAAATTATAAAAGTTGATATTATGAAAGTATGCATTAAAACGAATCAAATGAGATCTTACATGACTATATTATCTTATACATTTATGAAAAAATATAGGATAAGGCTACTAAATGAATAGTGGTTACAGGTACGTTGAGAAATGCATTGACACACACACACACACACACACACACACACACACACACATATATATATGGGCAAGATCACATATGAGAATGCTTCTTATATAAGAAATGAGAATGAATATCAACCATACGATTGGTAGAGTTACAACACTTGTTCAATAGAGTTATACCTCCGAAAAGACTTTGAGCCCAAAAAAAAAAAAAATTGGATTTTTTTTTACTCTAATATTCTTTTATTGGAGTTACATCACTTGTTGATTAAAGTTATAGCGCGTAAAATCCATTCTCATGTAAGTATGTATGCTCATACGAACTCACTTCTATATATATATATATACTAGAATTTTTTGCACGCGATGCGTGCTTGAATTTTTTTCGAACAGAAACTCAATTTTCTTCGGCATAAGAGTCAAAATTTGAACATTAGAAATACGAAGTATAATTGTTTTTAGTTGCAAAATTTGATTGGTTTAGTTTCTGTCACTTAAGTCTCTCACCATTCTTTTTGTTTTTTTTTTTTTTACTTTTCAAAGTTAAATTCTATGAATGAAATAGAAATTTTTTTGAATTTATTTATGATTTCTAATATTATAATTTTTTAGTTGATTTTTGAATTAAGTACAGTACTTCATAAATTGTAAAGAAAGTAGACACTTTGATTTCAAGTCAATTTTTCATAGGTTGTAGTTTGTAAGTAAATTTTTAAGTTTTTGTAAAGTTTCCTCATTTTAGTGATTTGCATGACGTAAATTATGCAATTTTATGATTTTAGTTGACTTGTGAGTGATTATTATAATTATATTTTTGATATTTTTGTTTGAAGCCCCCATAGTTCCCCCCTTCCCTTATATAATACTAGCCTTCATATGCACGCGATGCGTGCGTTAATTTTAAAATTTGTTATTCTATTGGATACTCCATTCATACTTTATTTATTATTAAACTTAAATGTGAAAAATTCAACAGTTAGATGAATTTAGATATATTAATTCGCTAATAATGTAAAAAAAAATAAAAAGGTTGTGAGTGATTTTTAACATTAACTTTTTGTGAATGGTTATTGAACAGAAAGAACAAAAATAATGAGTTGGTTTAACTGGATTAAAGAGTATGAAAGGTAGTGAATGTTCAGACTTTTCATGTTCACGTTATATATGTCATCTTTTTTATAAGGTATAAATATTTTATCCATTTAGTTTTTGATTGAAGTATTTGATGCATATACCATTTTAAACTTGTTTTAAATGGCAAGTTGGAATGAGAATTTTTAAATGATTTGCTTTTGTAATTTTTTTCATTCCATTAATTAGATCATTAAGGCTATTTAAGTCACTTCAAAAGAGGACACCACACCTCCTTCCTTGGCTTATATAATAGATAGATATATATATATATCCAAGACAAACAAATACTATGTTGCCACATGTACTCTCCCCTCTTCCACACAATCAAATGACACATCAAACAATAAAAATGTGTGTTTCAAGAGCCGAACCCATGACCTCTCATTTGATAAGCTAATGTACTAACCAACTACACTAAATTACTCATTTTGGTCTTTGCCATTTTGTGGGAGAAATCATTTAAAAATAAGATAATATTTCTATGTTTGAAGACTTCAAACGCACATTAAAATAATACAGATCGCCCGGGACCAAAACTAGTTTTCTCCTAAAAAGCCAAGAGCCCGTGTTCGATTCTTTGCTTTACCAACAATCCTCTCTCTAATTCTCATCTACTATCTCGTTTTTCTTCTCTTGTCTCTCTCGTTCCCTCTCAATTCTAAAACAGGCTCTTTCTCTCTCTCTTTGAATGGTTTACTTGATGAATTGGAAAGATTTTGATTTGAAACACAAACAATAATTAAGAGATAAATAAGTAGCTCAACTTCTATACATCGCCCAACAATTACTTAAAATCGCCCAAAAAAATATTGAAATTCCATTTATAACCTTCCTCATTTTTTTTCTTAAATCAACACCATCCCCTCACCTCCTGCCTACCTGGCTGCCACCACCACCACCACCACCACCATCTCCCTCACCTTCTGCCTTCCACCACCACCCTCACCTCCATTCAAATTACAGAATGGAAACAAACGTCACTCTCTCGCCATTTCCAGAAATTGTCCCTCTCTCTTTCATCTCCATCAATGGCAGATCAAAAAGAGCTACAAATCCCAATTTTTACTGTTTGGAAAAACAATGTCATTCTCAAGAACATCTTTCTCATCAACACTCCTCCTTCTTCTGCAACTCAACTTCAAACCCAGCAACAAAATCATGAAATTTCTAAAACCCATCAACAATTTGAAGAAACTTTGGTAATTATTGGTCGACACCCAGATTGTGATGTTCGCTTAGAACATCCTAGCATTAGCCGCACTCATTGACTTCGCACCTTCGCATTACGTTGCACAGCCATGACGTCAATTTTTTTTTAAAACCGGCGAACGTCCGGCCAGGACGTTCTGCCCATGGGCAGAACGTCCTGGACGGACGATCGCCCCATGGGTAGAACGTCGATCTTGGCCGGACGTTTGCCGGTTTTTTTGACGCGATGGTGGAGGACGTTAGGGCGATGCGTGGAGGCCGACGGTGGTAGTGGGAGGTTAGGTGGTGGTGGGGTGGTGGGGAGAAGCGGAGAAGGTGAAATGGCAGTAGGTTGGTGGTGGGGGGGTGGGTAGCGTAGAAAAAAGGAAAGGATAAATTGGTCAATAAAAATAAGTATGTTATGGGGCAATATTTATAACCAGGTAAAATTCCCAGTTTTCAAGATAATCCTTTCAAATTTCAGTATATAATGCCTAACTTAGCTTCTATTTTTAGGGAAAATAAGTCCATCAAAACTCTTTGTGCAATTGTAATAAAAGGTAACTGAAAACCAACTTTTGAAACCTCAATTTGGTTCTCATTTGAGTTCACTAACAGTAGAGAAAGTTTTATCACAACTCTCACTAAATTTCTATAATTCCTGGGTTTTTTATGGATGGGTTGAAAATATTCCTGGGTATATAAGCATTCCCTTGAATTTAATTGGTCTATGATTCATATGCTAACTAAGCACAACTACTTCAGAATTGCACTGAAGGTGCTTGAGAAAATTGCACTGAACTTATTGGACCTTATCTGAACTGAACTTATTGAACCTGAACTGAATTTATTGGAACTTATTAAACCTGATTGGACCTGATTCAACTTATTGGACCTGATTGAACCTTATAGGAACTTATTGGACCTTATTGGAACTTATTGACCTTGTTGAAACTTATTAGACCTTATTGGCCCTGATTGAAATTTTAACCTTATTGGACCTGATTGAAACTTATTAGACCTTATTGGACCTGATATGAAACTTATTTGACCTTATTAGACAAAAACATTGACCATGAATAACATAAATATTACCACTAACGTAAATACTACCCTCAAAATTTTTTATGGAGTAATAATTATTATAATTCGTCCTTTAAAAAATAATGATTATTAATTATCTCTTATGATAATTAATTTAACAAAAAAATTACTATTTATATATTTGCCTATACATAACTTTCACCACTAATATATCTAATAGTCTTGTTTTGATTTTATAAAACACTAGTAGAAAATCAAAAATTTAATTTATATCTTTCATTGTTATTAGTAACGAAAACATGTTATCTCTAGTTATTTAAAGACGAATTGCAAAATATTGTAATTATAATAATTATTATTATTGTTAACCTTAATTATTTGACCATGATTATAATATTATTAAATAGCAATATGAATAATCAAATAATAGACAATAATACAAGTATAATATATACATTGTGGTACTTTAATAAAAAATTCTAATAAAAATAATATAACATAATCGTAATAGTAATGAATAATAAAATAATAGACATAATACAAATAATAATAATAAAATAATAGACATAATACAAATAAATAATAAAATAATAGACTAATACAAGTATAATACTATATAATCATTGTGGTACTTTAATTAAAATTCTAATAATAACATAATCACTAATAGTGATATGAAATTATGAATAACAAAAAAGGACAATAATACAAATGTTTATTAAACATTGACTATTTGGACTTATTGGACCTTATTAGACCTGATTGGAACTTATTGGACCTTATTAGACCTGATTGGAACTTATTGCACCTGATTGGAACTTATTGCACCTGATTGGAACTTATTGGACCTTATTAGACCTTATTGGAACTTATTGCCCTTATTAGACCTTATTGCAACTTATTTATCTGAACTTACCTGAACTTATCTGAACTTATTGGACCTGAAACTTAATTTTTTAAGTTGAACAGGATGCACCCTAAACACAACCACGCACTTCAGAATTGCATAGAAGGTGCTTGAGAAAATTGTACTTACGGATCGCACAATTTGATTTTGTTTTATTAGGTAAGTTGGGCGTTTGGAAGTTGGACGAACTTAGGGGTGGTAGGATTCTATGGCTTTGTTTGACAAATAGAGTCTAGAGTTTGGCAGTTAGAATTAAATTTTGTTGTTAGTGTTTTAACTTTTTGTTCAGCAGATTTGAGTGTTGATTTGACAACTTTTTTTATAAATGTGTTCGGTAAAAATTAACTGATTACTAAAGATTATTGATATTTGTTTGTGTAAAATGACATTTAATTATAGACATTTTAATACGTATGTTAGTATTATTATTAGAGGTAAAAAAGTCATTAAACATATTTCTACCTAATCCTTTAAGGAAAAAGCTCCTAATATGAGCTTTTTCATTTTGAGAGTTTTTATTCCAAAACTCTCTTGAAAACTCTCTTTTACCAAACACGAGTTTTTGACTAGTCAAAACTCTAAAAGTGATCAAACTTCTCTCTTCTTGCTCCAAAACTCTATATTTTTTCTTTAGAGGATTAGGTAAAAATATGTTTAATGATTTTTATGCCTATAATAATAATACTACCCATTGTGTATCAAAATTGCTATATATGTCATTTCACACAAATAAATGGCAATAAGTTTTTAGCAATCAGTTAATTGTTACCAAACACATTTATAGAAAGAAATTGTCAAATCAACACTCAAATGTGCTTAACAAAAAGTTAAAAACTGTAACAGCAAGCTCTAAACTCTAAATTCTATTTGCCAAACAGGATCATAATATCTAGGGGTCTTAGGACTCTATATTTATTAGGATATTATTTATGTTTGTTTTAGGACTCTATCTATTAAGATAATGTTTGTGATTATCTATTTCTAGTACGGATAGTATTCGGACTAGGTTATTTAGAGTTGTAATGTTGTATATATTGATTTTAATGATGAATGAAAACGGAACATGAATTGACCAAACATAACACTTTATTATTTTTGTCAACAACGACACTAAATTCCTGAAACCTTGATTCAAGAATCCTCTGTATTTTCCACAACAATGGCGGAAGATAGAGCATCTAGTTCAAATTATAAAAACAACCCAGATGAGGAGAGAGAAATAACTGATGCTGCATGCGTTCTTTTATCTTTCCAACATAAGAACCTCGACCCAGATTCTGCATTCAGGCTTGAAAGAGAGAAAAGAACCTTCTTTACTGCAACAGAAAAATATAAACGCTATTATGGTCATTCTTTTCGTTCACGTAAAGTTGATGATCGTCAAATTCCACCTCAAGAAACCCAAAATTCTGGTGTTCAAAATCATCAACAACCATTGCAAAAACAACAACAGCAGCAACAACCAAAAGAAATAGAACAATTACTGCCTGGTTTTCCAGCAGCGAAGGAGATCTTGGAGGAGGTAACGAGTGAACAACGCGACAACACAACAGAAAATAAAAGGCAACGTAAAAAGAAGGAACTTTTTACTTTATAATCATGTAGGTCGAACTTTTTACTTTTTTTTTTACAATAAGTTGTTGGTATTTTCCTTTTGTTTTTAGTTGATTTTTTGATGAACAATCAGATGATCTTTAGAGCCTGTATGGTTTTCTGTCTGTTATTTCAGTTGAGTAGCTTTATTTGGTAATACTATCTGAAATATAGCTTAAATTGATAAGGTAGCATGATTAGTTTAACCGTTTGAGAGACTTAGTACTTAGTTGTATAAGTTGATTTACAATTTAAATTTTTTATTATATATAATTTCAACACTAATTTTTTTCAATGTATTTAAACGATAAATAACAATGTAAATATGTGACATTGTAGCTGACTTGAACAAAATATTTCGCTACTTCTCCATAAGCAATCAGGATACAAATTTCTTTAAATTTATACTAACATATTATGCGTAGAATCCGTCATAATACAAAAAAAAATACGATAGTTGTAAAATTTAATAACAAATCATTTTCTAGCTACTCCATATTTGACTAGCAATATGGTCATGAACGAAATGCTTCTCTTTAGAAGTCCTTATTGAAGTTCCGCTACTTCTATTATTAGCAACGTCCGCAATTTCTTCGTTTGGCATAAAATTCGGATTATTATCGAGCATTCTAAACATAAGGTCATTTGTTGAATTTTTGTGTATGTAGTTGTGTAAGGCAAAGGTAGTAGTATGGCATCAATTTGAGTATTAATACTAACCTGTGACATTGGCCGTGATATTTTCCATCTTTATTTTCAAAACACCAAATGATCTCTCGATACAACTTCGAAGGGAAGAATGAGAACGGTTGAAAGCTTCTTTTTCAAGAGTTGGTGGCTCATGCTGAAATTTATCCTCATGGTACCTTGTCCTTGGATATGGTACCAAATAGCCTTTCCTATCGGGATATCCTTTATCAACCAAATAATATATACCTGTAACAGATTAATAAAACATACACTGGGTTAAAAACTATAAAACTTCAAGTAATTATTAAAAGAAGATCCTATATCCCTTCGAGTGGTTTTGAAAGTTTAATTCTGGTCTGTGAAGCGCATGAAGGAAAACACGAGTGTCATGAGAAGAACCTTCCCATCCAACAAAAATGAAAGTGAAACACATATCAAAATCACATGTACCCATGACATTAAAAGTATGGATAATGGATTCTTTTCCTTCCTCTATAATGCAGTTGCTCTGCCTCAGGAATGCATGTATTTCTATGAGTGTCATCGATGCACCCAATAACACCTATTATTATATTTACAAATAATGGAGGATAATTAAACTTAAGTGATTATGATAAATGGTGTAACGTGCCAATATTTGTTTACATTTTTTAATCATAAAGTCTCAATCCAAGTTTATGAAGTCATACCTTAAAATATGGCATGTACCTTGAGTCATTTTGAATTTAAGCTTGTATATCTGAAAAGCTTCTTTCCTTTGACTTTATTATATCATGTGCAAGACCCATATAACCCCTACTTCGACCAGTGATTGCTTCTAGAACTTCATGAAATACTAATAATCTCACCAGAACGTTGAAATCATTCGGCTACCTGTCTAATATATATACCTAATGCAAGAGTGTAGATAAATATACCGATCTTTTCAACAATAGTCGTTTTCTTACTTGGTTTCAATCCATATGTAAGATGTAGTTCTTCAGACAATTTTCTAAACACACTTGATCCCTTCATAAAAGCATTTATGCATCGTATATAATGCCCGTTTATAACATCGTTCATCCAGCCTTCTCCTATTTGGTTAGAAGTCATGCATGATTCTTTGTAGATATATATGTTGTTAGGACCAAAAATAATTTGTCTTTTATTCTTTCTCCTTTTAATGACCCTCGTGTTTACCTATTAATCTTATAGTAACACTACAAATTTTTTAATCCAACATATATATAATTTTAGGTGCTTTTAGAAGTCGAAAGTACTGAACTTCTATACGTCACTCCACAATTATTTAAAATTGCCCCAAAAACAATTGAAATTACATTATAACCTTCCTCTTTTTTATTCTTAAATCACCACCATCCCCCTCCTGTTAAGCTGCCACCACCACCACCACTCACCTCATGCCTGACTGCCACCACCACCCACCCACCTCACTCCACCACCCTCACCTCCATTGACCTCTCTCTCCTTCTTCAACACCATATGCATACCACCACCACCCTTACCTCCACTTCCTTCGTCCCACACAACCACCACCACCTTCGTGGCACCCTTCGTCCCTTTGCGTAACCACCACCACCTTCGCGAAAAAGCTGGTGAATTTTTTTTGCCTCGCGAACGTCTGGCCAGAACGTTCACCTTATGGTAAGAACGTCCGGCCATGGGGCGAACGTCTTGGCCGGACGTTCACGAGGCAAAAAAAATCACCAGCTTTTCCGCGAAAGTGGTTGCAGTGGAGGACGTCGAGTGAGATAGGTGATGGCGGTGGAGGATGATGTCGCGGGAGGTAGGTGATCAGCGGTGGAGGACGCAGGTGGTAGTGGGAAGGTAGGTGGTGGTGGGTGGTGTGGAAAAAGGAAAGGGTGAAATGGTAGTGGGAAGGTAGGTGGTGGGGGTGGGGGTGGTGAGTGGTGTGGAAAAGAGGAGAGGGTGAAAGGGCAGTGGGGAGATAGGTGGTGGTGGTAGGGGTGGTGGGTGGTGGAAAAGAAGAAAGGGTAAAATGGTCTATAAAAATAAATTTGGGGCGATTTTAAGTAATTTCAGGGCGATGTTTAACAATCCCCCTAAAGTAACACAATAAGACATACCAAAAAAAATATAATTCAAATTATGTCACTTAGGATTTTCCACAGATAAAACAATAACATGTAATACAAAGTACAAACTACTAGTCATATTGAGTACATAAGTTTATATTCTCAAAACGGAACTAAAATATAAAAATAACTAAATGACTTTAGTAGAAAATCATTCATATGCCTTGAGTATTCATGTAATCCAACCAAGTCATCCTTGATTTATGATTTATCATAAATCATCCATGTTTATGAAAATTTCTCTTCTCGCACTGTCATCGATCAAACGAAGCACCATAAGTCATTATGCTTTATAAGACCACATCCAGGAGTACAGATGCCATTAATAATAGTCATTGCTACAACAATAATATATACTAGTATCTTTATATGTGTGTTGTGCGTTTACACTACCAAGATGATTAGCATATGACTCCATTTATTCCAATGCTCGATTATATGTGTTTACCGTAGTGTTAATGTGACTAGATAACATAGCCGATCCATTTGATTGTCTTCCCTTATGTATCATTGGTATGAATTTTGTGGTTCTTATATCACTTTTCTTAAGGTTACTTAGAATATTTAGTATCAGTTTTACCCCTTAGGAAATAGAAGTTGTTGACAAAAAAGAGATCTTTATCCCCTTCCCTCGCCCGTTCAATTTCCGTAAGGAAATTAAATGAGGGCGTTCCTCTTCCCTCGCCCGTGGGGGTTTCACATCACATTAGTCATTCTTTCACAAACTATAATTTTAAAAGTTACATTGCTCCTTTACATTGTGATAACCGGCCGAGCTAATTTGTCAAGTAACTTTATTTTCTATTTCTACATTCATTGAATTTGTTTCTCTTCTTTCTACATCAAATACAAAGGGAAAGGAACCCAAAAGCATTCAAAAAACTGTAGAATTAAAGAACGAAATTTGCAAAAAAAATGCAAGAAAAATCATATGGCTCTAAAACTAGTTAAAATCTGTTTATGATAGTTTAGTTGCGAACTACCCTTTTAGATAAAAAAGAATGGGATCGAATTCTATTCAATATTCAACTTTAGAAACTGAAAAATACAATTTTAAATTACATATGCTCTGGGACGGAAGGATTCGAACCTCCAAATAGCAAGACAAAATATTGCAGAGTCAAAAGTAGCTTTAGTCTACGGTCAAATGAATGAACCACCAGTGGCGCATATGAGAGTTGAGTTGACTGCCCTAACTATGGCGGAATATTTCCGAGATGTTAATGAACAAGACATACTTCTTTTTATCGACAATATCTTCCGTTTCGTCCTATTTCTTCGTTCATTCTCATCCAATCAAAAAGGTTTTTTTATGGGATCTCCTGATTTCTTGATAAATTGTATTATAAAAAACCACTTTTATTATCAATTTGATCTTCCTCATCTCCCTGAGCAAATCCACCCACATTAGGATTACTCGTTAATGGTTGAGAAGAGAAGAGATGTGGTCAAATGAATGAACCACCAGTGGCGCATATTACAGTGTATAAAGAATTGCACAGAAATGTCTTTTATTTTATAAATTTGTTTCAAATGTCTACATAATTAGTACATTTATGGGGCTCTAATTCAACTTTTATGATTTTTAAAGAATTTAATAGCATACTGGTAACTAGGAATTATTACTGCTGATCTTCGCACATAAAATCACTTGTCCAAAAGTAATTTTCTTAACGTGGTTCACAGTGAGCATGATTATCTAAGGATAACTTTAGCAAATTTGGAAGACAAATGAGTCAGACTTTAATCACTAATATCTTTAATAAAATCTATGAAAAATTGATATTAAGAAAGAACAAGATCGCACATATTAAGGTATTTTTTTATATTCATGATGAGTAATTAAAAGAAAAAATACAATTAAATTATGAACTTGACCACTTGAGTGGTAAATTGGTGAAACTTACAAGAATTGGGGAGTAAAATGATAGTTGAATATAACACCTCCGTTCTTTTTAATTGTTACAGTTGGACATTTTATACTATTTATAAATTTTACTTTGACCATCTTTTGTGATTTATACGTGAATAAAGACATAGTCATGTAGCTTGTTAGATTCGTCTTAACGTGTATTTTATTACTAATATGTACTCGTTATAATTTTTACAAATGCAAAATTATTAAAAGTATATATGTCAATAAAATTTTATATTAACATTCGTAAAAAGTGTAAGTGTAACAATTAAAAAGAAATGGAAGGAGTATATATTGCTAATAACTAAACTAATTGCTCTTAGACAATTGTATAAAATTATATGTCCAATACTCCAATGTATATGCATCTATCAACACATACATATCAACTAAGAAGCGTCTCATTTATCACATAATGAAGGAAATATTGGAAGACGCTGTCTATACTGTCCACAGTTCCACACAATAATACTCCTTATTATCAAAGTCCACTTCCCATCAAAGTCTACATAACTGCACTTAATCACTCTTTTAACACCATAAAGATATAGATTCCTGCATCTGATAGGATCCCAAACTACTAGTAGATAACCAAGTGATATTTCCTTCTTTAGTACTCCCTCCGTCCCATAATATAGTGTCTATTTCATTTTTGGTGGTCAAACTTTAAAATCTTTGACCGAATATTCTCATTTGTATATATAAAAAAATATTCATGTAGGATCTTGTTAGATTCGTCTCAATGTGTAGTTTCAATATATCAACTTTTTATATTTTTTATTAATAAAGAATTGAAGATATTAAAGGTCAAAGTTACGTTTTGGAGACTGTGAAAAAAGAAACAAGCACTATATTATGGGACGGAGGGAGTATTCTTTAAATAAGAAAAAGTTACAATTTAATATTTGACCTACAACATAATAAATTAAACGACAATGTTTTAGCATAAGTTAAGCCAAATTAGAGTGAACTCACGGATTATATTACTTTAGATAAAGTTTTTTATTAAGGCTATTTGTGATTGAACAGGCGATATATCTAGTTCTAAGGTGTTATATACTTGTGTTGGAATTTTCGATTTTTCAAGAATTGATTATAAGTGTTGTTTGGATATCCCTTATAAATTTTTTATTCCTGAAGAAAAAAAGCTTAATACTTCACCCATTCTTTAAAGGATGCAACATTTGCATGGTACACGTTTCCAATGCACTATGATTGCTAATATCTTCAATTTTATAAATAAATATTATAACTAGTTTGATATTATGAAATTGCACATTAAGACGAATCAAATAGGATCCTACTTGACTACCTTTTCTTATACATTTGTGGGAAAATATACGATAAGGTTGATAGATGAATAGTGATTATGGTACAAATGTTGTATCCTTTAAACAACATCGGAAGAATCAACAATACTTTATTTACAAAAATTTCAGTTGGAAATATCTTCACAAAACACCTATTTTCTTCTTAAATTTTCAGTACCATCCATTACCATTTGGGAATATGGTATTGAGTGGTAATGAAAATTTATGAAGAAAAACTCATATTTTGACATCAAGTTTCATTACCATGATTCATGAATATTAACTTGGAAATATGTTTCATAAATTTATACTAAAAACATTACTATTACCACCATTTAGTACACTAACCAAACGGATCGCTGATGTATGTACACAGTTTTTAGGTGTCAAAGATGAATTTGACGTGTAAAACACTTATATGGACTTGGTCCACTTAGGCTATGTTTAGTTCACCTGAAATTTTCTGATCTGAACTTATTTGATCTGATCTGAACTTATTTTTTCTGATCTGATCTGATCTGAACTGATTACAAGATCTTATCTTTTAGATTTTTCTCAATATATAAGAAAAAATATAGTCATGTGGGGTCTTGTTTGATTCGTCTCAATGAGTACTTTATTAATATTCAATTATTATAATTTTTACTAATATGTAATGAAAGATATAATGATTTTTAAATATAAGCATGATCTGAACTGATCTGATCTGAACTTATTTTTTCTCATCTGATCTGATCTGATCTGATCTGATTAGATCTGAAATAAGCAAAATAAGGTGAACTAAACATAGCCTTAGTGTGGACCTAATGCTAATTCATGTAATTTATAAAAAAAAAAAGTCACCATATAAAAAAATAGATATAAAAGATGAATAGATATATATTGTGAAGTTTGACTATGTGAAAAAAAAAAATTATTATGTCACAAAGTGAAAAATTCATCATGATAAACAGTCACTATGCTAGATATTAATAACTTAAGATTTTAAAAGATTACTATATTAATAATAAAAAACAAATTTACTATGTTAAATAAGTGGCTTGACTAGGTCCACGCAAGACTCAAGACTAACTCATTTGACGTTTTCTCCTAAAAAGCCAAGAGCCAGTGTTCGAATCCTTTGCTTACTGTCAAATTGTCAATCCTCTCTCTAATTCACATGTACTATCTCGTTTTCTTCTCTTTGTCTCTCTCGTTCCCTCTCAATTCTCAAACAACCTCAGCCTCTTTCTCTCTCTCTGAATGGTTTAGTTGATGAATTGGAAAGATTCTGATTTGAAACACAGACAAGAGTTATTTGAGAGATAATAAGTAGAGATGCAATAAAACCAGGTAAAATTCCCAGTTTTCAAGCTAAACTATTTTCAATTTCAGTATATAATGTCTAACTTAGCTTCTATTTCTAGGGAAAATAAGTCCATCAAAACTCTTTGTGCTATTGTTTTAAAAGGTAATTGGAACCAACTTTTGAAACCTCAATTTGGTTTTCATTTGAGTTCAGTAACAGTAGAGAAAGTTTTATCACAACTCTCATTAGATTTTTATAATTCCTGGGTTTTTTATGAATGGGTTGAAAAGATTCCTGGGTATAAGCATTCCCTTGAATTTAATTGGTCTATGATTCATATGCTAACTAAACACCACCACTTCAGAATTGCACAGAAGGTGCTTGAGAAAATTGCACTGAAGGATTATTTATCCTCTCCCACTGTTTTGAATGCCCTTGTTGGTGCCCACCCGGATCCGGGTTTGAATTCGCAGATTTTGAGTTGGTTGGTGATATATTATGCAGATTCTAAGATGACCCATGATGCAATTCAAGTGTTTGAGTACATGAAAATTAATAGGATTAAGCCTCATTTGCATGCTTGTACTGTACTTTTGAATTCACTTGTGAAGGCTGGGTTTACTTCCAGTATGTGGAAGATGTATAAAAAGATGCTGAAACTTGGGGTTGAGCCTAATCTTCATGTCTATAATGTGTTGATTCATGGTTGTTGCAAGTCCGGAGATGTGGAAAAGGCTGAAGAATTGTTGAATGAGTTGGAATTTAAGTGCATATTGCCTGATCGCGTCACTTATAATACGCTGATTTCTTTGTATATGAAGAAGAGTAAACACTATGAAGCTTTGTCAGTTCAAGATAGGATGGAAAAAGCTAGTGTAGCCCCAGATATTGTGACTTATAATTGCCTCTTATTTGGATTTTGTCGGGAAGGTAGGATGAAGGAGGCTTTGAGGCTTTTTGATGAAATTAAGGGTGCAAATCCTAATCTTGTGACATATACCACTTTGGTTGATGGATATTGTCGAGCAAATGACGTAGAGGAAGCTTTGAGATTGTGCCAAGTAATGGAGGTTAAAGGTATATATCCATCAGTTGCTACATACAATTCAATCCTACGCAAGTTGTGTGAACAAGGGAGGATAAGGGATGCAAACAAACTCTTGAACGAGATGAACGAGAAGAAGGTAGAACCTGATAATATAACATGCAATACATTGATAAATGCTTATTGTAAGATAGGAGACCTCCAATCAGCCTTAAAGGTGAAAAACAAAATGTTGGAAGGTGGGTTGAAGCTTGACCAATATACTTTCAAGGCACTAATACATGGTTTCTGCAAGACTAAAGAGATGGATAGAGGAAAAGAACATCTTTTTGAAATGCTTGATGCAGGTTTTCCTCCAAGTTTTTACACTTATTCGTGGATTGTGGACGGTTACTGTTGTCAGGATAATGTAGAGGCAGTAGCAGGACTTCCAAACGAGCTTACAGGGAGAGGTATTTGTGTCGATATCTCAGTGTATCGGGCTCTTATTAGAAGTCTGTGTAAGAAAGGCATGATTGAATGGGCAAAAAAAATATTTGATTGTATGGAAGAGAAAGGAATCAAGGGAGACAGTCTTGTATACACTAGCTTGGCATTTGGTTACTTTAAAGAGGGCAAGCAAAGAATGGCTTCGGAGTTATTGGATGAGATGTACAAGAGGAGGTTAAGTGTAACTTTAAAAATATATAGGTGTTTCAGCAGTTCAAATACTAGTGATAACAATTTATTAGGGGTCTTTTGGGATCATTTGGTCCAGAGAAAGCTTTTATCAAAAAATGTTTACAAGCAAATGCAAGACTTAAATTGACCTCCGGTTGAGAGAATGACCTTCTCAAGGCAACGTGTTGTTGACACTTGATAGAGATGTTAACCTTTCTGTACAAGTCTAACCATCATCAGTATTCTTTTTCCGGACGAAAATGCCTGGAAATACTCCCTGCTTGCGTGGTGCAGGTAACATAAATTGTTGTAACTAAAAGTACTTGACAGAATAATTTCAATTAGTGAAGATGTTATCTTTTAGTACTTATAAATTTAGTCGAACTTAGAGTCGATACTAATAGTTTAATGTGATTTTAATTCCTTATGTACAGAAAGCTAACTCATGGACTCATGGGAGCAATTTTTTGACGTTATTTCCTTGATGTTTTGGACTAATGAGTGATGGTATTTCCAAAATTTGTGCAGTGACATACTATCACCCTCCCCTCAGACTCTCTAGTTTAGAGTCAAATTCTCGAAGCTCTTTATCCTGCAAAATACAAGTAATTTATTCGGATGGACACAAAATACAAGCAATTTTGAGATGAGGTGGTTCCGGACTTCAGGTGCTTAGTGGACTATGTTTCTGTGCACTTGTATTGCTACATAGTATGTCGGAACATAATCGAATGTGACACATCATAAGTGAAAATGCATTTCTATAGTTCAATTAGAAGCCTTTACTCGTACCTGTATAATGTGCATCTTCTGAGCTCCTGTTATGCACTGTACTTAGATGTTTTACTTATCAAAGAGGCTCTCACCATTTGTATGAGTATTATACCATTTAAAAAATTCTAAGCATATGCCCTGCAAGAGTATTGGAGCTGTCTTTGTTCATTTTATCTGTGGTTCTGGACTCTTGATAGTTCATGGATCAATTCATCATAGCATTTGTGATTTAGGAAGATCCCTTTTGGTAGCAAATAGACCAAAATTTGAAGAAACTTTGATAGTTTATACACTTATTTGATTTAATAGTATCGAGATCGGATAGCTGTCAAAACGTTCAGTTTCAGCTTTATCGTTTCATCATTTCACAAATTGCTAGCTCTGTTTGTTTTGTTTAGTTCTGGTCATTGTCGTTTGTAGGTTGGAGGCTTGGAGTTCTTAAATACCTGGCTACTGCCTACCGGTTTTACTCATCCAACTTGGAGGATGGGTACAGGGTATGCATGTCCTTTCCCGGGCAATAGGACAGTTGCGCACTATATTCTGATTTCTGCATCAAGCTTGCACATATAGTACTTGTCCTAATAACATCTTCTACCAGCATTTATAAAAAAAACTCAGTATTAGTGTGCACTCAATAGATGTTATGTAGGTTGTAATGATTACAACTACTATTTTGTCTTTCTCTCTCCTCATATTTTCTTGCCTTTTCAGTTTCTCTCTCGTAAGTGCTTCATTTTCTCTCTCTTCAAGTTCTTACTCTGTTTTTCAGTTGTTGTGATATACTTGAGTGTACAATTGAACTTGATATAGAAGATTAGAATTATAATATCAGTTTCCATATAGTGTGTTTGTGTGGGGTATAGTGTGTTTCTATGTGCTATATTATATTACTCTTTTCGACTTTTCATTTTCAGACTTTCTACTATTGTTGTTATTCCCATTACTTTATCATCCTTTTCTTGCTTAACTAAATCCCTCATTAGTCTTATGTCGTTTGTCTTCACCTTGGAACCAATTACTATTAGGGATGGCAGTGGGTAATGGACCCGACCCGGATCCGTGGATCCAGATCCGTTTTTAGCGGATCTGGATCCTCAAAATTTGGACCCGACGGATCCGGGTAGGATCTGGATCCTCGTGTTTGAAAACGGATCTGGACCGGGTAATAAAAAATTACCCGGATCCGGATCCGTTTACCCGTTTTTTTTAGTTAAAATAAAATATTAAATAAAAATATAAAAGTAAACCCTAAAACACTTAAGCAGCCGTTTCAAACTTTCACTCTCTTAGACTCTTACTCGGTCCCTTACTGCCATCCCTAGAACTCACTGCCGCAGCCCTCACCAGTGACACTGCCTTCACGCCGGCACCGGACCACCGCCAGAACTCAGTCGGCCGGCGAGCAGTAGGACCACCGCGCCGAAGCAGCGAACCACCGCGCCAAAGCAACGCAGATTCGCAGGTGGCAGCACGCAGGTATATGGCCGTTTTTTTCGCCGGAACCCTAATTTTCCGTTTGCTTTACGTTTTCGAAAGTTACTTGGAATATTTTCGTTGGTTTTTTGTTGTGGATTTCCGTTAGTTTATCAATGTATATTATTTGTTCGCGAATTTCAGCATAATTTCGGTTTTGTATTTGAGCATAATTGAGTTTTTATATTTAAGTACCGTTAAATTTTTATATTTGAGCATCATTGTTATTGTTATTGCAAATCTTGTTGATTTTCTGGAATATTGATGGAGTTTGTTGAAATTATTCTTTTATTTGTTTACTTTTGATGATGTTTGTTGTTGTTGCTACTTTGTATCATTGTGTATAATCATATTCTTGTGTTTATTTTGTGAAAATGTAGTTTGTATGTTGAATTTTGTTCAAGTTTGCATGCTGAATTTTTTTTTGTGTTTTTCAGAGTAGTGTTGTTTGTAAATTGTAATTATGGATGAACAATTGTCGTTTAAAGAGAGTGATGCTGGTTCTAGTCACCCTAATGAGGAACCATTTGTTGTGTTGGGTGATTCTGATAAAGAGGATGATGTGGAAGGATTTGTTGAGATTGGGGTTGATACTAGTAAAGAAGAATTATCAGGTGGTAGTAAGAAATGTAAGAAATTAACTTCTACAGCTTGGGAAACTTTTGATGTAGTTGTAATCAATGGTGTTAAAAAGGCAAAATGTAAGGATTGTAATAGTTTACTCTCATACTCGGGAGCTAATGGAACTTCACACCTCAACAAACATGTTAGAAAACATTGTTCGGGAAGGCACTTGAGGCTTGCTAGTGGTCAATCACAATTAAAGTTCAAGAAAGAAGATGACGGGACCACTTCTTTGTCACTTAAGGAAAAAACAAAGAAAGTATCATTTGATCAAGATGTTTCAAGGCGAGAGTTGGTTAAGATGGTAGTAGTACATGAGTATCCTTTGTCAATTGTAGATCACATTGGTTTTAGGAGTTTTGTCAAGAGTTTGAATGATGATTTTAAGATGATTTCAAGGAATACATTGAAATGTGATGTGGTGAAGATGTTCAACAATGAGAGAGGTTCTCTTAAGGCTTTGTTAGTTGCTAACGAGGGTAGAGTGGCAATAACAACTGATATGTGGACTGCCTCCAATCAAAAAAAGGGGTATATGGCCGTGACATCTCACTTCATTGATGATAAGTGGATTTTGCATAATCGAACAATAAGGTAATTTGCTTATTTCATTTATAATTCTAACATGTTTTTGTTATTTACTTTTGTTCTAACTTGTGGTTATTTACCTATTTGCGTTTATAATGGTTAACATGTTGGTGTTTTGGTCTTTTTTATGTTCTAAATCTTGCTTTTATCATGGTTAAATAGGTTTTGTTATGTTCCAAGTCCGCATACAAATGGGGTCATTGCTAAGATTCTTATGGAAACTTTGTCTCAATATTCTTTGGAAAACAAAATTTCTTCTGTGGTTGTTGATAATTGTAGCACAAATGATGCAATGATAAATGTGTTGTTGGAAAAATTGGAGAGTAATTGTTTGGTGTTAAATGGAGAATTTTTGCATATGAGGTGTAGTGCTCATATTCTTAACTTGATTGTGAAAGATGGTTTACAAGTAATTGATCATGCTATTGCCAAAGTAAGAGAGTGCATTGCATTTTGGATGTCCACTCCTAAAAGAATTGAAAAATTTGAGGATGCATGTCGTGTTTTGAATGTGACTAAAACAAAAAGGATTGGTCTTGATGTGAAAACTAGGTGGAATTCTACTTTCTTGATGCTTGAATCTAGTTTGCCTTTCAAAGATGTTTTTAATAAATTGAAACGTCTAAATAAAAGGCTTAAGTTTTCCGTTCCTAGTGATCGTGATTGGAATATGGCTACTATTGTTTGTCAAAAGTTAGAAATATTCTACAAAGCCACCAAAGTTTTCTCCAATAGAAATCATCCTACTGCAAATTTGTTTTTTCGAACAATTTGTGAGATTAAGCTTGCTTTGAGGCGTTGGGTGGAAGATGGTAGTAATGAGGTGATTAAGACAATGGCTATGAGTATGGTTGATAAGTTTGACAAATATTGGTATGAGATTAATGGGATTTTGGCTATTGCGGCTATTCTAGATCCTAGAAACAAAATGGATTGTGTGGCTCATTATTTTGAGAAATTATATGGAGATGAAGCCAATAATGAAATGGCAAGAGTGAGAAGGACCCTTGATAAACTTGTTCGTGAGTTTGAAAGTAAGAATGATGTAGGGAATGGACAATCATCACCATTAAAGAGAGGGTTTAATGAGTGTGGTGATGAAGATGATTTTGCTAGATCTAAGAGACAAAAGGTTAGAACAACACCATTAAGGGATGAGGTTGATAACTACTTGGAGAGTGCTACTATGCCGGAAGATAATGAATTCAATGTTCTTAATTGGTGGAGGAGAGACACAAATTATCCAACTTTGAGAAAAATTGCTAAGGATATTCTTGCTATTCCCGTGTCTTCGGTTGCTTCGGAGAGTGCTTTTAGCATGGGTGGAAGAGTGATTAGTGCTCACCGTTCTAGGCTTCATTCTCAAACCGTGGAGGCTTTGATGTGCTTGCAAAGTTGGTTGATTGATGATGTGAAAGGTAATATTTTACTTATTATTTATGTATAATATAAGTCTTTTTTCTTACTTTTATTATATAACTTACATTATTCTCTAATACACTTTTTTTTGGTTTATAAATGACAAAGGCACACTTGATGGAAAGAATTTGTCATACACAATTAATGAAGATTGTGATTATGATAATGAAGCTCAAGATATCATTGACATGGTGTGTAGTGTGTCATCATTTCGTTGTTTTTTATATTTGTATATAATTTTTTACTAATATTCTTATTTGGTTGGTTATTGTGTTGTTTTTTTCTTTGTTTTAGGATGTTGATGATGTTAGTAGTGATGAAGAATAGCCCTCTTGAAGTCTTGGACTCTTGGACTCTTGGTATATGTACCAAGTGAAGAATGAAATATGTAAAATTGCAAAGTGCAAACTATGTTTTAATTGTTTGTAAGAATTGTAGACTTTGTAATATTATTGAAGTTTGTTAAACTCTTAATGTTATTTATTTTGGATTTGAAACTTAATGTAAGTGGATGCTTGTATCGACAAATGGCGTTGTTATTGAAGTTTCATTAAACTATTTTAACGTTAGCATGAAAATTAAGAAAAATAAGTTAGGATCCGTTTTGGATCCGTTTTGGACCCGGATCCGTCGGATCTGGATCTGGATCCTCAAATTTATTACCCATCGGATCCGGGTAGGATCTGGATCCTTAGTTTAAAAACGGATCTGGATCTGGATCCTAGAGGATCCTACCCGGATCCTACCCGTTGCCATCCCTAATTACTATACCCCTTCTTTTGTCTCCACTATTCCCTTCTACCTCTTCCCTTGATCCCAAATAGATGGGAAGCTTTCCCATACACTGCATCTATGCTATCAAAGTTAGCCCCTTCCAATTTCCCTTGATAGCCAGTTTGGTAATTGGTTTTAGATGGTGGTAATGGGAATGAATTTGTGTGTAAATTTGTAAAGAATATCATTGTCCATTCTCATTGTAATGTTAATTTATCCTAAAGTGTCAACTTTTCTTCTTGAATTTTCATTCCAATCCAATTTCACCTTATAGGTGGTAATGAGTGGTAATGAAAATTGTTTTTCCTTGTTGACAAAAACACAAGTTTAGGGGTGAGATTGATTGTCCATGGAGATTTTAAGGGTGCTTCCCTAATAAAATTGCACTTAAAATTCATTCTCATTATCGCAATTTATTAACGACTATCAAACGAGCCGTGAATATACAAGGTCAACCCTTGCTCAAATCGTTGAGCCTTCAGAACTTCAGTTGGAACCACTTAAGGTGCAAACCTCAATAACTCTATGAACATAGAGTAGTATTTATTGACAGTCATGGTCCCCATCCTAAGGTTTGTAAACTATATGCACTTCCTTTTCCTTAAGTGATCTGGGTAAAACTTAGTTCTCAAGACTTCCTTAAATTGTTCCCATCAAAAATATCTTTGAGTCGTTATAGACTCCGTCTTTGAGATCACCATAAATTAACTTCTTCTCTTAGGAAGTATGTAGTATTGTTGATCTTTAACTCATAGGTGCACTTAACAATATTAAACAACTTATCAAACTTCGTAATCCAGTTCTCAAGACTAGCTTGTCCTCTTTTCCATCATAGCCAGGTGGATTCCTAGAGGCTACTTTATTAAACATATCACTAGCTAGGGTGAGGTTCTTGTTGACGGTTTAGTTGAGTACTCATAGCCTTAGCAAAATTCTTGGTTAGAGAGGTCAACTCCTTATGAGTTGCTCGAGTTTTAGATCTATAACCTGGTCTACTAGCCATTTTCATAGGAGAAAGTTTCATAATAACTACTAAAATAACTAAACATTTTCCTTAAAAAACTATTCGTCTAAGGAAGTTCTATAGGAGAAAGTTTCATAATGGTAATTAGCCGGGTTGAAGTAGGAGTCATATTGATCTCTGCTTCATCACAAATTTGGTGTTAGAACTCTTCATACCACCATTGATCTTCCATCATAGGATGATATTTAGGACATGATGAACTACCCTCTGAGCTTGCCACGTTGGTATGAACGTTGGAGGTTTCAGGAGTAATTTAGGTTCACGATAAATTTAGGTTCACGATAAGAATGGCTCAAAATTTGGTATCATTAATCATATGTACCTCTTGTGCTCTTTCCACAATTCAACATGGCGGGGGTCAATTATGAAATAGGGTACGGTAGCTAGCCATAACCCTTCTTGGTAATGATCCACCATGTTGGGCATTCCGTCTAATAAATTTCACACATTATAATATTTATTGTATAACCCATGGTAGGATTTGATGTAGGGTAGGTGTTCAAAAATTAGAGCAATTGTTGGTCCATGATAATGAAATTATAGGTATCCTTACTCTATTAGGAAGTTTGCATAACTCAGAATGTATGAGCATAACCAGTCACAATATCTTCATATCTTTTTACTAAAATGGGTACGGAAAAGAGACTATAATTTTCCATAACAAATTTGTGGTAAAAGAACTACTAAAAGTAAGTACCACAAAAAAGTCATAAAGACAATCAAATCTCCTTCCTTATGAAAATTTAATAATATTTTCACATTAAAGAAAAAGTGCCATACAATATAATAAATAATAATAATACATGTGTAAATATATAAGGAAACAAAAAAAATCAAATCATTTGTAATTTTAAGTATATATTAATATGTACTCCCTCCGTTTCCTAAAGATCTTCCCTCTTTCCGTTTAAGTGCGTTTCCCAAAGATCTTCCCTCTTTTATTTTATTCCTTGTTTGTAATTATTTTTCCCCTTTTTACCCTCTCATGTCCCTACTATATGGTCCACCATTCCATCTTTAATTCAATTTTACTCCCTTTCTCTCTCCTACTTTAACCCCTTTTTATATGTTTATTTATCTTAACCCCTTTCTCTCTCCTACTTTACCCACCCCACACCCCACACAAATGGATTCTCCTTGGTATTTGTAGGAATAGTAACAAGGAAGATCCTTAGGAAACGGAGGGAATATATAATAAGTTTTTATTATTCTGAATACCATGTTTTTCGTACATGAAAAAAAATTAACCGAGGGAGCTCCTAACAAAGAGGGTGCGGCAAAAACGGCCAACTTAAGTACCAAGTCTTTTCTAGCCAAAACTTTCCTCAGAAAAATTAACCCACACACTTATTCCTTTCTTCAAAATATAGATACAAAAATATTTATACTTGGAAATATAACTTTTTAGGCACGATAAGAAAATAAAATATATGCACATAAAATGCAAAAAAATTATGCACATAAAATGCAAAAAAAAAAAATTATGCACAAAAATGCTAAACTCTAGCTTATATTCCCTTCCTAAATCTACTCAAAATGTCATTGATAATCCTATGTTAAATTAAAGGATCTGATACCACTTGTAACACCCCAAATTTCTCTCTTTTAAAAGAATATATTTCAATGTAAAATTCTTGAGAAACTTGAGAAATTGCCACCACGTGATAACGTTAAAGGCTAAAAATATTAACTACAAACTACTCCCTCTGTATTTTTTTTATCTTTCCTACTTGATAAATATATTTCTTTACATATTAGTAAAAATTATAATAATTGAATATTAATAAAGTAATCATTGAAACAAATCAAACAAGACCCCACATGACTACGACCAAAAAGATGAAGAGAGAGAAAGTTAGAGGGAGAAAGAGAAGGAGAAAGCGTAAAAAGCGAAAGAAAAAGCCCCGAAAGGTTTCGCTAGAAACCCTAGTTTTTCACCCAAATTCTCTGAAAAGTATGTCCTTTAATGGTTTTCACTGCCATTTCAGCGTAATTTCTCAAAGTTTTTCCTCCTCTTGTCGAATCAGTGGTACTAAGAGTGAGGCGTGTTGTGTAATCTACCTACTGGGTTTGATTAAGACTACTAAAGTTAGGGTGATTAAGTGTGGTAATTCATCTCTGCTCTATTTCTATAGGGTTAATTCTCAATTAAGGCTATGGTTTATAGCCTGTAATGATGATATCCAGGCTGGATTTCATTTTGCTCGTCTGAGTTGGGGTAATCTAGGGTTTCGCTTGCGAATTGGGGCTTTTAATTGGGTGAGGTTTTTCAGTGCATTAATTGTTTGGCAAGGAGTGGAGTGATAAGTGCTATTAGGGTGGCTTACTTGGAGTTGTCATTCATTGCAATTGTTGGGTTTCTCTTTAATCTCTTCGTTTTTTGGCGTGCTGTTCATCATGATCTTAGAAATTTGCTCCAGGGTGGCAATCTAGCATTTATGGCGATGGTAAGTTACTTTAGTCAGATTAATGTGAGATTGTTTGCTTGTGATAGTTCCGGTTTTACCTACTATATAAGTACTGTTGAGGTTAGTAAGTTTATCACATCTTCTTCTCTCCTGTTTCTTTCTTTCTGGTATTATAACTCAATTTCTAGTTTTTTCATAATCTCTTCTCTTCAAGTTCTTAAATTTGCAATGACTTTGAATTTCAAGGCAGCAATTCTAGAGCCAGGGGACTCTAAGATGAATGAGACTCAGTCTCAGGAGTCTGCTAGAGGCCCTGAGGCTCTTCCTTCTGTTATTAATGCTTCTAACTCTAGGCTGGTTGATTTTGATGCTCCTGATCCTCCCTGTGATGCTGCGTATCCGGAGGCTGTTGTTGTAGATGAGCTCGTCGAGGTTCAGGAGGATATCAAGGAACTTTCAAAGTCCTGCCTAATAGGTAAGATGTTGGGTGAGCCATTAGATGTTCGTACTATCATTTCCCGTACTAAGTCTGAATGGAAGTTTGTTAAGGGTGATATTGATTTCCTTGAAATGGGTAATCACTGGATTTTATTGAAGTTTGCTAATCCAAATGACCTAGCTCTGGTATGGTCTGAGAGACCTTGGCATGTCCAAGGTGATCTGTTTGTTCTCCAAGCTTGGAGACCAAATTTTGATCCCTTCCTTGAGGAGATCAAGTGGGTGGATCTTTGGGTCCGGATTCCTAGATTCCCAACTGAGCTTTTGAATTATGAGTCTTTAGCTAATTTATTTGCTTCTAATCATGTGGGCGTGCTAGTCAAGTTGGATTATAACTCTCTGTTAAGGAATAAAATAAGATTTGCTAGGGCTTGTATAAGAGTTGATATTACTGAACCATTGCTTGAGTTTGCTGAGTTAACTCGTGTGGGTGGTCATAAGTGTGGTTATGTGATTTGGTATGAGGATTTCAGTGCTGGTTGTTCATTTTGTGGTCTGGAAGATCATACTATTGATGTATGTTCACTGTTGCATGCTCCAAAGAAAGAAATAACAGTGTCCCTATTGAAAAGCCCTAAACAAAAGCATCTTGTTGAGGTCCTATCTCTGGCTAATAGGCAAGCTAACCTTGCTACCAGGGCTGTGGAAGCCAATGTGGTGCAAGCGAAGCCTAAGTCAGTGTATAGGCATGCTAGAGCTTCTGTTCATTCAAAAGCTGGTGGTTTTCATTCTTCTGTTAATAATTTTGTTAATAAAAGGGAGGTTGGCATTGTTATTAAAGAATCTGTCTCCATGAAAATGTCATCTGTTATTCCCACTGTTCATGGTAAAGGGAAAGGTAAGGCTCTTGTTTATGCTTCAGCCCCTCAGTATGGTACTGTTAGTGACTCTGATGATGACACTGAGAATATGGCTGTCCCTCCTATGTTACCTTCTTCTGATGCTTTTCAAGCAGCCCTCTTGGATGTCTCCTCTAAGGATGTTGGTGAGGGTGTAGGCTGTGATTTTGCTCCATCTAATGGCACTGATATTGAGCTGTCTCCTATTCCACTGCAAGTGGTCTATCCAGGTGAGTTTTATCAAGGTAATCAATTTGGTCCTTTGGTTCAGTTGGCTGAGCAGCAATTTGGTGGTTACTCTATCTTTGAGTCTGATGTGGATAATGATACTATGATTTTACATGATGATGATAAGATCTGTGAGGCTTTTCCTGTGCAACATGAGTCCTCTTTTCATTCTATTGACTCAGCTAGCTCAATTGTAAGGCATATCAGTGCTTTAGGTGTTGAGCAGGATCCTCCAATGGAACCCACCTCTCTCTCTAGCGCTTCTAAGAGGAGGAAAGGTAACAGTGAGGATGATTCTGCCTCATCAGGTCTGAAGAGGGATATTGTAGCTTTTATAATGCTATGGGAAACTCTTTCTCGACATCTTGATAGGAGATTGTGGCTAAGGAGATCTAGTTTCTCATACTTTGTACACCTCCCCAGGTTTAGTTGTTTTGCTGACATCCATTGTAATTCCTATTGCTATTTATGTATCTGGTGCTGGACTATTTTAGTTATAAAGGTTCGGTTTGTTAAGATTGGGCAATTTGTAATTTCTTATTTAAGTATCTTATGTATAATCCAGTTAGCTAGCTTAATAGCTACTGTTTTGCGTGATGATCAAAGGCTCGGTTATGTATTTGATGCATATTGTTTTAGTTTACTAATCTCTTATAGTTCTTTCATCGCTTTGATCATAAAAATTGTCTTAGGCTTTTTGCTTTTCGGGTGGTACAGCTATTTCTTTATGTTCTATTTCAAGATAGTTCACTTAGTAATTTGTAATAGTTTGGAGTTTAGTAGTATTTTTCAGAAATTTACATTAGGTTATGTTATGAGTACGGAAGATGTGTTTTTTTCATGAATATAAGCTTTTGGAATATTAGAGGGTGTCGAAGATACCTTGCAATGGAGGAAGTGAAGGACTTTTGTATAAGTAATAATGTGCAAATAATGATGCTTTGTGAGACTAAGGCTCAATTACCCCCGGGGGAGGGATGTGTTAGAAGGTGTGGTTTTCAACATTTTGATTATATTCCTTCCATGGGATTGGCGGGTGGTATCTGGCTTTTTTGGAAAGATAATGCTAGTAACCCGTTCTCTCTTACTGTCATTTATAAAACTGATAGATTCTTAGTCTGCAATATTAGTCTTCTATCCATGTCATGTTCATTTTTGGCAATCTTTATTTATGCTCCTCCAAATTATGCTTTTAAGCAAGCGTTTTGGGATGAACTAATTGACTATATCAAGTCGCTCAATGACCCGTACATTATTGTGGGAGATTTTAATGAACTTAGCTCACAAAATGATAAACTAGGGGGAGCAATTTTCCAATTCTCTCGATTATCTTTTATGAATCTTTTGTTTAGTTCACTAGAAGTTATAGAATTACCTTTTGAAGGTAGTAAGTTCATTTGGAGGAAGAAACTTCATGGGCCTAATAACATTTTAGAACGTATTGACAAAGGTGTAGTTAGTCTTACTTGGCTTTCTTTATTTCCAGATGCTAAATTATTCAATCATAATTTCTCTTCTTCTGATCACTGTCAAGTCTCGCTTTCTTTCAAAATTAGACAATGCAGGAAAGCTCCCCCTTTTAAATTTAATAAGCTATGGACTTCCCGTAAGGATTTTGATTATCTAGTAAGAAAAACGTGGTGTACTCGTTTTCAAGGATCCTTTATGTTTTGTCTAACTAAAAAATGTAAACTGCTTAAAGAAAAGGCAAAAAAGTGGTCTACTACGCGTTTCGGAAATATTTTTAGACAATTAAGGAATGTAGAAGATAGACTGAAGATCATTCAAAGTGAATTGGTACTAAAAGAGGATTGTCCCCATCTGATCTCTCTTCAGAATAAATTTTTACAAAAACAAGCTAAGTTACTTCATTTTCAAGATATTCATTGGAAAGTTAATGCAAAGTCAAATCACCTCAAGTTAAGCGATGCAAATACTAAATATTACCATTCATGTGCCACCATTAGGAAAAATAGAAATCTTATCAACTCTATTAAAGATCCGCAAGGAGTCGTGATTTCTCATCCAGCGAGAATTGAAGAGTGTTTTACTGAAGCTTTCAAGCAACGGTTTACGTCAAATGAACGCTGTGTCTTTGATGCTAATAACGATTTTGATCTTCTAACAGAAATAATTTCGGAAGAAGATAATGGCTTTTTATGTAGGGAAGTTACTTTTGAAGAAGTCAAAGGAGCTACTTTTGACCTAGCCCCTGATAAAGTCCCTGGGCCTGATGGGTTCCCACCTTATTTTTTCCAAAAATACTGGTCACTCGTTGGGAATTCGGTTTTTAGAGCGATTAAAGCTTTTTTTCATTCAGGAAAAATCCTTAAAGAAATCAACCACACTTTTATTACTTTGATTCCAAAAGTGGATAGTCCTTCTAATCCTAATCATTTTAGACCAATTAGCCTATGCTCGACTATTTATAAGATCATTGCTAAGATTTTAGCTAATCGATTGAAAGTAGTTTTGGGGAAAATCATCCATCCCCTCCAAGGAGCTTTTGTGCTTGAAAGATTGATCCAAGATAATGTCTTATTAGCACATGAAGTATTTCATTCTTTCAAGAATAAGAGAGGAGCTTCAGGGTGGCTGGCAATTAAACTAGATATGGAGAAGGCATATGACAGATTAGAATGGAATTATATATTCATCACCCTTGAAAAGTTGGGTTTCTGTACCAAATGGATCGATTGGATGCGACAGTGTATTACCACAGTTTCATTTTCGGTTCTTGTTAATGGTATTCCAGGGGAATCATTTATTCCTCAGCGAGGAATCCGTCAAGGTGACCCTTTGTCTCCATATATATTTATTTTATGTGCCGAAATTCTGGCTCGCCAGCTGCAAGCTGCTAGTAGGTCTGGATTAAGATCTCTAGGGGTTACGTTAGGACATTCTGGTGTTAGGATTCCTTTTTTAACTTTTGCTGATGATACGATGATCTTTGCTAAAGCTTCCGAGGAAAGTTGCACTATCATAAAATCCATCCTAGATAAGTATTGCACAATGTCGGGTCAATTAATAAATTTTCATAAATCTGCTTTTCAATGTACACAGAATGTTTCTGATAATGTTTCTATCAACTTTGCTGAAATTCTGCAAATGGATAAATCTTTTTCTCTGGGTAAGTATTTGGGTTGTCCCATTATTGATTCTAAAGTTACGAATGCTACCTTTGCTGATTTACAAGAAAAAGTGTCGTCTCAATTAACCAAGTGCAAAGCTAATTCGCTTTCGCAAGCTGGTCGAACTATCCTAGTCCAATCCAATCTAGCCACAAAAGCTAATTACCAAATGCAAAGCTTCTCTTTGCCTCCCACTATTCTCTCCTCCCTTGACAAGTGCTACCGAAATTTTTTGTGGAATAAACCAAGTGATGCTAAATCCCCTAATTTAATAGGGTGGGATAAGATTTGTAGTCCAAAAAAATTTGGTGGTCTAGGGCTTCGAAAAGCTAAGACGACTAATAATGCGCTCCAGTTTAAATTACTTTGGAAGATTTTGGAATCGCCGGATAACCTTTGGGTTCAGTTAGTTAAACGGAAATACCTCAAAGAAAATGATTTATTCACTTATAAAGTCAAAGCTAATGTCTCATGGCAATGGAGGCGTTTGATGAGCTTACGTAGTGCTTTTAAAAAGGGTCTACGGTGGATTGTGGGTAATGAGGAACTTGTTTCCTTTTGGTTTGATAATTGGGTTTTTAGTACTGCTTTAGCCGAAAAGTGCAATATCCCTAGGGGGTCGGAGGAATTAAAAGTTAGCTATTTTATTAATCAGGACGGTCAGTGGAATGTGTCGTTACTTAGACAGTATGTTCCAAATGATATTTCTAAGACAATTTTGCACTACTATCTTCCGAGCAATGCGTGTATCGACAAGCGGGTTTGGGGGCTTTCCCCTGATGGCAATTACTCAGTAAAGTCAGGGGTGACCCTGCTCCAAGGGATTAGCCACCAACAATCTGTTCCATCTCCTTTTGTGTGGGTGTGGAAGTTGAATATCCCCCCAAAAATTAGATTCTTCTAATGGAAAGTTTGTCATAATGGTCTTCCTACGAAAAAAAGATTAGAGTTAAGTCATGTTTTTCTACCTTTGGAGTGTGTGTTTTGTAATCATCACTCGGAGGACATAGATCACCTCTTTTCTCATTGCCCGTTCGTAAAGGATGTTTTCTGGGAACTTCATCAGGCTTTGCAGTGGCCTATTCCGCCTGAAATAGAGGATGGCGTTTCTTTTAACAATTATTTATTACGCATTAAATCTCTATTTTCTCTGCCTCAAGTGGAATGTATGGTCATAGGGTGGTGGTTTGTCTGGTATGCGCGTAATGGGGTCATCTTTCGCCAAGAGTCGTTCTCTCCGCTAAAGGTTAGTTCGATGGTTAAAGCTTTTGTGTATAAATTTGCTGTTTCAGGGTCTGTGGCGGAGGGAGTGGACGCATCGATTTCGCCCCCTATTAGTCGGAGGGCGAAGGGAGTGGCTCGGAATCAGTTTCCTGGTCTCCCCCCCCCCCCCGCATGGTTATTTTAAAGTCAATTTTGATGGATCAAAGCTGGCTAATGGCCAAGCAGCTTTTGGCTTTGTCATTCGAGACTCGGATGGTGTAGTTCAGTTGTGTGGGGCTGGGCCTTTGGATAGTTCGGTCTCTATTTTGGAAGCCGAGGCTAGGGGTCTCCGGGAAGGCATTAGGGGGGCCAAGTCCCTTGGGGTTGCGAAAATTATAGTGGAAGGTGATAACCTGGCAGTTATTAACGCTATCAAGCAGATCTGGAAGATTCCTTGGACGATTCATTCTTCTATTCTAGACTCAAAGCTTGAGTTGGGGCATTTTATGGATGTTCAAATTTTTCATGCTTTTCGGGAAGCAAATGCGGCAGCCGACTGGATGGCGCATCGGGGTCATTCTGCGGTTTCTACCACTTACTGGTTTGATATTCCTGTTTTATCCTTTGCTGTAATCATCCGCAAGGATGCTTTAGGGTGGCCCAAATCCTGGGATCCTCCCTAGTTTTCTCTTTCCTTTTTTTTTTTTAAAAAAAAAAAAACCCCACATGACTATATTTTTCTTATATATTGAGAAAAATTTAAAAGATTCTCTCTAATTGTGAATAGTGTCAAGGTTCTAAATGAGAAAGATAAAAAAATACAGAGGGAGTACTACTTTAACAATGCAACGGAAAAAATAAAAATAACTTCTTTATATTTATATAAACTTTATTGTTCAACTATGAAAATGAAAAATAAAAATAAAATAACATCATATCAACCTGTAAATTTTGCTCGCCAAGATAGGGTCATCACATGGAAAGCCATAAAACAAAACAAACAAAAATAAAAGTGTGTCAGTAAAAATACTGAGTATATTTATATGCGAAACTTTAAACACTTTATTTAATTAAACACTCAAAACATTTTCATAAACACTCCTTGAATACTTGTAATACTTATATAATATAAAGTATATAGCTTTAATAAAACTTCATTTTCCTTGCCTAGGTACCTTTCTTAAAGTGGGCACAACCCCCAAGTTTAGTATTTTTCAATGAGTGTATGATGAGGGATGACTTATAAAAAAAGTACATGGGTAACAATATAATAGATACCGTTCTTGCTAATAAATAACAAGTCGTTGCCTCTTTATAATTGCGATCATAAAAGATCATATAACTAATAAAATTCCTTTGAAAATAATCCTCCTTTAAAAAAAAATATTATGAACTTAATCATATAAAGACACAAAATGAATGACATGTACATAAAAATCCTTGAAAGTAATATTACCATACTCGAATACTAATAACGTGATCAGATCATAAATCAAACTAACAATATAATTTGAGCACTATAATATTATACTACTACATGCTAATGCATGGAATTGCCACTAAGAACTAGTGGAAAAAAACGCAAGGGTTGCGGTCCAAACAACCCTAAGGGCTGCGTTTTTGGCTCGCAACCTTGCTGTAGCAGCCCTTCGCAAAAAATGAAGGGCTGCAGTTTTTTACCGCAGCCCTTCACTATCAAGGACTACGATTTTTTACCGCAGCCTTTCACTACCAAGGGCTGCGGTTTTTTACAACAGCCCTTCACTACCAAGGGTTGTAGTTTTGGGCTTAAACCGCAATCCTTCCTTGTACAAAGGGCTGCGGTTTTTGCTAAAGCCCGCAACCCTTGTCACCCAAAAAAATAGTTTTTTATTTTTTATACATTTTATAGTTCTAAAATTTATCCAAAAACAGTTATTGAGTATATATAATTTTATATCGTATAATTATTCACTAAATTAAACTATAATACTTCGACAAAATCATCATCAACAATAAACACCATTCAACATACATAAATTACCGACTGAATAAAGTGAAAAATATAAACAACATCAAATTAAAAATAAACAACATCAACAGTTACAAGATTAGTTTGTGTTCAACCAATTTTCAAGGTCAGTTTGCAGTAATTCATGAATTAACAACATCAAATAAATTCCACAAATTAAAATAAAAAAATAAAAAATTGAAACAAAAGTTAAAAACCCAGATCTGAAGGTTAATTAAGAAAACATGAAATTGAAATGAAAAAAATAAAAAATATGAAACAAAAGTGCCCAAATCCGAAAATAGGTTGGAATTTTAGAGTTGAAATCCGCCATAACTTTATCGAAATTATGAATTTAGCAGCGAAAACAACGCCTTCGTCGTTGTCGTGAAAGATGTTGTGCAGATCTTCTTCGTGAAAATGTAGTTCGTCGGAAATTACAGAGGAGAGAGAAAGAGAAGGTAGAGGAGAGAGAAAACTTGTCGCTGAGGGAGGAGAGAGCCCACTCCGTGAAAACAAATATACAACCCTAGCTGCCCGCTTAACCCTTTAAGCCCACTTTGCGCCTGATTTGAATTCCTTTCAAAATAATTATAAAAAGCCCATAAAGGGCTTCGGATAGCCCAAAAACTACAGCCCTTTATTATTTATAGGGTTGCGGTTTTTGACTAACCGCAACCCTTAACCACAACCCTTTATTATTTATAGGACTGCGGTTTTCGACTAACTGCAGCCCTTCACTAACAGGGCTGCGTTTTTCAAAAAATGCAGCCCTTTCGCTTTTTTCCACTAGTGAAGTTTTATGAGCAGGTATTATAAGTATGTACATGATTTAACTTTTAGAATAATAACAGATTCCAAACTAAGTAGATGTATTGCTAAATTCGTAATAACCAAGTAAGTGTACTTCCAAGTTATTAAAAAAACAGTTAAGTGATATCACTTTAGATTAATAAGAAGAATTAATAACATGCTCATATTAAGTTCATAAATTTAACGTATTCATGAAGAAAACTCATTTCATAATAAAACTCATAAAAACATGTATTTCAATCTAAAAATACTAATCCTAGAAACATGATACTATGTATGCAACCATTAAAGGTGCACATATGCACGCACTTTGGAAATTAATAACGACTAAGGGAGAAGAGAAAAGGGTAAGCCAAGAGAGAGAGAGATCAGAGATAGTTTAATATTGAGAAAAGAGATGTATTTCTCAAATTTGGTGTGAAGAATTTGAGGGGCGGAGGCCTCTATTTATACTAGTTGGATAGGTAGAGTCGTCATAGGAATAAGAAACTAAAAGATGGATTTAAGAGAAAAGATAAATCAATCTAGCTAAGATTTAACAAATTTTTATGATCACCCAACTAAGATTATGAAAAAAAAAATTAGGAATAATCTATATATATATCTAAAGAAGAATCCTTTAGGCCACGTGTCGCAAAGCTAGAGCTTTCAATCCCACGTGGCATGATGTGGCATGCTCCGTTGATCAGTATTTTTTCGCAGCTCATTTAGAGTGTTCACGTGGCGAGGTAATCAAAGAGTGTGAAATTCCCATAATCACGCATATCCTTCCCTTAATCACGCATATAATTGATTCAGTAATCTATATAATTGACGTCAATTACGGATTTTAATTGATACGTAATCTATATAATTAAGGAAACAGTTAATCACGCCTTAATCTATGTAATTGATACACTCAAATTGCACGTTAAAATTAAAAAAAAATTGAATATCAATCACGGTTGTAATTGATACGAAATCGACACAATTAAGGCAATAATTAATTAGTTACCAAATCAACCAACCACGCTAATATTAAGGAAATAATTTTTCCTTACTATGAGTAAATTACATATATAAATTAAATATAAAACCTAAATTATACCCGGCCATAAGTAGTATAAATATGAATGATGCTTTGGCCTTTGTTTCACCACACCACACCATAACACAAATTATCAGAAATTTTAAAGTTTCCACTGCAAGCTTCCCGCTTTGTGCATTTGTACCAATTCGATTTCCCCCTCTTTCACTGCTCTTTCTCTCTCTTCCTACTTTTCACACACAATTACAGAGAGAAGAGAGAAAGAGGAGAGAGAAATGTTTGGCAGAATAAGAGCGTCGCCATCGCCGGTGGAATGGTTGGAATTAGAGCGCCTACCTTCCAAGCTTTTCAAAGACGATTCTCTCTCCATCTACGGTACCATTATTTCTTCATCTTTTTCTATTTTCCCTTCTTTCTCTCTCTGCCCATTTCTTCAATTATTCAATTTCTTACATTTGGAACTCCATTATTCAAAAAGAATTGAAAATTAAAATTGGGCAACATTTTAATCAAGGATCCAATCTAGGGTTTTTTTTTACTAGATTCATCAATTTTAATTTGGTTGGTGACAAATTAAAATCTTTGAAGCAACGTTAAATGAACCATTTACCTAAGTTTAGAATTATGAAATCCTTTGATTTCTTCAATGGGTATGTTTGCTTTATTTTTAAGCTGCTAGACTTTTTGTTGTTGCAGAAGCTACTCTTCTGAAGCTCAAGCAAGGTTCCCAACTTAATTTAACTCCAACATCCCTATATTCCATGGATTATGAATCGAATGAATCGAACTCCGGTACATCTGTGGAATCACAAAAGGTTTCAGGACTGCCTATGTAATCACGTAATCTATGTAATTGATGCATTCAAATTAAGGAAACAGTTATTTCAAAAAGAAAATCAGATTTGCTTTATTGCTTTATTAAATTGTGTTGTAGAATTCTCGAATTAATACTGGACATATTTTTGTTGGCTGCATGTTGTTCGGTGGCGACGGTGTTGCCGTGATGCACGACAGAAAACCAGTTGGTGATGGTGGTCGGGAAAACAGAGGAGTTGAAGTGAAGAAAAGGGTTTTTTGGGGTCATATCAATCACGAGGTTTTCTTAGCTCTCCTCATTTGTTGCTGAATTATGATTTCAATATAAGTTTATCAATAAAATTGATTTACAATTGTTGTTTTTGTTTTTCAGTATCATTTTTGCAAGTGCAAGTTGAAGGAAATCTAAAGCAGGTACAAACTTAGAAGAGGAGAGAGAGATTACAAGGTTTTATGATGGTAAAGATGTAAAGGATAACTAACAATCTGCCATTGATCATGCAACGAATAATCATAATCCCATATATCATGCAAGACAATCACGACAATCATGCATGCCAATCTTCCTTATTATTCTTTGTTGTAACTATAATGTACTGTTACCTACATATAGCTGTATAGCTTCTTTGTAATCTTTTATTTTAGGTAGCTTTCCTTCATGTATAGCTATATGTTGTACTATATAAACTACCAAAGTTAATAATATTATTCAAGCATTGTCTAAACTCTTTAAAAGATAGATCAATTTGTTTTATCTAAGTATTTTTTATAGTATTTGCTAAATTATTTTTTGACTTAGAATTCTTTCTTTAAAGTAGCAAGGGTAGTGACAGAGCATTTTTGTGCTGTTTGTATGCTTCCATGACCTATAAAATAGATGAGTGTTTGTATGCTTCCATATTCCATACGAATAAATAGGGATTAGTAAGTTTTTGCATGTCCATATAAGCAATTCTTTATCTGCATTCCCTCCTTTAGACATATTTTATTGAGTTTTTTTTTTGGAGGGGTTAAGCGAATCAGTATTTTATTAGTGACGTAAATAATAACCCGTGCAATTTTGACGTAAATTGAAACTAATTAAAAGTACGGTACTTATTGAGGGGAAACAATAGTTATTATTTTTGTATTTGAAGTGAGGAAAAAAAGGACCCAAATTTGTAGACCTATAGGCAAGAATTGTAAGTTGTGAATTTTTGATTTTTTTTTTTTAATATATTGGGAATTGTGATTTTTTTTTGTATAATTCTGTTGTGAATTGTAAATTTTTTGTGTATTTGTGTTATAAGCAAGACACTTTTGTAATTTTTTAAATTTGTGTTGTTAATTTGTTGGTTAAACAAAACATGAAAAGTGAGATTTTCTTGGAAGCAGAAGAAGCCAAAGTGTATTGTTTGGTTGAAAAAATATGAAACTTAAAACTTTCTCAAAATGGAGAAATTTACTTATTCTTTCTCAAAATGCGAGGTATCAAGGCAACTATGGGGGTGGTGGCTTAATTTATGGGATCTCAAATGGGTATTTCCCAAATCCCTAAGAGAAGCATTTACGCAATGGAAATTGATAAAAATGAGGAAAAAGTTTTTTGTTAAAGTGTGGGCAGCCTCTTTCTTTATCATTGTATGGACGGTATGGAAAGAACGGAACTTCAGAATTTTTCAAGCCTCATCTTCCACTGTAAAGGAACTTCGTGACTTGGTGCTTCTCAGAATGGGATGGTGGATTAGTGGATGGGAGGAGGGGTTTCCATACTCTCCGACGGACATTCAAAGAAATCTATGGTGCTTGGAGTGGGATGGTGTATCTCGAGCAGCAGACTCCGCTATCATCAAGCCATCATACATCCCATGGTCTCCTCCAATCAAAAATGTTCTAAAATGGAATGTGGATGCATCCGTGGTCATATCCAGCTCATGTGCAGCTATCGGTGGAGTTCTGAGAAATCATGAAGGAAAGTTTGTGTGCCTCTTCTCGTCTCCCATTCCATATATGGAGATAAATTGTGCTGAGATCCTTGCCATACATAGAGCTATATCCATCTCTTCTCATAGCAGCTTAACAAAATCAGCGAGCCTTCTCCTAGAATCGGATTCCTCTAACGCAGTAATCTGGTGTAACAATGACAATGGTGGTCCTTGGAATATGAAGTACTATCTAAACTTCATTAGAAGCTGCCGGAAGAAAATGTTAAGCATTGAGATAACCCACAAAGGTCGAAGCTCCAATTTTGTTGCGGATTCTCTTGCCAAGCAAGGGCTTAGGCGTCAAGATGAATTCATTGCGTGGCTATAAGTTTCGGATTGGTGCACTTGGAGTCAATGTTGCTCAGCTTGGAACTATTAAGATGTATTATGGTGCCTGCGTGCACTCGATGTTGCATGATTGTAATATAGCAGGGTGTTGTATTTTGAGTTCCTTGAGATGGACTATAAACTGGATGTAATTGTGCTATGAAGGTGGACTCCTCTCTATAGGGTGTGTGTTTACACTATAAAAATGTCGCCCACCTAGTGGGGGGCTACTTTGTTTTGAGTAGAGGCGCCTTCATATGGATTTCTTCTATGAAATAAAATTATAACTTATCAAAAAAAAAAAGATAAGGTTATACACTTTCTACAAAATACAAGTTCATGTGAAAACTAAAATTTTGGAAAAAGCTACTTCAGATGTTGGACTAAACAAGCACTTAATTTGTACTTCAATAGTTTTTTTTTTTTTTAACGGGTACTATCATAATAAATATTACGCTATCCCTCATTCAAAATCCTGGATCCGCCCTTAATCCTCGAGATTTGTAGACAAACTTTTGCACTTTTGGTTTTGAACTTTTGTGGAACAAAGGTCAGGCTATTGTAATTGATATAACAGATAATAAAAAAGAGAAGAGAAAATAGAAACAAGTATCACTAGAGCATTATAGCTATTGCAATTGATAGATCTCAACCATTGATAAGGTTGACTTTAGATTTATCAAACATATAATACTACGATTGATAAATTTTCCAAATTTGAATCAGTATAAACATCAATATCATCTTCTGATCAATAATCAAATCTCTCCCTAATTTGAAGGACATTAATCATCCGTCGCTTGATTTTGTTTGGCAATCATCAATGGAGGTTGAAATGTGATTGTAGGAATCACAATTCACAAAAAGAAGAAACTAACTAATACGGCTTTCTACAGTGATAAGCAAAATAATTTGTAATTAGGTAGATCAAGAGAGAGAAAAAATCGTGGAAATTAGTTATACTATTGAAGTAAATTAGATCTCAAAAAATTACAATAAAAATGGAAGGTATAAATATAAGACTTTAAATGGATGGTTGTGCTGTAAAACTTATGATAGTTAGGGTATGTTCTCCCCAACTTATTTTCAGTTCAGTTCGATTCAATTCAATTCGGTTGTAAATAGTCCAGTTCAATTCCAATCAGTTTGAATCGGTTCCTACGTTATCATCTAATTCAGTTAACTTTATAGATTAGGCTGCATTTAGGACTTGGTATACAATCCTATACACTCTAATGCACCTTCTAAATTGAGTATTTACAAATTTATAATAAATAGTATTGTGAGATATGCATAACTATATTAGTACTCAATTTTTTCCCCATTAGTCAAATTAACACATATGCTATCACATTATATGAGGCATTGATTAAGTTATTACAATTATATAAATCTCAGCAACATTTGGTAAATCATTCATATTTTGTTGCTTCATTATCAGTCTATTACCCCATTCCAGAAAAATTTTGTGTCAACATTTCATAGTTTGTTGCTTTTTTATCTTCACATTCCTATTCCATAAATCAAGTATAAAATAATGAAAAACAACCCTTAGAATCTATCATCCTTTCCAATTAATAAGATAAGTATATTTAGAAATGATAGTAATTGCATATCAGTTTTGATAACGAATTGAGTGGCTCCCCTACACTTCATCATCTGTAAAGGTATAATAATATGAAAAAGAATTGCTAAAAAATTCTAGGTTATGTAATATGCAAGTTGTAATATCGAGAACTAAACACAACATAATATACCTAAAAGTTACTATCTATTGTTTAACAAAGTATTACCATCAAGACGTGATACAGTAGCTAACGAACGCAAAAACCCTTCGAATGAATGAAATGTATTCTACCGAATTCCTATATACGATCATATTTTTGGGTTACAGAATCATAGTACAACATTGAAAGTTCATACAATGATCGTATATAGGAATTCAAGTATGGATGCATCACGTACTTCAATGTTAAATGTGTTTTGGTGAAGAGAAGTTCAGTTAGGTTTAGGAGAATTCAGGTTGAGAGAACGCACCCTAAACTTTAAAGCATTTATGATATGGTGAATCATATGATACATTATCAATCACGAAATTCATGAAAAATATCATGAAAGATGACCATAAATTTTTGGGTGAGAGTTCATGTTGCAGAGAGAAAATACTTGAAAGTGTATTATGTATATTATACATATACATATTTTCATGGGTAAAAGTATAGTTATGTCTTACAATTATATAATCCATAAAATATATCTGTTATTTAATCTTCTACAAAAAAGAAATGAATATATTGAATGTTCATATAATAAAATTGGGTTAAATCATATTGAGCATTGAATAAGATGTGTGTGTGGGGGGGGGGTGTTAATCTACTCTGACTAAAATTTCGGGTCTAAGTTGCATAATTTGTAAAAGAGGGAGAACTTAACTTGCCATATGAAAGATTGTCGTTAAATTTGTTTGGTGAAAGTTAACATTATGATAGCGAAAAAAGGTGGGAATGTAAGTATGCATATTTTTTGTAGGTAAAGGTATAGATATGTAATACAATTATTATTATTTTTTCTTATTTTTTGTAGGTAAAGTCCATAGACAACTTATTTTCACTTTCATTATAATTGATCACATTTATAAATATAATAGATTGTTGAGTTAACATTTCTTTTATCTACTCATAATTTTGAAAACCATGCGTGATTGTTGGTTGAAATGGATGTTAATAATGACTATCAAAAAATTTAAAATTTGTACACAACCATTAAATAAAGTATGTATTTAATTTTTTTTTTTGAATTATAATATCTCTATATCTAAAACAAAATCCTTGAAGCCACATGGTATGAAGTTAGAGAATTTTTCAATGAAGCTAAAAATTGAGTCATCAAACAAAATGTAGATACACTGGTGAGACACATATCACTTGGTGAAGGAACACAAAAGATTATGAAGATAATTTTAGTCAAAAAAAAAAAAAAAAAATCAAAGGAAAGTTCAGTTGATAACATCATAACATTATGGTTCAGATTTAAGGAATTCTTTAGATCTCAATGAGAGGAAAAATAGGTAACTATTTGATAACTTAAATAAAGTTTGTAGATGATTAGGAGATTTCATTTATGCAATTATGATATATTAAAGAAGGAAGAAAGTTAGAAAACTCTTTATATCTCAATAAATATATGTTAATATATAACATAATTAAAATTAGTTTCATCATAAGTGGAGATAATCACCTAGAACTAATGCATAACCAAGATCGAACTAGATCTATTCTATCACATGAAATTTTCAAATGTAAAGAAATGGGTTACTTATTTTATTGAAACATTATCGAATCGTATTAATCATACTATAAGTTTAAATATTAACAAATCCAAACTTGGCGTGTTAAATTTATTTAACACCTATATATTCAGATCATGATTTTTATAGTGGAACTAAATACATGTCTATAATACCCCTTTGTTCTAGAGATAGGCGATATGTGAATGTCAAGTATAAATTGAAGTGAATATTTTTGTTCAATTTGAAGTTAATTGTATGATTAGTGGGGTGGCTATGGGAATAAAATTAAAGGGATGAGGGTGGTTTCTATTTAAGGTTGGTTTACATTGAGTAGGGCAAAACAATATGAAAAATAGTATATGCTAAATTCTAATTTTACTAAGTTGCATAATAGAGGTGTGCATTTTGGTCGAGTAGGACCACTTTCTATTAGTAAGTTATGATAGTTATGGTAATCATAATTCTTTATGTTATTCTCTTATAATTTAAAAGAAAAACCATAATTAGTAAAATTAATACTTTAAAATGACATGGATTATACAAATAATGACATCAACGTGATGTATTTAACTCATGTCGTTTGAGTTTTTTTATTGCACGGGCTATCTCATCCCGTGCATTTTTATTAAACATAAATTATGAATTATTTAATTTTCTACAAAACAAGTCATATTTTCTACCAATAGTAGCGTATTTCTTCTACTAAATTTGGTTAATTGTGGTACATGGATAATCGAACATTCATCTTCGAGGTCATAGACATGTTCAAGCTAAGGGGCTCCAAATAAAAGGAGACTACACTACTAAAATTAGAATAAAAAAAGATGGAAAAACAACCAACCAGGCGGTGGCAAGGACACGGGGTGGCTCAAGGAGCCAGCAACAAGAAAATTAATCACGTTACTTATTTAGCTGGGGAAAGGAAAATGATCCTATATCAACTATATATAGTAGAAAACATATATTTGGTATTTTCTAGGGAATCATTTAAAGGGGGCTTGAGTATGTCAAGGAAAGGGGAGTAGTATGATATTTATACCCCGTATGACACTCATTCTGTCAAATGGAACAAAATTTCCATTGAATTGTGTTTTGCAATGATTATAAATAAAAGTCAAAGATATCCCTATCACATATGGGTTTGTACTCCCAAGTTCGATTTTCAGCCATAGCCAATTTTATGTGGTCATTTCTAAAGTCACGGGTAGAAAGTTTATAATAATACTGATTTGTAAGAAAGAACATGATATGTCTAATATTATAGCTAATGACATATATAAATAAGTCTTCTACAACCTATGTGTCATGTATTTGCAAAACAACTTCATAATTAACATAAAGGAGCATTTTTTGTCTTTCTGTGTAAAGTACATCATTGATGCTTTGTTTTTGGTTAAATATGTATAGGATTATTCTGTATTTCAATACATCGTCCAAAGTTTATTAATTTAGTATAGGTTAAACTATCTTCAGTTTCGAGTAGTACATAAGCGTATATTAAATCGAGTGGACGTAGAGAATCTTTTATATGCTTTTACTGTAGTTGGTATATAAACATGCTTATTAAACAAAAAAGTTCCCGTGTATTTTTGCACGGGTCCAAAAACTAGTTAATTCTAATAATACAACATTTCACTTATTACTTTTTAATAAGTCAACCTTTTAATTATTCTTAAATAATGCAACCTTTTGAGGTATTTGCTTTTAATGGGCTTTGACGCGTTAGATAATCATTTTGTTTGGTAAACCACATTTGCCAACTCGTCCATTTTTCCCTTTCCTTGTCTACATGTCCCTACTTATATGGTAAAGAGTTAATATTTTATGCTCTTAAGTCATTTTGACTCACTAGAAGTAAATAAGGTATAAAGGTTTCATTATTTAGGAATAATTGAAAGGTTGATTTATTAAAAATTAATCGTCAAAAGGTTATATTATTAAAATCAATTATCCCTTAAGATATATAATTATAGAAGCTAAAATCAATCAATAGATAAAATGAAGTAAAAATAACCAATTTTGATAAGCATTCAACTCACTGGACTGGCGTGAGGTTTGTTGCGCGGAATGTTTTTTGTAAATCTTTTTGGATTTCTTTAAAAAAAAATCATTATTTTGTTTAAACAAACTACTATTAGAACTAGAAAACTTAGGCTCAACATTTAATTTAGGATATAACTTATTTAATATACCCATAACCTTTTATAAAAGGCTATTTAGAAACCCAAATAGTAATCCGTTTTAGTAAATAAAACCTTTTTTAAATTATAATTAATAACTACTAAAAATACAAAGTATTACAACCAGCTTTAAGAACACGATCAATAGAAAGAATATAGCAGAACCAAATCATTCATAAACAATCTATCATTATAGGGACGAGCATACCACAACCAAAGAACCCATTAAACTCATCCACCAAAAAAACAGAGCAAACCCATAAAAACATTGAGTATGTTGTCATTGATGCAATTCTCAAAATTGTCCCATGAGAAAACACAAATTTGTAGAAAATCATCAAGAATAACATCCCAAAATCTCCAAATAAAGCAAAATATTATGTCCTGACGGTAAATTTAATTGATTAACAAGAATTCACCAAAAGTACACTGAAAATAAAACAAATATACCAGAATTATTTGAGCTCTTCAAAGAGTATGCGAAAACAAGATGATGCAGTTCCAAATTCTTGAGCTTGGAAATTGAAAATTACAGCGGGAAATTTTTTTCAATCAAACCCAGATTCTCATATTTCGAATTTGAATTTTAGAACTTTCATAATCTTCAGTCTTCCTCCAATAAAATTGTAAACTTAGATGAAATAGAGAAAGTTTCAAGAATCAACAATTGTTTCATTCAAGTTTCACATAACGATATGTGAGTGCAATTAGAAGGTGTATGGGTAAATTAAGCACTGATTTCTCAATTTTGAGCTTGAATTGAGAAATTTTCAATTTGGGAAAAAGTTGAGAATTAGGGATTTTTTAACGAAAATCTTGCAGAGTGAAAAGTTAGGATGTTCCTTCTCTGATACCATGTCATGATTCTTGTTTAGGGAGGAAAATAATCATGACAAGTAGAAGAGGAAACCGTTAATAGGGTCGGCTAACACCATGTGCACCCTGGTCCTCAGCACATGGCCCACAAAAGCCGAAGGGTCCAAATTTCAAAGAGTGTTGAGCAAAAATAATGCTTCCTTCCTTATATCTTCTAATCTTTCATTAATGCTAAAACTTTGTAGTCCCTTAAATATCAATTTTCTTTTCTTAATTAATTATTACTCCTCTCGGGACTTCCATCTTCTTTCAATTCCCATAAGTTAAAAGTCTCAAATAAAATTGGCAAATCTTCCATAGTCCTACCCTTCCTGTTTTAATTAAGCTTGCTATTATAAAAACACCCATATTTCTCATTAAATCATTCAATTAATCACAATTATTAGGACTTTTAGGTGTGTTTTTAATTCGCCTACGCAGTGTGAGCGCGTATTAGATTTGACTATCCCACTATAAAGGTTTTGTATTAAAAATATTTTGAAGTCGCCAGCAAGTCTTTAAAAGAAGACTCATAAACCTAATTAATCGTATGGACAAATTAGGGACTTATTCAATGTAGATTTCCCCGTCCAGACTCCATAGATGGTCAAAATGAATCAAAAATTGGGTTCGGGGGTGAGGGTACAAATACGGTCAGGAACCATGTTTCTCATTGCTGGCCTCTATTAAATATTGATTCATGTCAATGTTTATGCAATAGAATAACCCAATAATGTTTTAAAACCCTAAAAATAATTAGTATAGGTTGGTTTAGAAAATACATTAAAAGACTTTTGAGTGATATGTTATTAGGCAATCAATTTACATGGAACCTAGCAGGTTGTCCAAATTAACTGGTTAATATTAGAATAGTAGTTTAGGTTTTGATTAGCAAAAATAATATGTGGGTGATAAAAAAACATGCATAGAACAATCAGGCAAGCATATAATAATGTATGAATATAAATAAAAAGACTAGATAAAGGTTTAGAATATATACAGTAGTAGAACGATTTTATATTAAAGATCTACACCAGGAAAGAAAATAGTTAATAACTTCAATATAAAAATAGAGAATTTATTTAAGGACCATCAAAATTTATACCGTGGCTTGGGTTTGTGAGATTTTGTGCCTTCGTACGAGTAATCGTGAAGCCCGAAAATATGAAAGTATGTATGTGTATGTAGATCTGTTTGTGTTTGTGTTTGAAAGGTATGAGTTTTTGTAGGGAGGTTTTGTAGTTCGTAGAGACGTTCGTAAAGTATTCGTCGAGTTCGAAGTGTTTTTAGTGTGGAAAATTTGTTCTTGAAATCTATATGGAAATCAGGCCTATTTATAGGAAAAACAAATTTGTGCCTCATGCGCCAGCTATACCTGGCGCATACTGACGTGGCATGCCTAGTAGAAAGCATACACGTGGTATGTATTTTGAAAAAGATTAGAAAGAAAAGTTGCGTCTCACGCAGAGAATTACGCTTGACGCAGGCTTACGTGGGAGTCTACGTGTCAGGACAGGTGCGCTTGCTGTAGGCTATGCGCTTAGCATTGGCAGGTGCACTCAGCACACTTTGCTGCGCACGGCCTTATTTTTTTTTACACGTTTTGACAGTTTTTTTTATATAAATATGCATTTTAAAATATTTTCTTTCATCTTTTAACTACGGGTATTTGATTTTACGGGATAAAATCCGATTATGAAAATATCTTTGAAAATATTTATTTATTTAAATAAAATAATTAATTATTATTAAACAATTAATTGGGCTTTTCAAAGGATTGGGCTCAAAATACAATTAATTAACATAAATTATTAATTAGGCTTTAAAATAGGATTTTAACACTTTTCGAAATGGTTTTGAATGGCTTTTCAGACTGCTCTGTCCTTAGGTCGGACCAATTAAGACCACGGTATGTTTCATCATCGGATCCTTAAATGGGGAGACACGATTATATGTGTGCAGAAGCCCCCACTTTGACTGAGGTTCAGGAAATCGAAAGTCAAAGTATACGGTGTCGGGATGGAGAACGATTTTAAACGCTCTGCAATTTAGAACTGATATATATGCCGGTCTCTGCAAAAAAAGTTAGTATGCTAGACAATAACTACAAGCAATCTGATTACCTGTAGGAGAATATGTTAGCAAATAGGTGCAAATAACTTAGATAAGCACATAATGATGCAATAATGCAAACTTAGACTCTCGAAGGATGCATGAGATGCTATGGAAGGATTAAGGTTATACGAATCTAAGGGATGACACATCATGCAAGGGTAAGGTTATGCAAAACTAGAATGTATGAAATGCAATGCAAGGTCAGGGTTTTGGCAAGGTTAGAATATCTGGATATGTATGGATAGAATGATTAGAAATAGATAGAATAGTTTTCAAAAACAGTTTTTGTAAATAATCGGGGTATGTAAACGAGGTCCGCAGATTACGACTTTTCGAGAGTTTGATTTGAATTGGAGGAACCACCACCCATAGGAAGCCCCCACTTTGAGTGAGCTTGCCTTGAATGTGTCATGTACTTAATCTAATATTGCAATGTAGTTGATCTGTCTTGAACGTTGAAAGCTATCATTGGGGATTCTTCTTTGGGAAGGTTATATAAGTAAAGTCAAATATCGCCAGAAACCATGGAATTGTTGGAGAGTCCTTCGGGGAAAAGAAGTTTTTGGATTGAAAAAAAAAAGGTTTAAATTTGTGACTCAAAAGAATGTAGGTGGGAAAAGGTTTTCACGAGGCTAGGTTCAGACTCGAGTCTATGTTGGAATCAGAAAGATATTATGCTCCTAAATTCTAGAAAATCAAATCATTAGACTTATGATTAATTTGTTTTATTGAAGCGATCAGACCTCGAGATGAGGATTCCTGCGTATCCTTGCGGAATCAGATCAGTAGTAGTTCTCGATCTGATTTTTTATTATTATTTTTGTTGTGCCTTACTTTTGCCTAGGCCGCCCTTTCGGGTTTTCAACCTAGTGGGCTTTGAAATGCCTTGAAGGAGTTAGAATTGATGAAAGGTTGACGGATGTAAGGCTTGAAGCTTAGATGAAGGTTTAACTGGTTGAGCTAATGGAGGATCATGGATTTGGTTTATATAGATTAAAGATTTAATGAATCGAAGGGATTTGAATAAGAGGTAGAACTTGTGTGCAAGCCCCCTAGCTTGATTATTTTATTTATTTGCCTTTGGCATTTCCTTTTTGCATTTATTTTTTTTGTCATGTGCGTTTTCTTTTGCTTTTGTTTTATTTTTTTGCACTTTGATCTTTGTCACTTTTTTTGTTTTGCATGGCATTGATGTATTTTGATGTGGTAAGGCTTGCACACAAGCTATTGGTTTAGGGTAGTGAAAGCTTAAGTTCCACTTTTAAATCTGTTAGATGGTCTCATGTTAGAAGAGAAGGAAATTTTGTTACTCATCATTTAGCAAAACTAGTGCCTTTCGAAGTTGAAAAAATATGGGAAAATCATTTTCCCCGTGAAATAACTCCTTATGTACTCATGGACAATTTGTCCTTATCTTAATACTAGTTTTGTTTTTCCCCTCAAAAAAAAAATTACGATAACAAACTACTAACTAACTAATACTTGAATTAAGAACATAAGTGACAATCTAAATCAAACTAATATGTAAACTTAAATATTTACCCGAGCCATTATCAATGAAAAAATCAATGATATTACCCGTTTCTTTCATGCATGACGACGGGTAAAGATGGCAATGAGTAGGGTATGGGTAGGGTAAGATTAAACCCTTAACTATACCTTAATTTTTGGATTTAGATCCATATCTTGCCCATACCCCACAACAAGAATGTTAGCTTTTAGCGTCCGCAAAAATCAGACGCTAAAAACACGGAATCGGACGCTAAATATATTAGCGTCCGCCAACGGACGCTAAATGGCTGATGCAAAACCCTTGGTCGCTAATTCTCCAATTAGCGTCCGCATATTTAGCTAATTAGCGACCGTGTCCTTGGCAGTCGCTAATTAGCGACCATTTCACAAACGCTACTCGTTTTTTTTAGAGGACAAACGCTACTCTTGGAAGCTTTTTTTCTTTTAATTAATTGATATTTAATGTGATAAGATATGAAATGATGAAAATACCATACTTCTTTTATCAAGGCAAACAAATTAATCAATTCACTTATTATTGATAATAAATGTAGATACAAGTGAAAAACTAATTCTAGAACTAAATTCTAATATACTTAGAACAAAATCTAATACAAATCTCATATAATTACATGTACACTTTAAACTCCACAACAAAAATCTGGAACAAAATGGACTTTAGATCTGGTATCTGGATAGAAACCAACTTCAAACCTGGAACTCAAACGCAAATCTCATAACCCTGCAAATCAACAAAAACAAAGAAATTAATGAAATTAACCAGAAAAAAACAATTATTAACAGGAATTAAATGAATAACTAAAATTATCAAATCATACCCCATTTCATATTCCCCAATCTATCACTATAACAAGTCGTATCAATTATCAAATCATAAAAAGACCTGAGGAACCAAACGAAAGGAAAACGTCCAACCAAACCAAGCCTAAATTAAAATTTTAGATGTTCAGCACTTCAATCTTAAATTTAGGGTCTATGTTGATATTCAGGGTCTATGTAGCAGAAAGTACCAGCTGTAGAGGTCATCCTATATTGCGTAACCTCATCAGCGACTGATGGGGGAACTAATCTAGCTAAGCCCACATCACTAATCTTGGCAACTAAGTTGCGATCTAGAAGGATGTTACCCGGTTTTAAGTCTCGATGCACCAAAGGCTCTGGCTTTGTATGGTGGAGGAATAAGAGGTCTGTCGTGATTTCTGCAGCAATGCGGAACCTATGTTGCCAAGAGAGTGGTGGACTGCCTCCTCGACAGAATAAGCGATCCTCAAGACTACCATTATGCATGTACTCATAAACTAGACATCCATACTCTGGGCGAGCTCCTAATAGTAGAACCATGTTTGGGTGTCTAATGCAACTTATCACTTCAACCTGTAAAATATTGTCCATGTACAACAAAATTATTCATGTAAAGCGTAATGCTCATTGTAAACTATAGGATACTTATTTGTAATGAAAAATACTTATTTGTAAAGCGTAACATTACTGAAAGCTTCTCCATAGTGTTAGCAATCGCACTGTTAGATAAATAGTGCAGGTCTTTACTCTTTAGTAATCGTTGACTTTGTGAATATTAAAATTTAAAAGCAGAAGCATCGAGTTTCAAATGTAGATTAGATAGTATATAATCATTATAAACCAACTGAACTGGTACAAAGAATGTGTATGATAAGATCCCCATATGATAAAATCTCAACCAAAATACTTGTCCCTCTAAATAAACACCCCATAGAGTAAACATCCACTGAAATACAGAATGGCAGTACAATATGTGCAAATCAACAAAAAATATCGCAAGAAAAATGAAAATGATCGAGTCACTAGTCAGAGTAAGAATGGCGCCAAATTCCACATTATGCAAGTCCGAAAGATAAATAAGGCCCATGTCTCTCGGCTTAGGTACCATGTTAGACACGGGTATACTATCAAGTGTCCGCAACGCTCAATTTCATGAATATTTTCCATAATTTTGTCCCAAATCAAAGTGTAGAAGATTTGACATGGATACTGAAACATTTCTAACACGCACAATTTCTTTTTGACAGTAAAAAACTTACAGCACTGTCAGTTTGGGTTTCATAAAAGACAGGAATGCCAATCCCAATAGCAACGCTGACAAAACCTACTGGAATTGCTACTATCTGCAATAAAAATAAAAATCAAAAGCTGCTATAATTTGGGTTTCATAAAAGACAGGAATGCCAATCCCAATAGCAACGCTGACAAAACCTACTGGAATTGCTACTATCTGCAATAAAAATAAAAATAAAAATCAAAAGCTGCTATAGTCAGAATTATGAGTCAAATATGTAAGAAAATTGATGAAATGGGGAGAAGTTTATATACTGTGTTTTGATCAAGATCAAGAGCTCGAATGCATGGATAAGTAGTAGTGGGTGAGCGTGGATTTCTGAGCAATGTAGCGTAGGAGGAACTTGTGTTGGTTTACAGGCTAGTTGTTAAGATAATTTAGACTTAAGCTTTACAGAGCTCGTACGCATTAACTGCACCAGAATCAAAGTACACCTGAGCTATGATATAAGATTATGATTAGTAATGGCATTCAGAAGAAAAAATTCTCACAACATCTGTGACTAAAAGGCAGGAGAGAAAGTACCTTCTGCCTTGGTCCTGCACGCCTGAAATGAATACCTCTCGGTGAATCCTAAAGATATAAGTTCAACATCTTATCAACTCATGGGTGATAAGATAAATTCATTTGTCAAACAATGGAAGTGTACTTACTTTACAACTGAATATGCAGGATTATCTTGTAAAGGGTTGGGGTAGGTCTGCGTACAAGAAGAAACATGTAAATAAAACAAGCAGATCAAATAGAAATTAGATCTGCAATTAATAGGATATGGTTATACAACGAAGTTTGAAACTTAACACTAAAATGAGGGACTGAGAGGTAGAGAAATCTCAATGTCAAGGACTGATAATCAAGTGCCTCAAGGTAGTTCAGGCTAATGGCTAACCACACCAAAAGCTTTCCATATTGTTTGTTTGATTATTTTTTTTATATAGTTCTATGCGTAACACACCAATGTAAATTTCAAACGCTCCAAGGGACTCAATTCTTCATACAAGATAACACATACAATTGACCTCTAAGGCAATAGTTCCAAAGTATGATTAAATATAAATAAATAAAACATAAAAATAACACACAGGCTCAATAAGTAAAGCGCAGCAGGATATGATTCAGAATTGCAATGATGAGTTAAGAGCAGCTAACTAATCAGCTCATACAGCTTTTAGTCCACGACTAGGCTTTACAACATGTTCTAATGCACAGTAATACTGGTGATCATTAAGCTTTCCACGTTTCCCCTTGTGGAAAACTTGTGAACTCAAACTCAAAAGAAACTTGTAGGAAACCTCTTCTTAGTGACAAACTATTTCTTTGCATCTTGTGGGTCTTTAGGTATCAAAAAGACTTTATTTCTAATGATTTCCTCAATTAAACCTGCACTAACTCAGTCTAGTATTTTTGACATTTATATCATTGTTAATAACAAACAAAGAAAATTTAATTTCTCGCCAAAAGGATAATTTACTATCTCAGTTTTTGTGTTTCTGCAATCCCTAGTAAACTGGAGTGTGGTTCCACATTTCCCCTTTTTTTTTTTCTGCAATTGCATTTTCCATTTCCAAATTTTAGCAACATAGATTGTAAGGTGATAAGTTAACAATTCGACAACTAAGTCACTTACATCAGTCTTTCCAATTCTCCAAATCGCCAAAGTTATAATTCCACAATATTTCATCCCATTCGATTATTCCTAGAAAAATCACTGCCTTTTGAAACTCGAGATTTTCTAAGCTATAAGGAAAACACTATCTCTGTAGAACATCCTAATCAAGCAAGCTGCAATTGAACTTGCCATTTGAGAAAGTGATACAAAAAAAGGATTCGAAAATAAAAATCGAAAAAAAGAGAGGATAAATATGGGGTTTTGAAGGAGAATTGAGAAATTAACAAAAAAAAACTAGATCTGAAACAATCCACATAAAAAACTGGTATAGTTACTAGTTCTGTAGCTATATTATTGCAGAAATAGATTTGAAAAATAGAAATTGATAGAGTTAAGAAGAAGAAGAGAACAGAATTTAGAGAGAGAGGAAGAGAGAGAAATAGAATTTAGAGAGAGAAGATGATTGTTATTTCATTTCTTAGATCCTCCTTGCATTCCCCCTGGCATTTTAAAGCAAATAAAGCAACTGCTACTAAAAGACAAACATAACAGAATAAAATAACGGAAGGGACAGCTCACTCTAGGCACGTGTTACGCACACCTATATCATACTTCCCCACTTAAAGAAACTTGACCCCAAGTTTCAGCCCACAGGCACATCCTGAATCACAAAGTCAGGGAATTTAAGCTCAAAGGTCTCAGCAGGAACCCATGTAGCATCATCAGGGGAGCGGCCCACCCAGTGAACCAAATATTGCACCTGAGCCTGGTTTTGAAATTTAACCACCTTCTTATCAATGACAGCTGCTGGTATCATCACCTCCTCAGTATGCTTGCCTTGCATCCATCTTGGAATATGCACAGCTTGAGGAAGGACCCCATGGAAGGCTTTTAGCTGTGACACATGAAATACGTTGTGTATTTTGGATACTGAAGGGAGCTCCAACCTATAAGCCACTTTTCCAATGGCAGCAGAGACTTGGAAAGGGCCAAAGTATTTGTGTGACAGCTTAGCATTAGTTCTGGTTTGGACAGAAACTTGGCGGTATGGTTGGAGTTTTAACCAAACCCAATCTCCTACCTGAAATATTCTTTCACTTCTATGACTATCAGCTTGCTGCTTCATGCGAATCTGAGCCTTGGTCAGCTGAGTTTTCAAGTGCCTAATCATAGTTTCCCTTCTCTACAAACTTCTGTCAACCTCAGCCACTGGGGATTCTCCAGCTAGATATGGTAGATGTAAAGGTGGGGGTTGGTTATACACCACTTCATAAGGGGTCAGTTGAGTGGATGTGTGGTAATGAGTGTTGTACCACCACTCAGCCAAGGGAAGCCACATACACCAGTCCTTGGAATTTTCCCCACACATACACCTGAGGTACATCTCCAGACACCGATTAACTACTTCAGTTTGCCCATCACTTTGAGGGTGATAAGCTGAAGAGAGATGGAAGGCAGTTCCATGTAGAGAGAAAAGACCTTGCCAGAATTGACTAAGGAACACAGAATCCCTGTCACTCACAATGCTCTTTGGCCAGCCATGTAATTTAAATACATGATCCAAGTACACCTGGGCAACTTGCAATGCAGAGAAAGGGTGAGCTAAGGCCATAAAATGGGCTGCCTTGCTCAACCTATCCACCACTACAAAGATCACTTCTTTTCCATTGGACTTGGGAAGGCCCGTAATAAAATCCATTGAAATATCAACCCATACTTCTTCTGGAACAGGTAAGGGTTGCATGAGGCCAGGGGAAGCCATGGGCTCATATTTAGAAGCTTGGCATGTCACACATTCCCTGATGAATTGTCTTGTGTGTTTGGCTAGCCCTTTCCAGTAGAAAAACCCTCGAAGCCTCTTCACTGTCAAATCTCGACCTGAATGTCCCCCTTCAGGGGTGGTGTGCTGCCAGCTGATAATACCAAGCCTCAGAACCTGATCTGGACCAACCACTATCTTGTCCTTCTTCCTTAACAGCTCAGATTGCAAGGTATAGTGAAGAACTTGTTGCCCATCCCGCAATTTCTGGATTATATCCCGGAGGTGTGCATCTAACTGGTAGCTAGCCACAATTTTATCCTTTAAATCAGAGGAAACAATAGAAAGAGCCATAAATAATATCTCTGCTCCCTGTACCCTAGATAATGCATCTGCTGCAACATTTTCAGATCCACTTCTATACAGGATCTCATAATCAAAGCCCATGAGCTTTGACAACCAGAATTGCTGAAAGGGTGTTGATATTTTCTGTTGAAGCAGCCACTTAAGGCTCTTTTGATCAGTATTTATGATAAAGTGATGTCCCATAAGATATTGTTCCCACTTTTGCACAGCAAAGACTATTGCTAGCAACTCTTTTTCATACACAGAGAGTTTTTGCCACTTAGGACCTAGGGTCCTACTTATATAGGCCAAGGGATGCCCCTGTTGCATCAAGACAGCTCCTATTCCTCCTTTTGAAGCATCAGTTTCTGCCTCAAAAGATTTCTCAAAATCTGGTATAGCCAATACTGGAGCTGAAGCCAAAGCCTCTTTCAATTGGTTAAAAGCTTGCTGTGCTGTTACATTCCAACCAAAGGCTCCTAACTTCAACAAATCTGTAAGAGGCTTGCTTATTGCAGCATAGGACTTCACAAATTTCCTATAATATCCTGTCAGCCCCAAGAAGCTTCTCAACTCCTTCACTGTTCTGGGTACTGGCCAAGCTAGCACTGCTGATATCTTGCTGGGATCAGTTTCAACACCCTTGGCTGATATGAAATGGCCAAGGTACTCAATCTTATCTATGGCAAAGACACACTTGCTAGCTTTAATAAACATTTGATGTTCTTTCATCAACTCAAAGACCCATGCTAAATGTTGCCAATGCTCTTCCAGATTTTTGCTATAAACCAAAATATCATCGAAGAAGATTAAGACACATTTCCTTAGAAGAATTTTAAAAACTTGGTTCATCCAATTTTGGAATGAAGCAGGTGCATTGGTAAGCCCAAAGGGCATTACCAGGAATTCAAAATGACCGGTGTGTGTCTTAAACGCAGTTTTGAATACATCAGCTTGATTCATCCTCAGTTGGTGGTACCCCGCCCTCAAATCCAACTTGCTGAACACCACTGCTCCTGACAATTCATCTATCAGTTCATCAATTATAGGAATAGGAAATTTGTTTTTGATGGTTTGAGAGTTTAGGTCTCTGTAATCTACACAAAGCCTCCAGCTACCGTCCTTTTTCCCCACAAGCACTACAGGTGAAGCATAGGGACTGTCACTATGCTGGATGATTCCTCTGTCTAACATTTCTTGAACTAATTGTTCAATAATGTCCTTCTGTTTCAGGGGGTACCTATAGGGCCTGATGTTAACTGGTTTTGCCCCTGGCACCACCGGGATTTTGTGATCAAAGACACCCCTGGTTGGTGGTAAATGCAAAGGATCTTCAAACACCATATGGAACTTTTGCTTCAAGTACTTCAGAGGTTCACTCACATCAACTTCCTTGTTTCCAGCACACTGCAATAGAGGAGGTACAGTAGTGTCTGTAGTTTGGTGCACCTGCAACAAACAAAATTGTATAGAGTCCTCAAACAACTTCTCAGAGGGGGCTCCTTCAATTACTCTCATCTTCTTAGCTATCACTCCTCTGAGCACCATGCTCTCACCATTCAACTTAAATTTCATCACCATATTTTGGAAATCCCAACTTATTTCTCCTAGTGTCCTGAGCCACTGTATTCCCAACACCATGTCACAACTTCCTAGTTGGATCAGCATCATGTCAGCCTTGAATTGCTTGTCATGCACATTCCACCTGAATTCCTTGCACTGATGTTGACAAGCTATGTGATTTCCATCAGCTACAGATACAGCCTGGGGTGGTATTTGCTCTAACTCACACCCTAATGCTTTAGCATACTCCAAGTCCAAGAAATTGTGTGTGCTGCCAGAATCAATCAGAATATGCACATGCTTCTTTTTAACCATGCCCACTATTCTCATTGTGTGGTAGTTTTTCTCTCCAGTCAAAGCATGCACTGAAATGCAAGCCTCTTCATCACTAAGAGCTGCTTGCTCTTCTACATTCTTGTTTCCAGCATCACCCTTCACTGCTACCTCTTCATCATCCTCCATATTCCCCAAAAACTCTACTGTAAACAACTGGGGCTCTTTAAAGCTACATTTATGCCCCTTCTCAAAGGGTTTATCACAATAGAAACATAAACCCTGTGCTATCTTAGCTGCCCTCACATCAGCTGGGACATATTTGAAGTTTTTGTTGTTTTTAGGGAAACTAGAAGAATAGGGTTGTGGTGTAGGTTTAATGTTTGGTAAAGGGAGCAAGGCTGGTTTCTCTTGTGGTTTGGGAAATAAAGGAGTGGTAGGGTAAATTTTATGAGGCTTAAGGTTCAGAGAATTCAAAGTATCTTCCTGAAATCTGGCATAATCTACTGCTTCAGATATAGTGGTTGGTTTGAAGGCTTTTACAAATGGCTTGATGGAGTCTTTCAACCCACCAATGAAACTGTCCAGAACATACTCCTCCGATAAATTATGGCCTTGTTGGGTCATCAAGGACCTATAATTTTCAAACTCATCAATGTAGGTTTCTATATTTCCAGCTTGACATAGTTTGTTAAATTTTTCGACAGCATTATCCCCTATATTATCCCTGAACCGAGCTACTAAGGCTAGCACAAAATCAGTCCATTCCACATTTTTTCTAACAGACAAATAACTAGCAATCCAACTTTCAGCTTTCTCTACCATATATAAGGAAGCTAGATCCACTTTCTGATCATCAGGAATTTTACACAGAGTAAAATACTTACAGCACTTTTTGATCCAGATTCTGGGATTGGTGCCGTCGAATTTCGGAAATTCGATTTTGGGATTGAAACCCAGAGGTTTCGGGACACCCGCCGGAGACTCCCGCATTCTTGGCATCTCCACTTCCTTGCCCAGTTTCTCCAAAATCAGATCAATCTTCCTATTAACATCACCCATCCTTTCTTCCACCTTATTGTTCATCGCATTCATTCTATCTTCCAGTTCCTTCATCTGGTTTTCCATGTTTGACAGCCGCTGAGCTTGATTTCTCGGAGCCAGAACTGGTCAGCCGACTTTTTCCAGCTCAACTTACTCACAAGGACACCATTACTGAGGTCCGAGAATCCGATTGCTCTGATACCAATGATATAGTTACTAGTTCTGTAGCTATATTATTGCAGAAATAGATTTGAAAAATAGAAATTGATAGAGTTAAGAAGAAGAAGAGAACAGAATTTAGAGAGAGAGGAAGAGAGAGAGATAGAATTTAGAGAGAGAAGATGATTGTTATTTCATTTCTTAGATCCTCCTTACATTCCCCCTGGCATTTTAAAGCAAATAAAGCAACTGCTACTAAAAGACAAACATAACAGAATAAAATAACGGAAGGGACAGCTCACTCTAGGCACGTGTTACGCACACCTATATCAAAAACCCAAAAAAATCACTAACCCTAAAACGAATACCTGCGACGGTGATTGGCTCAGAAATCGATCGAATCTCCTCATACGCCACAAATGCAAAACCTTTGGACTTTCTCTAACAAGATTAACATCCACCATTTCGCCATATCTTCAAAGAATTCAATCAAAAAACAAAAATTACTAAACGAATTGAAAATTTGCCGAAACATATAAATTAACGGAAAAAATTGCAACAAATGAAAGCTAATAATTTCGTACTGAGCAAAGACAGCAAGAAAAGATCGCCATTGAATACCATCGACGATGAGGAGAAAAAAATAGAAAGGAAGAGCGAGAAAGAAGACGAAGAAAGAGGTGAGAGAATAAGGATACATAGAGATAGGGTTGGAATAACGTGGGTCGTGTTTTTGTTTATGACCATCGAATACCGTCCGTCATGTTAGACGGTAAACTTGAACATCGGACGCTAATTAGCGTCCGCTCCAAAGTCGGACGCTAATTTTACAAAAACGGACGCTAATTAGCGTCCGTTCAAAGACGGACACTAATTTTACAAAAACAGACGCTTATTTGCGTCTGATGGGGCCGGATGGTAAATTCAGACGCTAAAAGCACGGATTCTTGTTGTGCCCATAAGGTAAAAAATTTAAGGACCCTTACTCGTACATGTCGGGTCCGATAGGATATGGGTAGGGTCTAGGGTCTAGAATGGGTCCAATACAAAAAAAAAATCCCTCTTAAATTTTCTTGTGTGTATATAATTATTAAGAACAATTCATTATATAAAGCCGACAATTAGCACATAAAAAATCAAATTATATAGGAATACATAGTTTTTCGCATCTGAATAGTATCACATGTCCAAAATATGAAATAAAGAACATAGTTTAGAGTAGAGGGTAAGAAAGTTGTAAGATGAGACTATAAGAGTGAGGCTAGGGTAAGGGATTAAGGGTTTTATTTTGACAAGAAGGGTTTCTTATATCTGTTATATATCTAATATATATGTTTATTTTAATTCAAAAACAATTATATATATATATATATATATATATATATATATATAAATTAGCTTGGGCGGGTCTATGGGTAGGGTATGGGTAGAGTATGGGTATTTGAGATATGGACCCTTACCCGATAATATCAAGACTTATACCCGATAATGTCAAAACTCATACCCTACCCTTACCCATAGGGTCCAAAAAATTAAGAGTTAGGGTAGGGTCTTGGACCCATTGTCATCTCTAACGGCATAAATTACCGGGCTAGGATTTATGAACACCCCTTATATACTCCCTCTATTTTTATATGGATTTTCCATTTTGACTTTTGCACGATCGAAAACTCTATTTTGACCATATTTTTCTATATATGTATACGAATAAAAACCAATCTATACAAGTATATTAAAAGGCGTGCGAAAGAAAGCCTATGTGCCACGTGGCACTCTCCTCAAATTTCTAATGGAAATGTTTTATTTTTATGTGTACTCCTCAGTCCTCACTTTTAAAAAAGTGTAAGTGCAAGACATGTGACCTTTGAAATGAAAAGTAAGAGCTTAATTATCAATACACTATGACTTTGTTGTGTAATATTTCAAATATAATATGATGAAGTCTTGTAATAATTATAATTAACTAAAAAGACTTAAACAAGTATATATATCTCTAACACTCCTATTACGTAACTTACAAGAGAATATTGATGTCATATTCTCTTACCACAATTCTTTTTAAAGTATTGTTTTCAAATTCAAACCTTTTAATTTTTTTATTTATCATGTCGTGACGTGAATTTTTCAATTTATTAATGGACAACCAAAAAGAAAAGTAGCAAAATAAACTATGAAATTTTAAAATATATATTTATTTATTGTAACTGAACTGGGGCATTGCCCGGGAAAAAAAACTGGTGTTAAGATATAAGACGTTGAATTTGTCTCAAAATATTTTAAGATATAATTTTTTTAAAAAGAATTTAGTAATGAGCTATTAGCGATATTATCATATTAATGGTTAAAATTGTTCATTGGCAAATGTACAAGTCAAAATGAAGAATATATATAAAACAATGGGAGCATATACCACTATAGTAGGCCACTGTTAGGTCGACCTTATGAAACTTGGACATAATTATAATTCTATTAGAAAATAGTTTCAAAAGACTTGACCTTTATTGTCCTAATTACCATCATATAATAATATGAAACTACAACAAAGCAATATTTTCACTGTAATACAAAATCGACCCATATCTAGTTTTATGGAGTATAAGACTTGACGAAATATTGATCTTTGCATACATGTCCGACGCTCCATGTTCATGACTACAATTAGGGCATAAGAGCATAATAATTTTATGGACAACGATTCAAACAAAAGAAATTCAGACCTAAAAATATCACAAGAAAAGTGAAGGAGAAAGGATTTTAGATAGAACTCTATCATTTAATGATGTTGTCCATGACGTATATCTCATTCAACCATGTTTTACAAGTTTAGGAGTTACATGAAAAGTGTAGATACTTAAATGCACATTGCAGACTCTGAACCCGATTGAAAACATTAACCTCTATAATATAAACCGTGCACGTGTTATTTAATTTTCAACAATTTGTTCTTTTGGTGTATGTTCTTCTCAATATGACCTATGCTCTTTTGACTATATCATACTCAATAGAACAGAAGAACATATGGAACTTTAGTCCTTTTAGATCCATACAAGAAGAATATAACCTAATACGAAAAAGAATACGAAACAATTTAAAAACCAAAAAAAAATCAAATTCGTTTACTCGATTCCATATGGAGTATCGAATTCAAATAGTATCTTTTTTACTATGGTTTATGTTCTTTTTTAAATGGAAATTAGGTAAATTGTTGCATCCATATTCTTTTAAATGAACATATTTTTTTTAGCTGCACAATGCATAGCGAACATTGTGCATCCGAGTGCATAAATTAAGGGCCCGTTATCATCACTTTAAGTTTTTAGTTTTATGAATATAAAAGTAATATGATATAAAGGTATAATAAAATTAAAAATTAGTCATACTTATACTAAACATGTCAATTTTGAAAACTGACAACCTAGAAAACTAGATACAACTTTTTCTAGTTTTCATATCTTAGGGCCTGTTTGGTATTACTGTGGTTTTCTGTTTTTTGGTTTTTTGATTTTCGAAATCATATGAAATATGCCCTATAATGAATAAAAATTAGTCAAATTTATTGGGAACATGATGATTTTGAAAACTGACAACTGAAAAGTGAAAATCACTTTTTCTGGTTTTTAGTTTTTAGTTTTAAAAAAAAATGAAAACTGGAAACAAAAAACGATAACGAACGGGCCCTTAGTTTTGGGTTTTCAAATAAATCTCAAAACTAGAAACATAAAATGATAACAAACGACCCCTAAATTTTGGATTTTTAAGTACTCCGTCCGTCCCATATTATGCTTCTTTCCTTTTAAAGTATCCCAAAATGTAATTCTTGTTTCCTTTTTTGATTCTACATCTTTCCATCATTTTCCTAGAAAAATTGTGCCACCATTATTTATTTGCTTATTGGAAATAGTTTTTTGCTTTGGTTATTCAGCCCAAGGATTGAATTAGGGTCTGTTCTCTTCGGCATAAAAGTACTAAACTGACACTAGTGGAAAAATGAAGAAGGGCTGCGCTAAAAAAGGCATGTAGGGCTGCGCTTTTTGACAGCAGCCCTTTCAGTAGCAGCCCTTCACTTTTTAAGTAGGGCTGCGCTAGAAAAGCGCAGCCCTTAAGCTAGAAGGGCTGCGCTAGTTAGGAAAAAGCGCAGCCCTTCTAGCCCAGAAGGGCTGCGCTAGCTAGAAGGGCTCGTTCCGCTTCCGAAAAGGTATCACAATAGGCAATCGGACTCCGTCGCCATGTTTAGTGCAAATCATTTCAAGGTTTTTGTCGCAAATGTTTATGGGAGATTTTGAGAGAGAAGAGAGGATGAGAGAGAAGAGAGGATGAGAGAGGATGAAAGAGAAGGAGGAAAGGAATAATGAGGGACGTGAGAGAGGAGAGAGAATGAGAGATAATATATTTGACGAATCCCCGCTCAATATTTCAAAGCCCGCGATTCCGAAATTTCAAATTTTTTCAGGAAGGGCTGCGCTTTTTTAAAAAAGCGAAGCCCTACTAAGCAGAAGGGCTGCGCTTTTTAAAAAAGCGCAGCCCTTCACTTAGTAGGGCTGCGCTTTCGTAAAAGCGCAGCCCTTCTTACCTACAGAAGGGCTGCGCTTATTTAAAAAAGCGCAGCCCTACTAGTGAAGGGCTGCGCTTTTTAAATAAGCCGCCCCCTCTGCTTAGTAGGGCTGCGCTTTTTTAAATAAGCGCAGCCCTTCACTAGTAGGGCTGCGCTTTTACGAAAAGCGCAGCCCTTCCTGCGCAGCCCTTCTTGCGCAGCCCTTTATGTTTTTTCCCCTAGTGTGAATTGAATTGATTTGCAAATGAACTGAATTGAATTGAATTGGACTGATTGCAACTGAATTCAACTGAATCAAATTACAACTAATAGTAATGATGATAAATAAATTAGTAATTGAACTGAACTGATTGCAACTAAATTGAACGGAACGGAACTGAACTGAAAATAAGTTGGGGGAGAACATACCCTAATTGTCACTCTATCTCCTAAAATCAGCTATTATGCCATAAAATTTAGTAAAAATTGTTTTAAATAAGTTAACATTTGTGCGGTCTTTTCGTTTTAAGTCTACCTTTTGACTATCTCTGATTGAGTTAGGCTTGTATGTCTGTTTTTTTTATTGAGTTTTAACCTGTTTGTGACTTATTTAGTAGGTTACTTATGATACGTGTTACAACGTCCCTTCTTTAAAACAGGTAAGGGTGGGGGTGGGAGATTGTAACACGTATCATAAGTAACCTACTACACAAGTCACAAACAGGTTAAAACTCAATAGACGAAAGCAGACATAAAAACTAACTCAATCAGGGATAATCAAAAGGTAGACTTAAAATGGAAACATTTCGCAAAGTTGACTTATTTAAAATAATTTTTCCTAAAATTTATTTTCAATACATAAACACTCTTTACCTTTTGTTTAGATTCTATTAACCTTAATATACGTACAAAAATGAAATTATGTACTCCTCCGTTTTGTTTTAAATGCAACAAATGATAATATTATTTATGAGATATAAAATATTCATTTCTTGCATTTAAAATGAAACAGAGAAAGTGTTATAATATAAGACGGAGGGTAGTTATTAACAAAAGTACTCCCTCTGTTTTTTTATATCATTCTCACTTTTCTGTGCGCGTCTCCCAGTGCACTTCTTTGAACTTAAATATCTTTCATTATATATTAGTAAAAACTATAACGATTGAATATTAATAATCTACTAATTGAGAGGAATCAAACAAGACCCCACATGACTATATTTTTTCTTATAAATTGAACAAAATTGAGAAGATTCTCTCTAAGTATGAATAATGTCAAGATTCCAAGTGAGAAAGATTAAAAAAAAAACAGAGGGAGTAATAAAGTAAATTTTGTTACCCGTTCCTCACAACTTTACCTTTTATTATAAGATGAAACACTCGGCAAAAAGGGGAGCTCAAAACAAAATTGGACCTCGACAAGTGAGAAACTTTGCCGGAGTTGATGAACTCAGATAATAAGACGGCAAATCAGCTTCAAAATTAAGCCGGAATATCTTCAATTCGACCCATCTCTTTCATATATACAACTCTCAACATAACAGACTCACTAAACACCCAACATTATACCGAATTCAAGTAAAAGGGTCGGGTTTCACGATTCAATTAGTCACTCATGGGTCGACCACCCACCCATGGAGCACCTTCTTTCCGGTTTCACCCTGCTGAGGTCACTCTTTTCTCCCTCTTAATTCTGGGTTTATATCGAATTTCATTTCTGGGGTTTTATTCGCTTTTAATTTTATCTTCTTTTAATTGTTTGTACTTTTGAATGATTTATTTTCCTTTGTTTTATATTTTGGTTGACAAGTAAATTGGATGATTGGATTTTGGATATTTGTTGTCTATTATGTGTTCTTATCTCTTGGTTTAATTTTTCTATTGTTGCAATTTTGATCAAACTGTGCCCTTCAAGATTTTTTTTTTATTTTGTCAAATTTGTATGTGTTATAAGAAAATATGGTAGTCGTGAAATGTACATTTTGTAGGAATTAAAGAAGACATTTTTTTGGGTTTTGAATTTGGTAGAGATGAGACAACACATGATGCGACGTGGAGAAAAATTAAAGGGTTCAATTCTTGTATTTTGTGCATGGGTCTGTAGTTCAATCACAGATTTTCCTTATACATGGGCTTTGTTTTCACTGTTTGCCCGAATTTTCGAGTTTTAGTACTGATAACTGAATGAACAATTCTGGCATTCTAATGGAGATGCATTCGGCTTTCATGTAAATATTTGTGTTTTTGTTTCCTAAAGGCGGTTGGCGAAGAATATGTACTCAGGTATTGATGCTGGTTTATGCTTTTTCTGTTGTATTTATGCCAACATTGGACTCTTTGTATTCTTGACTTGTTGTCATTGGTTTCTTTGTTAATATAGATGATTATTGCATTTGGTAATAGGATTATTGAGATTTCACAAATTTCAGTATCGTTTACTGTTCTGTTTGAAGCATATGCTCTTCTGAAATTGACCTTGTCTTGTTAGTGGACGTTCTCAGGAAAATTCTTATATGCTTTAATTTCAATCTTTAACATACCATGACTATTGTTTGTATTACTTCACCAATTTCAATTGTGAGTCACCTATCTTAATTATGGAAGAGGGATGCAGAACAGATAATATTATATGGTATTTGCTTATTTTTTAAGGTTGCACACATGGAAGCTGTTTTACGAGATCACGGTGGTCATGTTCCAGCTAGGGAGCATCTTGTGGAACTAGCTCAGAAATTCAGGTTTGTTGTTTCTATCAATTAAGATTAGCTGTTAATTGTATGTTTGGTTTATCTTACTGTGGGCAGCCTAATTGAGTGTAGTAACTCGCCGGAGCGAGCTGGGAAAATCACAGTACAAATGAAGCAGGTATAAATTTGATTCTTAGCCATCAATGCACAATTATCATTGTTTTTTTGGGGTGGGGGGAATCATCGTTTCCGCTTATAGGACAATGTTTAATCATTTTGATTCCTGTTCAAGGTCTGGAATTGGTTCCAAAATAGGCGTTACGCCCTTAGATCAAAATTGGTCAAGTCACCTAATCCTCGAGATATGCCACCTAATCCTCGAGATGAAGTAGCTGTAGCTCCATTGAGAATGGTGCCTCCTGCTCCCCAACAGACACTTGTACCATCAGGTAGGATCAGTTAGATCACCAAGCATGCTGTACCCTTAATATTGTTACTCTATGGTGGTAGGCACCTTTTTTAGATCTATGCCAGAAAATATTCATGTCTTTTCTTTTGTGATATTCCCGTGCCCTCTTTGGCATCATGTTATAAACATGTTCTAAATTGACGGATGGCAAACTTCTTATATTTCTCTCTTGTAAAGTAGCTGTGTTTCTTGGACACTCTAATAAGCAGTATTCACGCTTTCTACATAGCACCAATATATATACATACATTTACATTGATAAATCAGTTTTTGATGGGTGGATGGAAACGTGTACATGGGTGCTCTAGACCTGTAGTCATACTGATGATTTTGGCAGTTATTGGTAAGTCCACTGAAGGATGGCATACTTTATAATGACATCCCACATCGACATCATATTACCATACTAAGGTAAATAATAGAGGAATCTGCAGTTACTTATTACATCTCAGTAGCATCCAGAAAAAGGCGTGTCATGGCCTATAGTGATGTTTGAACACTGTGCTATCCTTTGATGGTTCCATACTTGGAGTGCATATGAAATATTGATGGACTTGGAGCACGTTTCAGTCCAAAAATTTGAATGCTACTGAAAGACTACTGTATTCTTTTTTAGTTGCATATTTAGGACCTTTAAGACGAGGAACTTTGTCCGTGAATTTGCTCAAAATGCTATTAAATTATAGTGTGGATTATGTGGAAGCACTCTTAAATTTTCTCTACTGTCTCTTTCCCTCTAATAATGAGTACTTTTCCTTTTTGGATGCCTCAATTTAATTTCCACTTAAAGTAGTTAAAACTTACTATCATTATTTTCATTTAGTTTTCTATATCACCTTACATTTCCTCAAGTGATTGGTTTGACACATGCTTCAATTAAGATAATACAATTTAGAAATTAGAATAAAACAGTGCCATTTTTGGCATGTCATACAATGAAACAAATTTTTGATCTTTCTTGAAGTTTGAAAATTTCTGATTGTGTGTTTATAATATGGGACAAAGGGAGTAGTAAATTGTACTCCCTTCCGTTTCTTTTTAATCTACACATTGTCGCTATTTCTATTCTGGTAATATGTCTCATCTACTTTCTCCTCTTTTTCCACCTATGCATCCACTTTTTAATATTTTAACCCACCTGTTAATTTCTCTCTCTCACTTTTATACTTCCTCATTAGTTCTCCCCATAGTTCGAAAATACGGTTCCGTTCACGATCGCGGTAATAGTCACGGTGATGCGGGAACTTAGGATGATGCATTGTTGTACCCCCAAATATCGGCTTAAACCATGAGATCATTTAGGGTAGTATTGTGGGAGGAAGATTAGAGTGGAAGAACAAATAAATACACCCCAAAAGAGAAAGTGGGAAGAACAAAAAAGAAAACAGATAATAGTATCTTATACTATAATGTACTACACATTAAGACCATTTATTGGTTGTAGTTTGAGTGAAGTCAAACTGCGACAAAAAGAATTGGACGGAGGGACTATAAGCATGAAATAGCATTGGAATTTGAGGTTTTACAAACATGGCATCATTTTTACTCTCAAGAATTCAATTAAAGTACCTTTGTTGTCAATCCTTTTTGAATATGTGCTTCTTTGTTCGAGAACGCATGGTTTGAGCTTGATAATCCTGAATAAATATTATGGTGCTCTCTTTATGGTTGACAATATCAGGGAACCAGGTTGAAATATGTCAACCTCCTTCATGATGAAGGAAACGATAATTACTATAATATTCTTTGCCCATTGCTATAGAGTTCCTGAAAAGAATAAAAGAGATCTAAAAATCAAACTAGCAGACCATTTTGTTGAAGAGCAAGATTAGCAAAAAGAATTCTGTAGATAGGGCTAGTTAACTAGTTATTACTCAATTCTAGTAACATTAATGCTGAAAAGATGATGTAACAGCTTTTATTCTTCAGGCAGAGCCGCATAAGTTGAAATTGCAACACAAACAATACATCAAGCCAAAAAAGTATATAATTCGACAAGGATAAGATTTGATAATCTGCCCGTAGAAAGAAAAAGATCTGGTAATCTAACTTCCCAACGTGAAGTAAACCCCCACCCCCAAACACACACACGAAAAAAAAAATTCTAAATTACCCTCAAGATCTTGAGGAATTGTTTCTTTTCTGCAAAAACTTGCATATTTAGTATAATAAGATTCTAATTTTATTTAATTACTGAACTTGTGCTGCTTGAGTATGAGAAGAGTCAGTGTTATAAATTATATGGTCGACAAAATCATTCCTGCTGTAGTATATGAGGGTTGGTTGAAAGTGAAGATTGACATATATAGATGAAGATTTTGAGCAAGAAAGATGAGGGATAAATTTGTTGTTTCCTGCTTTACAGTGATCAATTCACTATTTCTTTTGCTTAAAAATGCTGGTACAACAACAATTGCAATCCAGTATGGATCCCATTTTAGGTAAGATTTGGATGATCCAGTTGTATGTAGCCTTACCCCTTGCCTATCTTAACCTAAGGGAATTTATGAGACTGATACAAAATTATACAATAAATTTAGAACCTTTCTCCAATGAAATTAACAAATAACAATAGTGAGAAAGATGAGTAATGGTGGTATTATTTGTAGTATAGTAGTCATTAAAGTAGTACCAGCCCAGGGAATTAAAACTCTCCCGTTCCGTTACAGAACGGCCGTTCTGTAACGGATTTTGGATTTGCCGTTCCGTGAAATCCCGTTACGGAACGCCATAATAAAATTCACATACTTCTCGCCGCGTTGTCCGTTCCGTAATGCGAACTCGCCGCGTTAGAACGATTTTATCCCCGTTACATCCGTTCTTTTCAAACATTGGCCAAATTTTTTTAATGATTTAATTATATATTGAGGAAACATGATATTCTATTAGATTTGATTATATTATGTTGTAATAATGCTTCATAAACTAAAAAAATGCAAATAAGGTTAAAACATATTAATGTGAATTTTTTAAAAAAATTCACGCCGCGTCGGCCGCGAAACGTTCTATTTCGCCGTTACAAGCCGTTCCCGCGACAACGCGACCGTTCCCGGGAACGCGACCGCGACCGCGAGCGCATTTTTTTTCCCTGTACCAGCCTAATCTATTATCTTCTTTGAATTTTCCTGTACAATTGCTTCTGTGTCTTGGCATTTCTAGTGAAGGGGTATATTTTATGTATGCTCTAGCATAAAGGCATTTTGTCTTTGTTTTACACATCCTCTACAGAATTTGTTCGTCAACTATGATATAATTGTATAAGAAGTGTGTGTCTGAATTGTGGAAGGTTTAGTTGACAAAGTGGCAAAATTTGAAAAACATTTCACTTTAATTTAAGCAGTAAAAAATAGTCAATGGCTGGTTTGTTCAGCAGGGGAACTGCAAAGGGATTATATATAAGGCACTAGGCAGGCTTTTGACCCTCCTCCCATTGGATTAGAGGGAAAGAAGGAAAATGGTGGAATGAAATCCCGAATATTTAATACTGGCCAAATTTATTTCCTGATTTGTCTTCCTTTATTTTGCTTCCGATTTTTGTTGTTTCCCCTTTCACCTTTTCTTTTACCTTCTGTTTTCTGTCTCTATATGCCTCTCTCCCTTTGAAGGAAACCTTGGGGCTTTGCTTACCATCAGATCTGGTGACATGAAACAATCTGTGTGTGTGCAGAAAAACCCAATGCCTAAAATTGGTAAGGTTTTCGGTTGAGAAGAAAACCCAGCAGCTTGAGTGATATCTTTCATTTGATATCCCCCTGTTGAGTGATTTGTACCGTGAAATAGGGATATGTGCTCGTTCCATTGTCGATTCCTCTTGTCCATTTTTAATTCCACTTGCTACTCAAGTTAGGGCCGAAAATCCCTTGATTTTTCTCCTCCTTTCCTCTCTATATCCCCTAGTATGAATCTAGCCTGATTGTCTGATGCTTTGGGAGGCAATTGGAAAGTTTCTTGAATGTATCAATAAATTTGCTCTGAGTTGTGATATAATGAAAGCCAGTTAGTGTGCAATTTGGGTGGGGGGAAAACCTTTCTGCGGATATATAGTTTTGAACTTCAGTTCGTAGTTTAATGTATTAAACTTTTCATTCACTTTCTTTTGACTAATGTGCTCCATGTTTCTTGTTCTTTATTCTTTCCTGTACCATAAATATATATATTTTTGGTATATCTTTGCAATATATTGTCTATTGAATGCTCTATGCTTATTCTATGTGTAATTTGTGTCAACAAGTGATTTACCTGGTATCTGTAGGAGTTGTACTTTCGAAGACATTTACAATAACATGTTCTTTGCATTTTTCCCCCTTAACAAGTCTAGCATTGCTTGTTAGGTCATAATGTAGTAAGAAATGCTTCTGAGAATCCTCCAATGGAGTTCGAAGCGAAATCTGCTAGGGATGGTGCATGGTAAGTCAATTTTCCCTTTATTTGGTAGCTATTAAGGTTGAATTAGTCATCTATTAGCTGTTCTCTAATTGATGCTTGATGTTTCTATTTGTTAGGTATGATGTTCAAGCATTTCTTTCGCATAGATACCTTGAGACTGGTAATCCTGTAAGTGTACAGTGGTCCCTCATTTTTCTTTTTTTATAATTCACTAGAGACTAAAACTAATGAAGTTTGATAAATCCATGGCTTTGCAGTTTGTTCCACTGTCAAATAGAAAAGGAGTACAAGAAAGACTTGGTTGAGGGTTTATAAATAAAATAAGAGGGTTTGAGGATCTTTCCTTTGTGTCGTTTGTTCATTTATTTCCCATTTCCCTTTACTTCATTCCATTTTGCATCCCTCTCTCTCCTAGAGCACATATGGCATGTGGAGTTCCCATATTCATCTTTTTTTCTTATAAAAGAAAGAATTGCTGTACCGCCGTCTTTCCACCCCACAGTTGCTCCATTCCTTCACTACTTGTGATTTGGTCTGGATTCTTGAGGCGAACAGGATGATGGTGATTCCATCCCTAGATGCTCGATCAAAATTTAAATCACTTCTGCTGGAAATTTTAGGATCTAGAGAAATCCTTTGACAAGTTCTAAACCATATACCTTCATAAGTCTTAACAGTGTGTAATCCCATGCAATTTTTTTTTTTTTTTTTTTTTTTTTTTTTCCCTCAAAAAAAAAAAAAAAAAAATCCCATGCAATTTTTTCAACATCACTTGTTACATATAAAAGGATTCTAATACCGTATCATGGGGTTTGGCAAGAGATGATGGGATGAATAAGTTGATGGTAGCATAAAAGTGATGTAAATATACTATTGTGATGTCTGGATATCATAATGGGATTGGTTGCTACAATTATGAGGGCATTTGAGGAGACTTATCAAGTTGGTTGTGAAAATTATTGTGTCATAATGGTGGTTTATGTTGTTATTGTATTTTTTGAGAAAAAATAGTGACTTATTTTTCTATCAAGAGTAGTTAACTTATATTTTTTAGAGTATTATGTTTTTTTCCTCTAAAAGGAATAAAAATAAAAAAAGGTTATGGGTTTGAGCAAAATCATGTGTAGCGTAGTGCCATATCACCTCCATTGGAAATGCCATGTGGCCAAGTCATGTAAAATGATGTCTTTTGAATATTGTATAGATGACAAGTGATATGTAGTAGAGTCTTGTGAAAAGCTACATCTTTCTGAATATATAGTATGGATATACATATACTTGCTTACCAAAAAAAACTAAAATATGAAAGTAAGTTATAATTAGAATTTTCTATAGTACTTCTATATTAAATCATTTCGACATTCTTCACTACCTTGGAAAATCATGAATAATCATCACAAATAAACTGCCGAAAACCAGACTCCTTTTAAACGAATACCAGAATCATATGCTCCTTCAAAAAAAAAGTTTTACCCGAAGGACTTGGTGCATTTGCCAATCCCTAACTTTGAACATTAATATCTTTAATTATGTAAAGTAAAGATTATAAAAAGCTGATGAAGAAAAATATACTAAGACCAAGTTAACAAGATCCGGTGACTAAGTATTAGTTTTCTTATGTAGATATAATACTTTAAAAGTCAATAAGCTGGAAATACGAATGAACTGAGATCAGCTTGGTACTTTGAAGTTTGATCAACTAGTAATATAGCTGGTCTTGATGCTATTACAAAGACCCATGATAATATTTTTCTTTATTAATTCGGATTCTAGTAAGTTGGAATTTGACTGGCTTAGGGTTAAGCTTGTGTACAATTTAAGCTCATATGTGGTTCATTGCGGGATAATGTTTTTCTTCTTCATGATTTATTAGCTTTTGATTGATATTGCTGAGAAATATTTGAATTGGCAAGATCTTGCTATATCGTGATGGTCAATACCTTTCCCATACGATCTGTATCATTTTATGTATCTCATGGGTTTCAGGAAGTTCTAGTCCGCTTTGCTGGATTCGGGCCAGAAGAGGATGAGTGGGTCAATGTTCGCAAACTTGTCAGACAGCGGTCTCTCCCATGTGAATCATCAGAGTGTGTTGCAGTTCTTCCTGGGGATCTCATACTCTGTTTTCAGGTAAGAGTTGGTCATTTTGTTTACATAGAGGTGGCGATATCTTCTAATGTGCACTTGTGAACTGAAAATATTATCCAGGAAGGTAAAGAGCAGGCTCTGTACTTTGATGCTCATGTCCTTGATGCTCAAAGAAGGAGGCATGATTTAAGAGGGTGCCGGTGTAGGTTTTTGGTCCGTTACGATCATGATCAATCTGAGGTACAGCACCACCTCCATGCAACTTCTTTATTCTATGCGTCATGCACATGGAGATCCAGACTTGTTGGGTCTTTATATCTTTGCAAAAAAGTGGCGCCAAATTATAGATATTACAGTTTTTTCTAACATTTATAACGGATTGAGTGATACCTGCAGGAATCATGTTATTTATATGGGTATGCAACAGAAGGTGAATGATAGATCTTACCATTTGTTAAATGCAAGTTCTGGCTATAATTGGGTGCAGTTGTTAGATTACCAATTTGGTGGCTTGAAGTTTTGAATTTCTTAGGAAGACAAAGATAACCAAAAATATAGAAGTTGGGTAATGGGCGAGGCAAGGGGATAAATCCCCCCGGTGACCCCCTAGCTTCCCCCCTTGACCCCCTAAGGGGGTTTGGGTCTGGTGCATGCAATCACTAGACATTAAACTTCAACCTTTTAATTTCGACTTGTATGAGTATGGTTTAGGGGTTCGTTTCCTTTTCTAGTCCTCTGTTCGTATCTGGAAGTTTTACCACGTGATAGGTACAAAAATATTTCAGTTTACTCTATTATGCACTAGTGGACAAAGTGACTAAAAATCGTTGAACACAGTGAACACCTGAAGAAGCTACTATTCTTTCCTCAAGAACTAAATTCGTGCTATAGGCTAAGACCAATTTCACAGTTCACCACTTTCTATATTTACTTACATATTTTTCTATGTTCTGTAATTGTCATACCCCTTGGTTTTGTAGTGTTGTATTTGGCTCTTTGGTCTAACTTTTTCCGTAAAACCTCTTTATTTTGGTGAGTAATAAGATGTTATTTGCCATAAATATGTCATACCCTGTATTCTAACTAAGAGATTCACTTGCAGATTTACAGTTTCTTACTAATTCTTTTGTTTCTACTTCTAGGAAATTGTGCCCCTAAGGAAAGTCTGTCGTCGACCAGAAACTGATTACAGGTTGCAGCAGCTTCATGCTGCAAACGAATCAGCATCTACATCTGTTTCTGCAGAGTCCAAAAAGGCTGCAGTTGACCCTACTTCGAGCAGCACATTGCGGGTGGGTAATCTTAACCCCAGTGCTGCTTCTGCAATGCCTGCTCCAATAATTATGAATGCTGCTGCTGTCCAACATCCAACTCCAGCTCCAGCTGTGGCTGCGGCTTCAGCTCCGGCTCCGGCTCCAGCTCCATCTCCAGCTGCGGCTTCAGCTCCAGTTCCGGCTCCGGCTCCAGCTCCGGCTCCGGCTCCAGCTCCAGCTGCTGCTGTTGCTCCTGCTCCTGCTCCTGCTCCTGCTCCTGCTCCTGCTCCTGCTCCTGCTCCTGCTCCTGCTCCTGCTCCTGCTCCTGCTCCTGCTCCTGCTCCTGCTCCTGCTCCTGCTCCTGCTCCTGCTCCTGCTCCAGCTGCTGCTTCTGCTCCTGCTCCTGCTCCAGCTCCAGGTTCAGCTCTAGCTCCAACTTCAGCTCCAGGTGTTCCAACTGCAGCTCCACCTCTAGCTGGAGAACTAGCTCCGGTTTCTGCTCCAACTCTGATTCCTGCTCCAATTCCATCTCAAACTCCGACTTCTACTTGTTTCCCACCCGAGGCTCCAATTACCCCTCCAACTCCATCATTGACTCCGACTTTTACACCAACTCCACTTGCGACTCTGAGTTCTGCGCCGACACCACCCACAACTCTGAGCTCTGCTCCAATTCCATTTTTGTCTGCAATTTCTGCTGCAACTACATCTGCATCTGCAATTTCTGCTCCAACTATATCTGCATCTGCAATTTCTGCTCCATCTCCATCTGCTCAGTTGTCGGCTCCAATTTTCACTCCATCTCCAACTCCAATGCCGAGTCCAATTTCTGCTCCAGCTCCATCTTCAGCTCCACCTCAAGCTCTTACTCCAATTCCGATCTCTATGCCAGGTGCACCTCCAGAATTGAAAAAAATAGAAAGTGACAATCCAAGAACATCAGCTGATGAAGCTTCTGCTCAGGATTCTAATAATAATGTCGGTGCCACAAGCATAATAATGGAAATTAAGAAGGAAGAGAGCAGTAATCCAGAAAATTCTTTGATCATAGGAAACAGCAGCTCCCAGGGAGAAACATGTAATAATCCTACAGTAACTGTTCTTGAAGCAGAAAAGGTTGGAAGTAGTGAACCAAGTGAACCTACAATGCCAGTCAGTACTGCAATAACTGATGGTGATCCAACTGTGTCAAAAATGGAAGAGAGCAGCAATGTGAATGTCTCAGCTGAGCATACCAAGGAATGAAGCAGTAGTTATATAGTTTAGCTTAGGTTAAATTAGTTTTTTCCTTTTGTTATCTCAGTCTTTCTCCACATTTCTTGAAAGCAAGCATTAGTTGACTGTAATAGTGTATGTAGTAATACTGATACAGTATATTCGTCCTCTTGTTCATGAGTAGCCCTTTATTTTAGTTATAGGCCAATAGAGGGTAGGCTGGGACTTGGGAATGCTCAAGTTAAAAAAATTAAAGAGCTTTTCTTTTTCACTAGGATTTTTGTTTCTTGGACAAAATTAGCTACATTTGTTGATTTATTAACACAATAGCAAATGCTATTTCTGAATGTCCTGCCCAAAGAGATTGTATGGTGAACCAAATCTTTCATAATTTTTTTATCCTAAAAAAAGTAGCCTGATAGAAACTGCTGGCAATTTCCTTAATTTTGCATGACGACTCGCTAGAGTGAAAAGGTAAGATTATGACATGATGCAATGTTTACACTCTAAGGTGCACCCAAGTTTGTGCTAGCACACACCTAATTCGTAAACTGTTTGCTCCCTATTCTCTCCATCTCTTTTGTATTCATACTCTTCGCATTTTCAGAACTATCAATGCACATTTCTAAACTTTTGTATCCGTATATACGAATAAGTAGAAATTAGAGCATGGGATAGGTCCTTTTCTATGACTTTATTGATAAGAGTCAAAGTGTCTGGCCAAATTTTCGTTAACTAAATCTTCTCTTATGATGTAATAGACTAGCCTAGAGGGCAGGGGTATTTTAGTAATATACGCTAGTTAATATGTTAGCTTGGGTAATAAGACAAGTAGACTATAAATAGAGGAAATTAGAGAGAGAAAAGATCATCAAGAAAAATATTGGAGAGTTCATTTTAGTTGTTAGCTTTGGGAGTGTGTCAAGTCACTCGAAAACTTGATAAGCTATCTTTTTCTACTGTTATTTCCATTATTATCAATCAAAGATCATCATCTTCTTCCTTAATATTTCTGCTCAAATTATCAGTTCATTACAAATGGTATCAGAGCAGTACGATTCAGGGAGGTTAAGTTGCTGATTTTTTTTATTTCAAAAAAAAAAAAAGTCTGCAATGGAGTTTACCGGAACTCGAGTTTTTGACATAGAGGAGTTCAAAAAGAACTTCAGTGAAAAGATGGACGAGATCTCAAAGCAATTGACAGAGAGGTTGTGCGAGGACATAGGGCGCATAGTTGATAGGGCATTGGCTCCAATCAAACGTGAAATAAAGATGATTAAAGAGGAGCTCAAGGAAGAGGCCCTCGAGGAGAAGGAGTTCTCAGTGGAGCAGATTCAACAAGAAGATGAAATTCCAGCAAGCAGGCAAGAAAAATCGACGAGAAGAATTTCTGGTGAGGAGGGCAGTAGTCCTTTTGATGGCTACAAGGCAGTGGGCTCTGCCTCTGTTGTTCTCGGTGGAAGGAAGAGAAAATTATTTGAGAAGGGAGGGGCTGAATGCAGTGGTTCCGGTGGAGGCCCAGGCTCCTTGGCCGGCGGTGCTCGGGGTGGTAAATCTGGAGATCTTTCACCAGATAAATTTAGGGGAAGCAGATCTTGTGGTGGTGAAGGAGTAGCTACCAGACTTTGTCATGGTGGAGGATGCTTTAAAGAACACCGGTTAGGGAAGAGCAACACCTTGGAGATTGGTGGCAAATGTAGTGAAATAAAAGGTGATAGTGCAAACAAATTTATCGGTGGAGATCGAGGTGGTTTTTGTGGTGGTATATTAGGTGGTAAGGCGAGTATGATAGTCGGCAGACCAACTTTATGGTTCGAAAGAGCCGGAGGTAGTGGTCTAGGGCTCGTCGCCACTAGAGGAGGTGAGGGTTGCCACGGTGGTCCACATTCCATCGCACCCAATTATTCGGAAGGGGGTGGCTCCTATGATATTAGCTTCAGTGGTGTTGCTTGTGATTTCTCTAAGATTGGGAACGTTGGAACTGGAGGTGGCTTCGGCGGCGCTAAAGGTGGTGGATCTGAAATCCTCGCCAACAAGTTGTTTGAGCGCGGTGGTGTGGGTCCTGCTCGAGGCAGTGGGTCTGGTAGTGCACCCAACAACTTCGTGGGTGGTCCAAGTAGAATTATTGGTGGATCGGGTGGTGGTGTAGCCAAAGCAAACACTGGTGACATTGCCGGCAGGAGAATATTGCAGTAGATGTTTTTAGGATTTGTGGAGTACTGGAGAAGCTTCACAATGGGGAGAAATCTAGAAGAGGGAAGTAAGGGTATTCTTGTCAAAGCTTTAAAGGATGACAGCATAATTAGGCAAGGCACGTGTAATTTTCCAATTCTGTTGAAATCTAGTTCTTCCTTTATGACTCTGGTAGGGTTTAGAGTTGGGGCCCACCTATTTAGGCCCTCCAATCTTTCAACTCATGAGGCCAGCTTTGGGGTTGGGCTTTTCAATATTAAATCCACTTCTTCAGCATCAATCCTAAACCCCACCATTGAACCTCACTCATCTTTTATTTCCTTCACCGATCTCTCACAAGAATACCCCCTTAAATTCTCTAGCCCAAAAAGTTACAGCCCACTTGAGTACAATGATAAAGTGCTCAAATCTGACCAACTGAAGTTTAAACCCAGACACCCCACCCAATTCTTCAACCCCTATTTTTCATCTCTTAAACCCATAGCTCCATCACTCTCGCCGCCCAGCTTTTCTACCTCCCCACCAAACTTCTTTTCAACTCCCTGCAATTCGCACACTCCTCTTCCCAATCCAACTTCTACCCACTTCACTCATAGTCATACATGTTCACTGTCTGAGCTGCTGAATTCTTCAACCATGTGCAAGTCACTTAAGTTGCTGAAATCAATGCTAGATACAGAGGAACTCAAACGACAAGACGAACAATGTTCCAAAGATGGTAGTAACCACTGCTGCCAAGGCCGAGAATGGAGTGCAAATTACTATCCACCTTGAGGACAAGGTGAATATTTGGGCGGCCGGTATTGTAATAGACTAGCCTAGAGGGCAGGGGTATTTTAGTAATATACGCTAGTTAATATGTTAGCTTAGGTAATAAGGCAAGTAGACTATTAGAGGAAATTAGAGAGAGAAAAGATCATCAAGAAAAATATTGGAGAGTTCATTTTAGTTGTTAGCTTTGGGAGTGTGTCAAGTCACTCGAAAACTTGATAAACTATCTTTTTCTACTATTATTTCCATTATTATCAATCAAAGATCATCATCTTCTTCCTTAATATTTCTGCTCAAATTATCAGTTCATTACATATGACTCTAGAAGAACATTTTATTAAAGATACACTAAATATGGAATCCACGACAATTGTATCTTATATGTAACTGATAAAAAAAATTAGATATATCAGATCAAGAACTTATCTCATTATTCTAGACGAACATTTTTCATATATATTAAATGTGGAATATGGGACAACTTTATCTCACATGTAGCTAATTAAAATTGAGTGATGTACTTCTTTGTGTTTAGTTTGTGTAATCAAACTCAAACCTCACTAAAAATACTTTTAGCGTACTGATTTTCCTTACCCTTGCTCCAACTCGTAAAAGTCTTTTCTTGTATAGCTGGGATGGTGAAATTACCTACTTCCTCCGTTTCAAAATAGATGATACATTTTGACTTTTCCACTATTCATGAATGAGGTTTGACCATGCATTATTTACTATTAGGTAAAATCAAATGTTATAATGTAATATGTTGTTGGATTGGTCTTAATGTATATTTTCAGAAAATCAAAATTTTATACTTTACTCTAATACATAATTAAAGATATTAGTAGTCAAAGTAGTGCATCGAAAAGCGTTTTAGTCAAAATGTATCATCTATTTTGAAACGGATGAAGTATAAGAAATTCGAGACTTTTTATTGAATAGGACACGTCATCTTACCTACCTAAATAGAAATGTTAAGAGTTTTTGTAATAAAAACAAGGAAAAATGGATCAGAATACCCCCAACTTTGGGCGGTCCGCTTTTAATACCCCCAACTTTGGATTATTTTTAAATACCCCCAACTTTAGGGGTGGTCCGCCAAAAATGCACCATTTACCTGTTATGACCGGATGAACTGGTAAACCAAAAAACCTCCCCCTCTGCTCATCTCTCTCTCTCCTCTCGTCATCCCCCCACCCCCCACCCCCCACTGCCACCTTCCCTGACCACCACCATTTATCGAATTCCCCCTTTCCTAACCCCCTTCGAAACCCCTACCTGCACCTCCCTCGATTTCCAGCAAACCCCCACCGAAAGACTTCAGTACTGTGACGAAGGAAGAGGTCAGAAACCGAGAAAATTGAGGGGGAGGGGAGGGAGATTTCGACGAGGGTTAGGGGAGGGGGTTCCAAAGGTTGTTAGGGTAGTGGGGGGGAATGCTGCTGTTGGGGGTGGGGGTGGGGGATTGGGGGCTGCTGGGTTAGGAGTGGCGAGGGGTGGCGAAAATCGAGGGGGAGGGAGGGAGATTTCGACGGGGGTTAGGGGAGGGGGTTCGGAAGGGTGTTAGGGCAGTGGGGGCTGCTACTGTGGGGGTGGGGGTGGGGGATTGGGGGCTGCTGGGTTGGGAGTGGCGAGGGGGTGCGAGGGTGGAGGGAGTGGGGGGCCGGGACTGCTAGGGGATGGGAGTGGGGGGGTTCTGGGGTGGTGGGAGTGGGGGATGGTTGGGCTAGCATGAGGGTTTGCAGCCGGGGAGGGGAGAGGGAGGGTCTGGGGTGGGGGAGGGTGGTTGAAGTGGTGGTGGGTAGGAGTCGAAATTAAAAATAAAAGAGAAATAAAAAAATTACCTTGTTAACAGGTTACAAGTCATCTGGGTGTATTTTTGGCGGACCACCCCCAAAGTTGGGGGTATTTAAAAATAATCCAAAGTTGGAGGTATTAAAAGCGGACGGGCCAAAGTTGGGGGTATTCTGATTCATTTTTCCTAAAAACAACACGAGTTACCACACTGTCACACATATAAAAGGGAAATATAGTGTCCGCATTTTGCTGACTGAACTCTGCGGACAAAACTCTTTACACGTCTCCTCACTCCCAAAACCCACACAGACACTCCTCCATTTTCTCCCTCTCTTAAACCCTCTTCCGACCTCCTATTCTCTCTCCTCTCTCTCTCTTCTATTTCCTGATCCTGATGTTATAAATCACTGCTCAATCACAAAGAAAGAAACCCTTCAATTGCGCCCCAAAATGCGGTTCGTTAAATCATTGAATAACATCTTATCAAATGATTCTAATTTCAGGAATTTCATGGTTTCATCATCTTATTTGAAGAACAATGTCCAATCTGGGCTAGGGTTAGGGTATAATTTCAGTCGTAGGAATATTGTTACGCACTGTAGAGCGGTGCTTTTGCCGCGTTTTGGCGGGCCTGAAGTTCTTGAGCTTCATCACAATGTTAGTGTCCCTCATCTCAAGCCTAATCAGGTCCTTGTTCGTGCTCGTGCCGTCTCCGTTAACCCGCTCGATCTTCGGGTAATTAATCTCTTTCCTCAACTGGTTTTTGTTCCTAGTAATTGAATCAATTTAGTTGGTTTTTGTTTGTTAGGAGTTTATTTTTCTGTTGTTATTTTATTACATTTCATGAATCCTATTAAATCCTAAAATAGGAAGTACTTATGTATGGGTGATGAGATGATTCTGAATTGCCCGAAAGTCATCTTGTGCTTTGAATCATGATTGGAAATTGAATTATCTAATTGGACGTTCCATGTCACTTCAACAAATCTATGTGATGTGTACATGTTTTTGTCATATTCAAGAATACCGCTGTCGTTGTGGCATATGTATATTTGGTTTGTAATTTGAGTCATGCTATCTATTTGATCGATAATTTTGGGATGTTGGATGATTTTTCTGTTGCTATTGATGATATAATCTGGTTATTTGATTTTGTGAATCGTATTAAATCCTAAAATAGGAAGTACTTATGTATGGGTAATGAGATGAGTGTTAATAGCTCAAAAAAGTCATTTTGTGATCGAATGTTTTAATATGATAGTGTTTAAATTGCTTTTTGAGTAAAATGTGACATTCATGATGGGAAATTCAATTATGTAATTGTAATTGGATGATCCATCTGACTTAAACAAATCTAGGTGATGTGTTCATGTTTTTGTCATATTCATTTTACCGCCTTCATTGTGGCATATGTATAGTTGGTCTGTAATTTGATTCATGCTATCTATTTGATCGATAATTTTGGGATGTTGGATGAATGTGAATTCGATATTAGAGTTGCCGTTCCTGTGTCTACTTTTTGTTAATTTTCTAATGTGGGGGGATGGCTTTTATAGGTTTTACTTATCCTTTTTTCTGCAAGTAGAAAGCTTTTCAAGATGAGTCGATTCCGTGAATAAGCCATTTCATATAGTCAAATGATCATCATCATGTATGTATAAAGCCTTTATGAATTTCAAAAGAGTTTCATGAATGATTTTGTTGCTAATTTTGCCGTACTCTTGTCTGAACAAGTGAGGATATCGGATATTGGGAATATGTCAAACATTGAGGCAAGTTGATGAAGAAGAGAAGCAACATATAATAAAAGTAGATCTATACATAAAAGATGTGATACACGTACTTATGAATTAGTATATAAGGGGGAGAACAAATACAGAATTTTATTTATTAAAAAAAAATATGGCTAGTAAATTATGGGAAGTCATATTGGTGGTGGGAGATAGGTGCTGCAAGTTTTATTCTTCTGGTAATTGATAATGTTACAACCTTGCCCTCTTACAATCATGGGGATTAACCAAACTGATAATCTGTAAAGGAACTAGGTTGTAGATATCACATTTGCTCTCTTGTTGTCAGATCTACGATTGCCCTGTCTATTCTTTTTCTTTCCCAATAACTAGGAAATAATCATCACTTTCCTAATTGATTATCTTGAATATTTGCTTTGAGTGCTAGCCAATTTTCTTGGAAGAAGTTGTCTGGGGGGGGGGGGGTTGTTTAAACACTTGACCTCTTGATCCTATATATTACACTGGGAGGTAAAAAAATTATTTGAGGTTCATCCCAACTCGCCCCAAAAAGCTATTACTATCACCAATCTGAATGAAAAGCAAAGGACTACGTGTGAGGTTTTTTTATTATGTCCAACACAAAACTAGTAATTCCGTTATCTTTGCCTTTAGGCTCTACATAGATTAATAATGAAACAAGCAATAAGGTAGAACAATCTATGAAATAGTAATACTCACTGGATCCTTTTACTTCAACCAATGTTATCTAGATCCTTGACATCTCAATTATCCCTTGAATAAATTGATGGTAGGAACAAGTATCCCTATCTTTTGATATATTTAGTTAGTAATGACTAACAAATACAACCATGCCTGACTTAAATACTACGAGCATGGAAATTTAGCTCTCAAATATTGTATTGGATACTAGAAGTACATCATCAACCCTAGGCAACGGACAATAAAAGTAGGATTTAACCTAGATCAGGAATTAATCCAAAAAGTAACCACCACAGTCGTAGCTTCCAGGTCCCTGTGCACAAAAGGATTTTTCCTCTGGAAGTAGCAGTGCCTAGTTCCTCCACAGCAGTTCCTGCTCCAGCAATTGTGAACAAATCCTATTCTCAGCTACCAGGTCAAGGTCCACTACATATATATCTACCAAGGCCTTTTCTTGGAGTCCATAGTATCTCCTTATCAAAGATGTCTTTTCTAACAGGAACAAGGAACAAGGAACAAGGAACAAAGACCAGTTCTTGTCAACTCTAACTCTTCTTAGAATCCTTCCTTCATCTCTCCAAATGACTCAATAATCTAAAAAATTCATCAAAGAGAAACAAACAAAAAAAATCAATACCTAATAAAGACCTAAATATCACACAAGGAGTGAAGGAGCTTCTCAAAGAATCAAGGAAAATAACCAGAGGAACCATGTCATACTTTTTTTTATTACTTATTAGACTTTGGATGTGTTGAACTCAATGTTATGGCGTTGTGTAGTTCATTATTTTGATCTTGGATCTTTGCTTCTTTTTACTTTCATGCAACTCAATCTATACGTGTCTCAAATAATAAGATCCTAATTTAGATTTGTTTTGCTGTAATACTTGAAGATGCGAGCAGGCTATGGCCGATCTGTGTTTGGGCCTCTACTTCCCCTCATTCTGGGCCGTGATGTTAGTGGAGAAGTTGCAGCAGTTGGAAGTTCAGTTCGATCGTTAAGTGTAGGTGAAGAAGTTTTTGGGGCATTGCATCCGACCGCTATCAGGGGTACATATTCTGACTATGCCATCCTTTCAGTCGAAGAAGTTACAAAAAAACCAGCTGCCATGAGTCATGTGGTAAGTCACAAGGAGCGAGAAGCTTCAACTTTACATCAGAAGCTAGGCCTTCCGTCACAAATTATTATGTCTTCTTTAATTTGCTTCCCCCCTTTCTTGGTATAGTATCATTAGTCTTTACACGATTCGTATCTCCTCTGTATCCATCTGCTGCTCAGCTCATGATATGTCATAGAGAGGTCAAGTAGTTATGTGGGTCAAGCATCCATGTAGAACTTATTTTCTAGATGGCATATGCTTTGATTGTATTTTGTTGATGATTTGATTGGATAGTGTTGTGAAAGTTATTGTATTGTGCAGGACGCTTGTGTGATTCCCTTTGCTGCACTTACTGCATGGCGTGCACTCAAAAGTACTGCAAGGATTGCTTCAGGGTATCTTCTCTAACATTTTTTTATTCTTCTTCTATATATATTCTGAATAAAATGAATCTGGAACAACTTATTACTATTTGCATTCAATATTTGTGTTAAATTTGATATTTTATCAGCTATAGAGAATTGTATGTGATCTAACTATAGCATGGATGGATGGGAGCCAATGCGCAAAATTTAGCTTAGGCGACAAGATTTGTCAGCTGTGCTATTATGTATAACATCTTTTATAAGTTGAAATGTTGATGCTGTTTTAGCAATTCCTAGATTTGCTACAGCTTCTGGTAGTTTCTTTAGTAGTCGACTTTGTAGTTCAGTCAACTGGCACAAGAAGATCTGTGATGGTTAGCTCCACTCATCAGCCAGACATTAGTTGGAACTAGACAGCTGGAAAAGTGTGAGTTAAAGAAGAAGGTTTATGCACACTGCATGTAATTAATTGTTTGCTGTATGATGTACAAAAGTCAAAATACTGCTTTTTGATACATCTGCAGAGTGTCTTCATGCACTTTTCTCTACCGGTTTTGTAAATCTACCGGTCTGTCTTGATGCTTTAGTTGTGTTCCTTTCCTTGATGTCGTGCCAGCCTTTAGCTCCTTTCCCTGCATAGTTTTTCATGTGTAGTGTCTTTGCAGGCAAAAGGTTTTGATAATTGGAGGTGGAGGGGCAGTTGGTTTTTCTGCCATCCAGCTATCAGTGGCAGCTGGTTGCCATGTGACGACAACTGTTGGTGGGGAGAGTATTGAACGTGCTTTGGCAGCTGGTGCTGAGAAGGCTGTTGACTATACCACTGAGGTTAGTAGTCGTTTTTCAAGTTACATCCTGGTGCATGCATACATTTGACTCATTTATTACTCAAAAGTTCTTTTTATCAATGATTTGATGCCGTGACTTGCAGGATTGCGAAGAAGCAATTAAAGGTCATTTCGATGCTGTTTTGGATACCATTGGTATACCAGAGACTGAAAGACTAGGTGTAAATGTTTTGAGGCAAGGCGGACATTACATGACTTTGCAGGTGGAATATCAAAGCTTGCTAGCACATTTTTCCTGCAATGTCAGATCTCCTCATGTTCTTCTAATTTTGTTGAATTGAATTATGACTTTCTTTTGATGTAGGGAGAGGCAGCATCCTTGTCTGATCAATATGGTTTGGCTATTGGTCTTCCAATGGCTTCAGCTCTTCTGTTAAAGAAACAAATTCAGTATAGGTATTCACATGGAATAGGTATGATATATTGCAAATTTTCATCATAATAAATTTTATTTTAGTTGGACATTCACTAGTTTGTTTTACACTAGAGAGACAGAGAGAAAATACAAAGTACTTAAAATCCCAATCACCAAGAGAGACAAAACGCCTTGGGATACTCCTGGTAGCTTCTCCTCCAAATCCTAGTTTGTTAATATCAGTGACTAGATTTGAGAAATGTGGTAAAGCTCAAGCTCCATTGATCTTTACCAGAAGTTTTGAGCCAGGATTTTCAGCTGGAACATGAAGATCACATAGAGATTTTGTTAAAGAGGAGATCAGGAGAGGCTTCTATGTCGTTGCCAGGTGTTCCAAAGGCAAAGGATTCAGATCTGAGATCACTTTATGGCTTAGATTCTGTTATCTTCGGGCCATTTTCTGAAAGAAACACATGCGTTAATGGCACATATTCAAAGTGGTGCAAGAAGCTCAGTCGTACACAGTCCTGAAGAATGGAATATTTGAATCTAGTTGGGGATTTTGGGACGTTCCCTGGTTTTTAATTATTTTAAGAATTGTTGTGTAGACTATCAAGTGCAGGTCACCTCTACTGGTTTAAAATTTATATCATGGTTATCATATCTCTGATTTTGTTAGCAAGCTGAGATGTTAGCGAAGTTTCCGGTTTCTGACTGTGGTGGCTCTAGCTCGAAGGTCTTCAATTATTTTTGTTTCTTTAGGCTCTATAGTTGGTTACGGATATTCAAATCTACTTATATGTGTTTATAAGGTTCTACACATATATCAGTTTATTGAGTTCAGGTCCTCCAATATCAGTTTATTGAGTTCAGGTCCTCCATTATCAAGTTCTTGTTTTTCATGTGTTTAACGTTGTCGTGAGCAATCCTTGTGTTGTAAGCTTCGGCTCCTCAGGTGCTGTGAGTTGCAGCTTCTTTGCTCTCAGTTGGCTGTCACCATATTGTGGCCTTGTGGGTGTTTGGGTATTGTCAGCTTTGGCTTTCAAAGATGTTTTGTGCCTATATTTTGATCAGTTTTTTTTTTTTCTGGGAGGAGGGGTTCATTATATGCTAGGAATCTTGTTTTTCGTCACTCTGGGGAAAATACAAACATGCATGTTAATTACTTAGGGGGTAGAAAAAAGCTCAGCTTTAGCTCCAGTTTGAAATTATCAGGTCTATGGTTTCTAATAAACTGTTATTTGGTTTCAGTGTATGGGTGGACATACATGAGAGCTGATTCTGAGGGTTTACAAGAAATCCGCAGGCTGGCTGAACATGGGAAGCTGAAAGTACCTGTTGAAAAGACTTTCCCGTTTGTACAAGTGAAAGAAGCGCATGAGGCAAAAGAGAATAGGACAATTCCGGGAAAAGTGGTGCTTGAATTTGATTGACAAGAGACGAACACATTGCTCGTGATCAATTAACTAGCTTTCAGCTGTGCATGTTCTTCCGACCCGGGTATGCAGAAAATCTAAAGGAAATTTGCACGCGGACTTTGCTTTCTGTAGTTTCGATTGTGTTTGGACAGATACTCAGAATTCAAATCTGTTTGAAGGTCAAATAAATGCACTTCTCTCTAAACATGGAGACAGCAGGGACCTGGAGTGTCAAAACTATAGCACTATACTGGATACTCTGCTAGTGAAGTTTGTATATTCAGTGCCAAATGTAAATAATATTTGTGATTTTGTCAAACTTCCAAAGAGAAGGCTTTTGTTAGAACTTAAAAAAAGTTAATTTTCCGTTCAAATTTTTTTGTAGACAGATCATAACTGGAAAACCAAATAAAGTAGCTGATGGTTTGACAGGGGATCTATGTAAGACGTTATTTTCTGAATACCAGTATGCTAATTTTGTACCTGTTGTGGCTGTTGGATTTGTTTTGCGGTTAGTGTCTTTGCAGATTGTAGATTTCGGCTATTTTCTCAAGTATATGAATAGGATATAGGAGTATAGGACCCTAGATTGATAAATTGCTGAATTTTGACGGAAATGTTGTATTGTCGGGTATAACCGTATAAGTTGGTGGATTCAAAACTTTATGTGCTCCAATTGCCCATATGGATATAGGGGGTGTTTGGGGAGAGAGTTTTATAGAGAGTTTAGAGGTTTGGAGAGAGTTTAGAGTTTTGACCAGTAAAAACTCTAACTTGGGTGTTTGGTGAGAGAGAGGATTAAAGAGTTTTGTATCGAAAATTCTGATCAAAACTCTCTTTTGAAAGAGCTGGATAGAGGAGCTTTTTCACAACAGTTTTGGAGAGAGAAAAAACAAATGAGTATTTTGTCCATATAATTAATACTAAAATTTATTTTTAAAAAAAACATATGTCCATAAATGTTATTTTACATGCTCTAAAAAGTACAAAACTCTAAACAATCAGCTAAGTGTTACCAAACACCTTTACACAACAATTATTTAAATCAGCAGTTAAATCCTCTGAACAAAAAAGTAATCATCTAACCACAAACTCTAAACTCTAATCACCAAATAGGGCCATAATGTTGGTGGATGTCAACTATTATCTCTATTATATAATGGAAGAGGAGGGGAACACCAAAAATAGTAAATCTTTTTATACTCTTAAGTAATAAAATACAAATTTACAATCTTTTATCATTTTATCCTCAATTAACAAAATATTTACATCATCCTTGATTTATTGGCTTTAAAAATAGAAGAAAAATATACAATGAATTTTATGAACAGTTTTTCGTATATATTATTATGCAATTAACCTTTAGTTTATTTTCGTATGCATCGCGTGCATATAAGATTAGTACTCGTTATGGTAGCATGAGTCGTGACTCGTGAGTCTCATAACCCTGATATCTAATTGCCTAGCTAGCCCTATCTTCACATGCCTCATATCCGCTAAACTCGCCCAGAATTGTAAAACGATACCATCTTTGTTCGGAGTTACCTTTTCTTATAATATTATATTTCTTCTATTGGTAATGTTTTTTAATACATCAAATGCACAGGTTAAAAATGATAAGAATACATTGTTGTTCATCTATCATAACAATAATTTCCGAAGTTACAAAAATATAATTATACTATAATTGAATCTTATTTAAAAATCTGTTTCAGTATTTAAACAATCTTCAACCCAATACAAGTTCTAGTTTTTTGAGTTCTAACAAAAATGTTGACAAGCGTGTTAAACCAAACTTGAAATGCACATTCAACATTTCATCCAAAAAAATATTCGAAAGTGAAAAAAAACACAGTTTCCAAATTCAAACACGAAAATTTTCACGTCCCCTCCTAAAAGACTTAAAACATTCAACTTCGCGCCAAAACAAAAACTTTCAAATCTTTTAATTCCAACACTAGGAGACCAAAACAACCCTCAATCCGTGTGCTAAACTCAATACCCAACCCACTACCGTCGATTAAACCCACAAATCAACGCTTTAGATCCCTTCATTTTCAAAAACTCCCTCCTATAAATTCCCCTCCTCACTCCCCCTCTAATTTCACACCCAACAATTACTTTCATCAATTTTCTCCACTCTCAACTCTCAACAACCAATCTTCAATCAACTACTTTTGCCGAACAGACCCAATGGCGCGTACTAAGCAAACCGCCAGAAAATCCACCGGAGGAAAAGCTCCCAGGAAGCAACTCGCCACCAAAGCTGCCAGGAAATCAGCCCCGGCAACCGGAGGAGTTAAGAAGCCTCACAGATTCAGACCTGGAACTGTTGCACTTCGTGAGATCAGGAAGTACCAGAAGAGTACTGAGCTTCTTATCAGGAAACTCCCATTTCAGAGGCTTGTTAGAGAAATAGCTCAGGATTTCAAGACTGATCTTCGTTTCCAGAGTTCTGCTGTTGCTGCTCTTCAAGAGGCTGCTGAGGCTTACTTGGTTGGTCTCTTTGAAGATACTAACCTCTGCGCTATTCATGCTAAGAGGGTTACTATTATGCCTAAGGATATCCAGCTTGCTAGGAGGATTCGAGGTGAAAGAGCCTAATTTATGTAGTTGGTTGTCTTAAATCTAAGTTTGGTATTAGTATTATTATCATTATGTAATGGGTATATGTGCTGTGAATTTTGATTAATGAAAACTTTTTGCAGTTTAAAATTGTTTGCTGATTTAAGAAGGGTAGTAGTATTATGTATTGATTTCTTATGAATTGGCAGATTTATACAAGTTCCAATACAAGTTAAAGTGACAATTTTTATCTATTGATATGTTCTGTTCTCAATTTTTGTAGTATTTGTTTTATTTAGTTCATGAATGTTTATCCTATTTAAATGGGGGATTGTATTTGAGGCGAGAGAGCTTAGATTTGCAGGTGGAATTTCTGATTTTGTTTTGTTGAAGTCTGATGATGTTAGAGAGTTTGGTGATGTGAATTTTCATCAGTAATACAATATGTTAGTTTTGGAAATTTCTATTGGAAATAAATTTGGTTCAAATTGAATTTGGTAGGTTGTTCAGTGGCTACTAAATGAATTGAGATTATTGTATTAACATCGAGCAATTGATATGCAAAATTGGGAATGCATGCCCAAATTTTGTTAATTGGAACAATTATTATACGCCTAGTTCTAATAGGCTTATTTATGAAAATTGAGTTATCTTAGTTTTTCTTTATGGTAGTCTAAAACTGTAGCATGAATTGGAAGGACAGATTAATGTGGGGAATGTATTTAAAGGATTATGATTTTACAGTTTTTGAAGATTATCTACTTTGTAACTTTGTAAGATAGTTTATGCAGAAGATGGATAGCTACATGGAAAATTCAGGGGATATTTTTTTGATAAAATAGACTATATTATGATTATCACATTTAAATAGACTGGCATTTAAAAGAGTGAAGAAAAAAAATACTACTAAATCATAAACCATGCTAACAACATTTGGACTTACTGGTGTCAAAGTTGGAATTATTATGGGTCATATAAGATAGTAGTGTATATACCAATTTACCAAGCTAATACGTAAGTCTATTGATAATTAAAGTAAGACAAATTCTTATTGTTGTTTATATGGTTGATAAAGAGGATTACGATCAATTTGATGAGATCTCATCCATTTAAATTGGGATATCTCAAATTGAAAAGTCATGTAGTACTTCTATTAGCTTACAAAGGTTCTTGTTGGCAAAAATTCTAACCCCTTTTTCGAAGTAAGTCAGGGACGAATCCACATGGAATTTTGGGTGACACGTGCCTCACCATTATTTTTTTTTTAAAAAAAATTGAATTTTTTTTGATAAAAAAGTACATATGTTTGTGTAAAGAATATGATTCTGCCACCTCAGCTCCACTTTTTTCATAACACAGCAGTAGTGGGGAGCAATAGCCTGCTGTTGTGTATGTTTGTTTTTTAGTGATCCTAGAAAGATACTTTGTCCTTTTGTACACCTAATCATTAGGTATCTTCCTTATGTTTTGTATATATATAGCTGTAGTCTTTCATAGCCGTTTTCTCATGGCATTTTGTGTAACAAAACACAGATAGAGAAATACAAGAAAGAAAGAGAAAAGCCTCTGAAAGTTTATCAGAGAGAAACCTGTGCATTTAAGCTTTGAAATTTCTTTTTCATGGTATCAGAGTTTCAGGTGTGAAAACTTCAATCCTAGAGATTTCAAAGCTCATGATTTTTTCTTTCTTTCAAAAAAATCCACCCTTTCTTTCTTCCAGTTAAAATGACTGAGAAAACTAAGAAAACTAACTCAAACAATCCTTATAAGGATCCACTCTTCATTGCTATAAATGAGAGTGTTGCCACTGCTCTAGGAAGTATTCTCTTTGATGGAAACAACTTCCTAAACTGGAGCAGGAGTGTTAAAATTGCTCTAGGAGCAAAGAACAAGATTGCTTTCCTTGAAGGAAAACACCCTAAACCCAATGAACCAGGAGATGAAATGCAGAAATGGGTGAGATGTGACTACATGGTGAGGTCCTGGCTATTGGCAACGATGAAGCCAGAGATTGCAGGAAGTTTGGTTTCAATGCATTCTACAAGACAACTATGGGAAGAAATTGTAGAGAGATATGGTCAGGCAAATGCCCCCCAACTCTTTCATCTGAAGAAGGAATTATGGGAATTTCAACAAAATAATCTAAGTGTTGGAGAGTATTACTGCAAGCTTAAGGATCTTTGGGATCAAATTGCTCAGCTTGAAGAAATTCCTAATTGCAGCTGTGGGGCAATGACAAAGTGCAGTTGCAACCTTCTGAAGAGAATGCTGGAGATACAGGAGAACAACAAGATCATTAAGTTCATCATGGGGCTTAATGTGGGATATGAGCAGATGAAGAGCAACTTGTTAGGGATGGATCCTCTTTTACCAGTGAACAAAGCTTACAACTTGGTGCTACAAGTTGAGAAACAGAAGCAAATCACTAGTGAAATGAGTATTGGTAATGAGATGAGTGCCTTGAATGTCAACAGACAGGTGGAATACCTAGGACCTTTGAAGGATTTTCAGAGAAAAGATTACAAAAGGATGAAGATGGAGAAGGATGCAAAGAAATGTGATTATTGTGGTATGAAGGGTCACTTGAAGGTCGAATGTTTCAAATTGAATGGTTATCCAGAAAGGTTCAAGAATGCAAAACCAAGAAACTACCAAAGACAAGCAACAAATGTGGTGAAAGAAGAAACTGAGATGGAAAGTAGGACACCTTTTGAAGCCAGCTGTTCTCAAGAAGGAAACAATGAGATGAAGGATGATGGGAAGATGATCTCAGTTGTTGTCCAAGAAGTCATGAAGGCACTAGGAAAAAATGCAATTGCTTATAGCAATTTTGCAGGTAAAACTATCATTTCTAATGCTATTTCACATAAAAATGGTTTTGATTCGAAGTCTTGGATAATTGATTCGGGTGCTAGTGATCACATATCTGGAAATAGATGCATATTTGACAACATAAGAGCCTTAAAAGGGACCATTAGAGTTGGTTTGCCTGATGGAACAGTGAAAGAAGTGAAGGAATTTGGAAACATCAGAATATCTGATGAAATTTTATTGAAAAATGTTTTATTTGTGAGTGACTTTAGGCACAATTTGTTGTCTGTCAGCAAATTCTTGCAAGATAACAAAGTGATGAAGTTCATGTTTGATAAAAATGGATGTTATGTACAGGACCTTACCAATGAGCAAATCATAGCTCATGGAAGGAACCATCATGATCTATATGTGCTGGATGTGAAAGAGAAAGAAGCTGAGAAGGATCACTGTGCTGAGAGGGCTGGAAAGGTGTTGGCTGCAGGAACAATGAAAGATGATGACAAGAACCTAAAGTTAATTCATGCTAGGCTAGGTCATGTGTCATTGTCTAAGATGAAACATTTGAAGTTTTGTGATTGTAAGGGTTTGAATAACTATTTCTGTGACACTTGTTCTGTATCTAAACATCACAAATTACCTTTTATGCCAAGCTCTTCCATTGCTGAGAATGTTTTTGATATGATACATGTGGACCTATGGGGCCCATACAGTGTGAAAGCTGTGACAGGTGCTACTTACTTCCTTACCATTGTAGATGATCACTCTAGGGTGACATGGACACATCTGATGTCTAATAAAGAACAGGTGAAGGGGATCTTAGTTGCTTTTTTTGCACATGTTGAAACTCATTTCAAATGTTCACAAGTGTGAGGACTCTCATTGCTTTAGCCACTTCTCAAAATTGGCAACTTCATTATCTAGATATCAACAATGCCTTCTTGCATGGATATCTAGATGAAGAAGTGTATATGCATCCCCCTCCAGGGCACACAGCAGAGCATAGTGGGAAGGTGTGCAAATTAAAAAGAAGCTTGTATGGTCTCAAACAAGCCTCTAGACAGTGGAATATAGAGCTCACTAAGCTGTTTATTAAAGAGGGATATGTGCAAAGTAAGAGAGATTATTCTCTTTTTACAAAGAAGATTGATGGAAAACAAGTGATTGCACTTGTATCACTAGTGGAAAAAAATGCTTGTGCTACTTATCAAGTGCTTGGGTTGAGCTTGAAAACGGAGCACATGGTCTTCATTTCTTTTTTGAAAATAAAAAAAATCTCAAGAGCTCCGATTGGGCCGAAAAACGGAGCATGGAATTTTCTTTTGGGCCCCAAAACTCCCTCCCTTCGTTGAACTTGCACCCGCATTTACTCTCTAACTTCTTCGTTGAACTTGAACCCCCCTCTCTCTCTCTCTCTCAGTCTCTCCCCTTCCATCTTCTCTCTTCCATTCATGGGGTTCCCCTCTCCGGTTCCCAGGGTCGTGACGGAAACAACCAGCAAACAAAAACCCATCCCTATTCCTCGTCACTCTCGTATCTCTCATTCACACATCGTCCTCTTCCCAAGACCCAACTCAAAACCCTAATGCGAGAGCAGACGACCGCCACGACTCCTTGATGATGGAGTGACAGACACAACCAGCATCCTCGTCTCCTTCTCTCATGGTGGCAGGTAAATTTCTTTTTAATCTATTTTTCTCGATTTTTAGGGTTTTTGCCAGATTCTTGTGATTGTGTATGAATCGAATTTGACTTACTTTTAGATCTAAGATTAAGATCTTCTCTTTGTTGTCGAAATTGTACCTGCGCAATCATCTGATCCGTACCTGCGTTTTCTGCAGAAGATGCTAGAGGTACCTATTTAGCACTCAGACTTTGTATTATTGCATGATGCAGAATTGCAGATGCATATGTATACATTAAGTTGTTGTTAACCTTTTTCTAGCAAGTTGATTATCTGAAATCATGTTAAAAACTTCTGCAATTTGCATAATACTCAAGATAGAATGTTTTTTAAGTTATCAGTGACAGAACCTGATTTTTAAGGTCTGCAAACAGTGTATTTGTCTCCTAAGGTTGTCTGAAGGATATGCAAAATAAACTGCAGCTTTAACTTTCAATGGGATCTATTGGAAACATATAGCACAGTTTATAAGAATTTTACCATCTTTTACCCATCCATTATACTGATCTTTATATAGTTCTTATGAACGATACCATCATTTAGCTTCATGGAATAAATTCTAACGTCGGGCATTTTGGTTTTTATGTTTAGGTAACACTGTTGAGATGGTGCTGTTTCAGGATAGCGTTAAATTTGCTCGATCCGGCCCTGAAAACTCCAGGGCAAATCTCCGCCATTTGGAAAAGTTGGAGCCTATTTTTTTACCCTTTCCTTTGACATATTGATTCATTATTGTTTAGTGTATTGGTTGATATATATTCTTTCGTTGTTTGCTTTGTAAATTTAGTTTGAAAAAGGCTAAAAGGTGATAAGTTCACCAGTAAACATGAGAGGATTTAGTGTGAGATGCATACCACGTAAATATACCAAATTGTTCCCTCTCACATGTTTATCATCAAACAGTTTTCCATATAGCGTCATTAGATTCTATTCAAGTGAAATACTATAGCTATGTAAGTCTCTTAATATTCATGAAAAGTTTGCCATAACCTGATGTAATATGATTAGACCCTGGTTTTAAACTTTCATTCTATTTCTTATATAAAGGGTGGCATGCTTAATTTCGTTGTATATATAAATACACACAAAAATATGTAACATTCAAATTGAAATATTTTGCTACTTCCTGAGTAAATTTATCTTCTTGATTTATCTTACAAAGTTCCCTTGACCTGATTCTTTTCTGTAATCTTTTGGAAGTGGGAAGGCAACAGACAATATCGTCAAAGTACTGAAAGGCCAGCGTGTTGGCACTCTATTTCACAAGGATGCTCAATTATGGGCTCTAGCTAAAGAAACTGGTGCACGTGAGATGGCAGTTGCTGCAAGAGAGTGTTCTAGGATGCTTCAGGTTATTTTCTTCTCAATGTGATTATTTTATGCAGATCAGATCATTTTTTAAAATTTGAGCTACTTTACATAGAATTCTGTTTGACATAGCTGATACCTAAGAAGAGAAAGAAAAACTGATTAAGACTGAAAATAATGCTGACATTGCTGCTGCTCAACAAGCTGGATATGATTAACTTGGCAATGTAGTCCAATGGGTACATTGTTTATAACTGCACATCAACTGCCCTCTGTGTTGTCTTCTTATCAAAGCACTTATGATTAACTTGGCAATGCAGTCCAATGCACTATGTATAATTGTTCCAATACTGTGATAGGTATCTAGTCTTCTGGAATTTCATGACTCATCGACTAAAATCAATTCCTCCCCTCTTTGTCAAGATGCATCAGTACCCCCTTTCTTATTGTAGCAATTGCTACTTTTGAATTATTTATTACTGCATAGCATCTGCCCTCTATGTTCGCTTCTCATCTAAGCACTTATATTTGTTTCAATGCTGTAATAGGCTTCTAAATCCTCTAGATTCTCACATCTCGATGACTTGTTACCACTTCCTCTATGTCACGATGTTATCAGTACTCCTTTCTTATTGTGAACAATGTTTCTCTATTTATAGATCATTAAGTTAACTTCCAGTGTTTCACTCTTCACTCACATGTAATTAGCCCAAATTTCAGGCTGCATTATCAGTATTTATTACATTACATATGGAATTTAAAATGGGGACTTGTCTTGCTATTTACAGTATTAATCATAGTGTTATTTATTTTTCTTTAGGTTTTGCTCTATTGTGTTTAACCATTAATGTGTATGCCTGAGATGTTTCATGACTCCAAACTTACTATAATGATGTTTGTCAGAAACATACATTTGTATGGTGCGTCTGAAAAGCTCTTCTAATAAAGATGCAGTACAGATGCAACCGGGCTCTGGTGAAACTCATATTTTGTATGTATATATCATTGCTATTTTGATTTTTCTTTTAGTAAAGATCTCTATTGATCTTATAGATATTGTTGACAGCTCTTTCCGGATAGTCTTGTTGATGATCTGAACATTACGATTCTGGACTCAAAAGGCAATCATTGTGGGTGTGCTGTGGCTCAAGTTGCATCGATCATTTGAATGAAAGTGTGATGTGGCTCAAGTTGCATCGATCATTCTGATCAAACCTGTTTCAAGGACATGCTGAGCTTGGTGTCTGCTCCTTCTGTTAGTCTTCTGTTAGTGACAGTTGAATTAAAGTGTCAAAGCCCCAATAATTTCTTGTAGTGCATGACTGGTTGATTATCTAGAGACCTTTTATGTATTGACCTTGGGCAATGAGGAATTGTAATTAACTCACCCTCTTATAGTTTTTTTTTACCTTCTAAAGTCTCTCGTCATATATTCTGTCTTGAACGTCATACCCTTTATAATTTGATTATGAACACTTTTGCATATCTTGACTTTTCTCTCACAGTTCATTTTCACCTTTCATCTTCTTCTTTACTATCATTTGATCCTCCAACCCTTGCCTAGTAGTTAATTACTATATTATGTTACTCGCTGCTGCTAGCTTGCATGCTAGCAGTAGCAGTGGTTTTTTTTTTAAAAAAAATATAGCCAAGTGCTCCGGTTGATAAGAAAAAACCGGAGCACTTGATTCACAAGTGCTCCGGTTTTTTCTTATCAACCGGAGCACTTGAATTATTTTGAGCATATAATATTCACAAGTGCTCCGGTTTTTAATACAACCGGAGCACTTGTGAATCTAAGTGCTTCGGCTTTCAACCGGAGCACTTGATAAATTCTCAAGTGCTCGTATGGCGTCTGCTACGGGTCAAACACGGAGCACTTGTACGGTTTTTAACCGGAGCACTTGATGTTTTTTTCCACTAGTGTATATGTAGATGATCTACTAATTAGTGGTGATGATGAGGATGGAATTAAACTTTTAAAGCACAAACTGGATGCAGCCTTTACTTGCAAAGATCTAGGGCAGATGAGATACTTTCTTGGGATGGAAGTTTCAAGGACTGCACAAGGCACCATGTTGAATCAAAGAAAGTTCATTTTGGACATTCTTAGCAATGCAGGAATGGAGGATTGTAAACCCTGCAAATTTCCCTTTCCTAGAGGTCTAAGACTATCAATTGATGAAGGAGAAGTTTTACCAGATCCTGAATTCTACAGAAGCCTAATTGGAAAGCTTCTCTATCTTAATCTTACAAGACCTGACATATCTTATTCTGCCTAGCAACTCAGCCAATTCATGGCATGTCCTAGAAAACCCCACCTACAAGCTGCTATTCATGTAATTAGATATCTTGCAGGGACCCTTGATTGGGGTTTATATTATCAGAGTCCTTCTGATGTCTCTCTTTCTGCCTATTGTGATGCTGATTGGGGAACTTGTGCTTTTAGTGGAAGATCCCTCACAGGATATTGTGTGTTTCTTGGGAAGAATCTTGTATCTTGGAAAACCAAGAAACAAAAGACCATCTCCAAATCATCTGCAGAAGCAGAATACAGATGTATGTCTCAGACTACTAGTGAACTAGTCTGGATTGATGGGATCTTAGAAGATTTGCAGTTCATAGTTCCTAAGCCTATTAATCTCTACTGTGACAATAAGGCTGCCATCTACATCTCTCATAACCCTGTGTTTCATGAGAGAACCAAGCACTTAAAGCTAGATTGTCATTATGTCAGAGATCACTACTTGGATGGTTTTGTCAATACTCTTCACATCAGATCATTTCTTCAGTTAGCTGACTTGATGACTAAGGCTCTTGGAGAGCAACAGCATAATCATCTCTCTCTCAAGCTGGGCATCCTTACCTCAGCTCCACCTTGAAGGGGGGGTGTAAAGAATATGATTCTGCCACCTCAGCTCCACTTTTTTCATAACACAGCAGTAGTGGGGAGCAATAGCCTGTTGTTATGTATGTTTGTTTTTTAGTGATCCTAGAAAGATACTTTGTCCTTTTGTACACCTAATCATTAGGTATCTTCCTTATGTTTTGTATATATATATAGCTGTAGTCTTTCATAGCCGTTTTCTCATGGCATTTTGTGTAACAAAACACAGATAGAGAAATACAAGAAAGAAAGAGAAAAGCCTCTGAAAGTTTATCAGAGAGAAACCTGTGCATTTAAGCTTTGAAATTTCTTTTTCAGTTTGCTCGCGGCCCACATATACGTTGTGACAATGCTACTTGCATGATGTTTAATTCCCAAAACCTAAATGTAGTCCTGCCTGACGGCTGGTGCAACTGTTACTGTGCCCTGTAATTCATCTATGGAAGCCTACTAGGCTAGTAGGCTACTACTGCCTACTGTTTTTGCTGCAGTTCTACCACTCAACTACTGTCAGTCTATTCTACCTGTTAGACTTTAAAATGAGTTGAATTGTGGTGGGCCCGCCCATGGTAATTGTAAGTTTCTTGCTTGTGAGTTTGTCATTCTTTGATAGTTTTGGTGTAATTTTTTTTAACTTCTGCTACAAATATGTTGAATTAGTATTGCCAGTCGAAGTCTGTTTTTTTTTAATTTTCAACTAATATTCATTGTTTGTTTGTAGTGCAAATTATAAATTATTATGTTCATTGTTACTTTAAAATTAGCAAAGTAATGTAAATTGATGATACACATTTGTAAATAAAAAAAAAACGAATTGTATTATTTTAATATTATATCATTACGTTATAATTATAATATATGAAGTGATTGATAAAACTATGATCTAACAAAAGTTTTAAAATAAATTTGAAATGAAGAGAACAAATGAAAGAGATATTCTAATTTCCTTTCAAAAAATAATTAACAAATAACATGATGAATTCTCTTATATGATATACGTTGATAATTTTAGTGTCCCACCAAAATTAAAATCCTAGATCCGCCCCTCAAAGTAATCCCAAATTTGTGTTAAAAAAATCATATCAACACGGTGTATTCACCCAATAGAGTTATGTAGATTGTAATAATTACAACTTCTACTATTTTGTTTTTCTATTTCCTTAGATTTCATTGCCTTTTCAGTTTCTCTCTCATAATTGCTTCATTTTCCCTCTCTTCAAGTTCTTACTCGATCAGTTTTTCAGTTTTCGTGATATAATTGATTGTACAATTGAACCTATTATAGAAGATTAGAATTATATTGTTAGTTTTGATATAGTGTGTTTGTGTGTGGTATAGTGTGGTTCTCAATGGTATAGTGTGTTTCTCTGTGCTATAATATGTTTATTTGTGATAGTGTTTCTTTATGCTATAGTGTGCTTGTTTGTGATATAGTGTATTTCTTTTTGATATAGTATATCTGTTTGTAGATTATTATTTTTTTTGTCGATCTAAGATTGCAATTTCACCGTCAAAATTGTCCAAAATATGCAAATTCATCGGTGGTGATGGGAGAGGAGGGAGGAGAGAGAGAAAGATTAATGGTAGTCATGGAGTTTTAATGGTCGAACTTTACCATGAAAGTTCTCGATCTGCAGCTTTAATGATAAAATTCCACCATCAAGGCTTACCGTTATCGAACATCTTGAGATGTCGGAAAATAAAAGGTCGAAAAAAGAAGGGGGTAGATGGGTAGTCGCCGGAAAAATAGGCATAACGATTGTGGTGTTTGTGAGGGGTGGTGGTGTTGTTGGTGGTTGGGAGTTGTCACAGGTTTGAGGGGGTGAGGAGAGATAGTAGGAATTTAGGTTGGGGTGGGGTATGAGTAATTAACTGTTATGATTAATTAGTTAAGTAAGGGTATATGTGTCATTTTATTATAGAATAGTTTCTATTTTGAGCTTGGTTGCATGTATTGTAACATTTTTCGAAAAAGAAAGTGATGCAAGTAAAAAGAAACGGATGAAGTATTGTTTAATATTGGGTGTTTTTTTTATTTGCCATCTGCATTCTACTAAAATCGCCCATATGTATTTTTCTTTTCTATAATAGTCCGTGTTGTAGAAGAGAGAGAGCAAGAATTAATAGCATGACCCTTCTTTTCTCTCTCCCACCTAAGTAAACTCACTACTAATGATTTATAATCAATGGCATTTTTGTCTTTTTAGCAAATCTAATGTGCATAATTGCTATATTTTCCCCTTCAATCCTGATTATTAGTGCTCGTCTTTGAGACTGAGATGACTGTTATAGTGTACTGGTTGTTTTCGCTAGTATCCTATAAAATTGAACTATATATAGGGATGGAAATGGATCACATATCTGTTTTAAATCCTTGGATTCATATTCGTTTTATAAGATTCGAATTCTTGAACTTCTAAATCCAGCATGTTCGGATGGCGGGTTAGATTTGGATCTTATGTTTGAGATCAATATTTGGTCTAGATCCGTCATATGGATCTGTATTCATTGTGAAATTTGTTCTGAATTATTTGCCACAAGGGGGATACACGTTAATTTAGGCCAAGGAAAGAGAGAAAATAAAAAGGTGACCTATATGATGAGAAGAGAAATAGAGAGAAAAAATATTTAAAAAAAGGGTAATGTTGTAAGTAATTTGAAACAACCCAAAATGGCAAGTGTTGCAAGTAAATAAAAACGGAGAAATTATATAATTAAGTGAGACTATATTTTTATAATAGTTAAAATATTTCGTTAATGTTTTTGTATTGTAAAATCTAAAGATGAACTAAGTGATTGACAATTCATTCTACAATAATTTTTTTTTGGTGTTTTATTTTTTTTCAAGTAAAAAAGATTCATGTAGATCCAGATCTGTAGATATGTGGATCCAATAGATATATATCTAGATATGACTTTCTTAGACCCGGCTCATATTAAGGTCAGATTCGGATCCATGTTCAAAGATATGAATCTGGATGTTGTAACTTGCTCTGATCTACACAAATGCAATTCGACTTGTGTGGACCTGGTTCACAGTAAAATTAGTGTGCATCAGGCTCACGCACATGAATCGGGACGAGCACTACTGTAATACATAGAAACCCACTATATCACAAACATATACACTATATATATAAGAGAGAAATACACTATATCACAAATAAATAAACTATAACACAAAGAAACACTATAGTTCGTGCAAAAAAAAACACTATAGCACAGAGAAACACATTGTACCACATACAAACACATTATTTCAAAACTGACAATATTATCCTAATCTTCTATAATGGTTCAATTGTACAATCAACTATAATACATAGAAACACACTATATCACAATTCACTGAATTTCTTTCACAATCTCTTCATTTTCTTGCAAGATCTATTGTAAAATGTGTTTTTATCTCTTTATCCTTTTTTCATTTGGATTTTGATGTTGATCTCATTGAAAAATATAATTTGATGATGGTTATTGTGGTTGTGATCGATTGGCGATGGTCAAGTGGTGCTGGTGATTAGGCTGAGTGTGGGTGGTGGGTGTCGGTAAGGGTGGAATTTGTGGGGATGGGAAATGAGAAAGTAAGTCAAGGAACAAAAATTTAATTTAGTGGTGGTGGTATGGTGGTGGTGGTGGCAGCAATGATGTATTTCTGGTGATGGTAGTGGTGGTTTATTTATTGATAGGGATGAGGTTAAAATTTGGGATAAGTAATTAACTTGATTAAATAAGAGACCACATGCCCCTTTTACTTTCTATGTCCTATTTCTCAAATACTGTACAAACCCTTTGGATGCAAGTATAAAGAAACGGAGGAAGTAAATATATTGTTAAATTAAACTCCATTTATTATTAACTTCTATCTTTAGTGAGAATATTAGTCACTAAACTAATGAAGGTTTTTTCCGAAAAGCATAAGAAGTTGAAGATCCAAGGATGTGGAAAACACTACTCCACCCGTTTCAAAATATAAGACATTCACGTTTTACGAAAAAAAATTGATCACAAATATCTCTCATAATATGATAAATAAAAATTATACCGTTGGATTCGTCCCGGAAAATACTATAATACAATTTTACTTCCGTGGACGAATTATCATGGAAAAATTATCGTGGACGAATTAAATCCAAAATACAATTTTAACAACCAAGTCCCAAAGTCACTCGTCCTATTTTAACAACCATAAATGTCAATACAGTTTTTTCTTGCCTTGGCCGGACAACAGATGGTCCTTGACTCATTCCTGTCGTTCTGGATGGTAGCCTTAATGGAGGATCTCTCATATAAGGTGTAGACCCTGAGGCTGAGCGTTGTAGGGTTGTTGCCTTCTTTGCCTCTAAGCACTCCCTAGCATCCGTCTCCATCTTATGACCACTAGAAGGTAAGTTGTCCCCGGGGTGGACCACCAACTTCCAGTCCATTTTCCTCCGCTGCTCACTAATTGTCGGCTGCTTTCCTCTTGAAACCCGTCTGGATACTTCCTGCCGGGGAGGCCTACTTGTCCCTGGTCGGCCTTCTTGGGACTGTCCCTTAGGTGGATTCACAACAGCTGGGTCTGGACTGGCCTAAAAAAATATCATGTTATTCTTGATTTGCTCCTTAACGACAGCAACCATCCTAGTCTGAAAATTATCATTCAAAACATTTTCCAGATGGGCAACTATCACCGGACACTCAAGGTTTTCTTGGATGACAGGCTCCCTGCTTCGTCCAGAGAGGTTGACAACAGCAACAACAAGAGGCCTATCTCTTCCTCTTGGTGGCCTTTCATCGTCCATCGTATCCTCCATTCGAATCTCGAAACTCCTGTTTCTAGCCACATTAGATGAGTGACAATCAGTCATCGTTGCGTCTCCCCACAGACGGCGCCAAATGTTACGTAGTGCTACTATTCACAACAATAGGTTCTATAATAGGAGACTTATGCAACAATGCCTGGACCTAAAACTCCTCCGCCTTTGGACCTGCAAAAAGGGACCCACCCTGGAGGTTTGGGTGGTATTTCCCCCTCCGAAACTTAAGTCAGGTATCAGGAGTAGAAAGAAAACTTTTAAGAGAGAGAAAGTAGAGAGAAAGAATTTATGGCAGAATAACAGTACACTGCTCTGAAAAACGTAACTTTCTCCTGATTTCAAGGACTACTTATAGTATCTGGAGTAATTGATGTACCCTGAGGTCACCCTAATTTGGGAGCACCTGATTGGTTGAGCAGTAACTATATGACACATGGCAAGCATTGATTGGTGAGTACACATCATCCATCTTTCAATAATGCCTTTTGTAGATGCTGAGCTAAAGTACAAATTGGGTTGGAAAGAAGGGCTAGTACAACTCTTGTATTTAGAAAAACTGTACTTTTAGGACATACATCTTTTTAGACCTTGTACTTTCTACAATAGTGATGGGACACGTGTAGGGGCTGGATGAAGCCACGTGTCATAGTTTTAGCCGTTGATCTTTAGGCTACAACAAGTTGTCTTTGTAATGAGAATGTCATCTTTTTTATTGTTTGTGGTATTAATTTTTAGTAAGTTCTTGATTAGGAATTTTTTAGTTGATTGGATCTAAATTTAATTTGATTGAATCTTTTTTATTGGCAAGTTTATGTGGTTGACAATTATATGAGTTGATTGGATTTAATAGTGATTTGGTTGAATATTTTTTGGTAAATTTATGTGTATAATGGTTTTATTTTGTGGAGGGGTTAAAATGTAAATTCAAAGGGGGACACCATTGTTCCCTCCTTGGCTTATATATATAATAGAGATTTGATAATGATTTTTTTACCTTTTTCCACTACCTTATTCCTCTTGTTGGATCCACATAATTTTAAATTCTCTCTTTCACAACCACATGCTCTATCCAATTTAAATAAATAAAAAATACGGTTTTTTCACCAAGTACCCCTGAGTTTTCAAAAAATTCACCTGGTACCCTCCATGTTTTCAAAATTCACCCAGTACCCCTAAGTTTTAAACTAATACACGGGGTACCCTTAAATGCCCTTAATGACTAACGGTGTTAACCGCCGTTAGTCATTAACCCTAATTTTCTGCTTTAACCCTAATTAATCCCCTAATCCTAACCCCTACCCCTAACCCTAACACTAAACCCTAACCCTAACCCACCACCCACCACCCATCCCCCCACCCTCCCACCACCCCTGCCCCTCCCCAACCCCCCGCAGCCCCTCCCCCACCCTCGCGCCCTCGCGCCGCCCTCCCTCCCTACCCCCCGCAGCCCCCCCTACCCTTGCGCCGCCCTCCTCCCCCTCTCCGTTCAGTTCAGCAGCCCCCCACCCCTCCCTCCCCATCGCGCGCCCCCGACCTTCCTCCACCCCGCGCCAACCACAACACCACCCCTTCCATTTTCGCACCCCACCGCCCGCCCCCTGCGCCGCCTGCAACCCCTTCTTCTTCACTCTGTTTTTTTCCGCTGTGGGGGGACTTTATTTTGCGAAAATTGGAGGAGGGTGGTGCAACGGGGGTGGGGGAGGGGTGCGAAAATGGAAGCGAGGTGGTGTATGTTGTTGGCGGGGGGTGGGGGGTGCGGGTGTGGGGGAGGGTGAGATTTCAGGGGCTGCGAAAATTGCGTGGAGTGGGGGAGGGAGGGTGGGGGGCTGCGGTGGGGGTGGGGGTTGCGAGGGTGGGGGAGGGGGGGCTGCTGGGGTGGGACAGGGGGTAGGGGTGGTGGGAGGGTGGGGGAAGGGTGGTTAGGTTTAGGGTTAGGGTTTAGGGTTAGGGATAGGATTAGGGTTAGGGTTAGGGTTAGAGGTTAATTAGAGTTGAAAACAGAAAATTAGAGTTAATGACTAACGGCGGTTAACGCCGTTAGTCATTAAGGGCATTTAAGGGTACCCCGTGTATTAGTTTGAAACTTAGGGGTACCCTGTGAATTTTGAAAACTTGGAGGGTACCAGGTGAATTTTTTGAAAACTCAGGGGTACTTGGTGAAATAACCGTAAAAAATACTTACTTTCACTCTCTCTCTCCTCTTTGTCTTGCTTGATATATTAATAGACATACTTTTAGAATATGGAGGAGTAATACCAAAAAAGAAAGAAAATGTGATTCCAAAATCATTCAATACATAACAAAAAAAATGTCATGTTAGCATATGATATAGATCCTTTTTAACCCATCTTGACTTGACTCATTTAGTAAAGATAATTAAATAGGAAGTATTTTTGTTTCTAAAATGACATAAAATTACGAAATGATCCAATTGCAACTCGAAAAAAAAATCAAAGGTCTAAAATTTGAAGAGATCTAACCCGTAATAACCCGATTCAAATAAACCAAAAAAACTTGAAGATGTAAATGTTGACCGACTAACTAGATATGACCCTAATTTAAACATGAACCCAGGAAAACAAAAATATCAAAGGTTTAACCAACCTGGATAACCACCTGATTAAAATATGCCCTATCCAGCAAATGACCTAATTAATCTAATATTAACCTGAAGATAAATAGCATAACCTAGTAGCCTATTCAATATAATTACACAGCTCAAATGCAGAGTACACTCATAATTAAACAATCCAAAATTACCCAATCCAAATGACTTGCAGCAAGGTCCAACTGAAAATACTCATTGTCCCATATAAATTGGAACACTTATAATAACGGCAAATGTAGTTAATGATATTTTTGCCAAAAAAAATCGAACAATCTCGCATTTTCGTTATAAATGTAAAAACTTCCGCATAGGTCTGGTTGTGTTTGACCCTATTTTTTTTTTTTTTGAATTGTTCAGATTCGGTTAACTACCGAATTTTTGTAATTGTGTCACAATAATGTATTTAAAACTCAATGCATGTTTTTGTATCGGTTTTAGATTTGATTTTGAGTGGGGTTAATATTTGACTCGTCTATTATTCCTTATGCATTTCCAAAGCAGAAAACAAGACATGGCACGCATAAGTGTAATACATGTGAAATTCAAATACCGACATGATGCGCACGAATGATCACTTGTACTCATTCTAAAGCTCCACAATTAGTCGTGCAACCAAGTAACTTATTTATTAATGAATAATAGTAAAGACTTGTCCAAGTACTTAATAAAGAATTAATCATCAAAGCGGCAAGCTACAATATATAAGGATACCAAATGTTGAGTAGTACTACATAAACTTTGTCTTCATTTAGGCATTCATCCAACAACTTCAAACATGGCTCCCATGCGCCTCCTTGCCCTGTCCGCTTTGCTTTGTTTGTCATCACTAGTGATGGTATCCGGGAGCGAGTACCGCACTTATAGTCCATCTCCTTCTGATGAAAATGTATCATACAATCCATCTCCAGTTTACGAGACTCCATCTCCAGTGTATGAGAGTCCATCATACACTCCCTCTTCCGAGTATGAGACACCATCATACACTCCAACCCCAGTCTATAGCTCATCGCCTGTATATGAAACTCCATCATATACCCCAACCCCAACTTACAACCCTTCTCCTAAATACGAGACCCCATCATACCCACAAACCCCAGTCTACAGTCCATCTCCTAAATACGAGACTCCATCATACACCCCAACCCCATCTTACACCGCTTCACCCGAGTATGAGACTCCATCATACACACAAACCCCAATCTACAATCCATCTCCTAAGTACGAGACCCCATCTTACACCCCTTCTCCCAAGTACGAGACTCCATCATACACACAAACCCCCGTCTACAGCCCATCTCCTAAGTATGAGACCCCATCATACACTCCAACCCCATCTTACAGCCCTTCTCCCAAGTACGAGACGCCATCATACACAAAAACCCCAGCCTACAACCCATCTCCTAAATACGAGACCCCATCATACACCCCAACCACATCTTACAACCCTTCTCCCAAATATGAGACTCCATCATACACAAAAACCCCGGTCTACAGTCCATCTCCTAAATACGAGACTCCATCATACACCCCAACCCCATCTTACAGCCCTTCTCCTAAGTATGACACCCCATCATACACAAAAACTCCAGTCTATAGTCCATCTCCTAAGTACGAGACCCCATCATACACCCCAACCACATCTTACAGCCCTTCTCCCAAGTACGAGACCCCATCATACACAAAAACCCCAGTCTACAGTCCATCTCCTAAATACGAAAATCCAACATACACCAAAACTCCAGTCTACAAGCCATCTCCTAAGTACGAGACTCCATCATACACCAAAACTCCAACATACAGTCCATCACCTAAATATGAGACTCCATACTACCCAAACAATGTTTACAAACCATCATACACCCCAACTCCAGCTTACACTCCATCTTCTGATTACAAGAGCCCATCATACGTTCCAACATATGGACACACACACTACTACGCTAAACACAAGGTCTTGCCGACTATCTATGGTGTGCAAGGTGTCATCTTTTGTCATTCATGCTATGATTTCAAACCAATTGAAGGTACGTTCTCCCCCCCCCCCCCCCCCCCAACCCCCCACACACAATATAAGTATTCGTATTTTTATCTAAAGATGAAAATTCTATATGCCTATTACTTTTTCTTGTACGTTTTTTTTGATGTAAAAAAAAATTATATGCATAATTTGACGTTCTTACACTCAACATTTTGAATAGGGCGGGTTAAAATGAAAGTTATGGTTATAACGAATGATATAACTAGCTATACAACTACAACTTTTTTCTGCCTTCGTGAAGCCCTTGTAATAGTTACAACTCACAACCAAGATTACTAAAATAGCCTGCATTAAAATTATCAAAACGAAAAAGTGTTGATATTGAGGTTTCAAAATATACAACCACTTATGACTTATAAATAATTGGTCACGCTTAAATTTGTGATCAATATCATTGTTTGTTAATTTTGCTAATATTTTTGGCCAAAGTATGTTTATTTGAGACTTATTATATATAAAATTATCATTGATAATTAAGTACTTTTATTAGTATGTTTTTTTATTGTCATTATTATCTTGTAGTGAAAAGTATTCTCAAACGGGTTAAAGTGGAATTAGACACACAGTAATGTTTTTATTTTGACAAAAATATTGTCTTATAGGTTTATGTCATCCTAGTTTGATTGATCATAATTTCAGCTTTCTGAGTCTAGTAAAATCCTAGACCATGTAATCTATTATTATGATATTTCAACATAATATGCATTCTATTAGAAAAATTATTATACACCCGGGTGTACCGTGAACATGATACACCAAAGGCTATATTTTTGCTCATTGCTCATTTAAAATCATTTAATGAGCAAAATGTACTAAAGAAGTTCCAAATGAGGTAAGACTAGTCTTGTGTGTAATATGCACATGGTACACCCGTGCGTATGATGAATGAACTTGTATTTTATAAATCCTAAAAGCTAAAAATTTAGGTTATAAACGTTAGTCAATGACACTAATTATATTTGTTGAATGTTATTGATAACAGGAGCTGTAGCCAAAATTTCTTGTGAAGCAAAGAGCAAGGATGGATACAAGGGAGAAAAATTCTCCATGTTGACTCCTAAAACGGACAAGAAAGGTTACTTCTTAGCTACATTTACTCCAGAACAACTTGGTGACTATTTGAAACCAACAGATTGCAAAGTTTATCTTGAAAGCTCTCCATCATACACTTGCAATATTGCTACCAATGTGAACCTAGGACTTTCTGGTGCTCAGCTCACTTATTCACAACATGTTGCCGAGTACAAGAAACAATACACCATGGAGTTGTACTCTATTCCACTTTTTGCTTACACATCAAGTGCAAAATGTGAATACAAGCCCAAACTAAGTTATACCCCAAAATCAAGCTATAAGGCTCCATCATATACCCCATCAGCCTACACTGTAAAATCAAGCTACGAAACTCCATCATACACTCCATCAACTTACACTCCAGAAGCAGCTTACAAGGCTCTACCATGCACCACACCAACCTACACTCCAGAATCCGAAGAGGCTCCAGAATACGTCAAGGAAACCTATGTTCCAAGTTATGAAACTCCATCATACACTCCAAAATCAAGTTATGTCGCTCCAAGCTATGTTCCAAAATCAGAGGACAAAACCCCGGCCGGCGTCGATTATGGATACTAAGATTAAAAATACTATGCTTCTTTTTTTGATAAAAGGATTATGTTCGATTTGAAACTTTTTCCATCATATGCTACCTGACTACCTCTTATAATCATATATATTTGATTACAATACAAGTTTAATGAGATGGCCGCTACCATTGTGCCATTTGTATTAATTGAAGGTTGGTTATGCTATTAATTGGTTGATGAAAGACTCTACACATATATTCTATCTTTACGTTTATATTGGTTATCTATCAAAAGAATTTAATTTTCGAGAGAAACGAAAGATCTCATCATGGCAAATGGATTAAATTGGAGCAAACTTTTAATTTCCTCTCAGAACAATTTTGTTTTTTTTTGTGAGAGAGAAGACTTCCCTAATCTTGCGTATATTAATCAAATATTCGAAAAAATGTATAAAGACCCATCTCCGAAAGATGCTTAGATGCAAAGTTCCTGTCAAGGCATATCAGCTCTATTTCACAAAACTAGTTGAAAAGAAACTAACATTGATAAGTGATGACAAAATAGCCATGAATAATCTTCCTAGAAAGCAGTCTTTTACTCTCAAGTTGTGAGATATTTTTCCCTCATTCTCATTACTTGAAATGTGTCAAGAAACTCCTTTAAATAGGAGAGAAAACTTGTCCGTTACAAGGACAGTGACTCAGCCAATTTTACACCAATAGCATGAGAGTTTGTGATCACAAAAGGATCGGACAAAAAACAATAATGCCTTAGCAGTCTAGTACAGCAGAGTATCATCCTAGAACAAGGAGCCATACCACACTCACTTTTACAGAATAAGCTATTAAGTGTAATTAAGCTATTTAAGTGTAATTAAGCTATTTAAGTGTAATTAGAGCTACTTGCTCAATACTCCCCCTCAAGCTGAGAGTGAAGAAGACTGAACTCCCAGCTTGTGAAGAAGGGAATTGTGTTGCTTAGTGGGAAGCACTTTGGTGAAAACGTCTGCTAGCTGGTGAGTTGAAGGAATATAGACAGGAGAGATGATGCCTGCTGTAGTTGTATCTCTGATGAAATGACAATCAATATCCACGTGCTTGGTCTTCTCATGATGCACAGGATTAGAGGCTATAGCAAGGGCAGCTTGGTTGTCACAGTAGAGAGGAGTGTGAGTAAGTTGCTTAAGGCCAAGGTCTTTGAGCAATTGCTGCAGCCACATGACTTCACACACTGTCATGGCCATGGACCTATATTCTGCTTCAGCTGTGCTGCGAGCAACAACAGATTGTCTTTTGGACTTCTAGGAGATGGGAGAGGCACCTAGAAGGATGCAGAAGCCTGTAGTGGAACGCCTGGTTGAAGGACAACCAGCCCAGTCACTGTCACAGTAGGCAGACAACTGAGCTTGAGAGTGATTAGCTAAGATGATGCCTTGACTTGGAGCACCAGCAAGATACCTAAGCACTCTTTTCCCTGCTTGAAGATGGATTGTGGTAGGTCTGTGCATGAATTTGCTCAATACATGGACTGTATAAGCTATATCAGGTCTTGTTAGGGTCAAATAGATAAGCTTGCCAACAAGCTTTTGATACTCTTCTGGGTCAGGTAGAACATCACCTGCTTCACTAGTGAGCTTTAGATGTGTGTCCATAGGAAGTTTCAAGGGTCTACATTGCTTCATGCCATAGTCATTCAGAAGGTCTAACACATATTTTCTTTGTGAAAGAAAAATCCCTCCAGGCCTTCTATCTACTTCAATGCCCAAGAAGTACCTGAGTTCTCCCATGTCTTTCATGTGGAACTGAGAAGAGAGAAAGGCCTTGGCTTGATCAATGCCAGCCATGTTGTTGCCTGCAATCACCAGATCATCTACATATACCAGGATGGTAGTGAAGTTATCCCCTTCTTGCTTTGTAAAGAGAGAGTAATCAGATTTTGATTGAGTGAAGTGATTACTCTTCAAGGCATTACTTAGCTTGGCAAACCATTGCCTAGGGGCTTGTTTGAGCCCATATAGAGACTTGAGTAGTCTGCATACTTTAGGTGAACCTGTTGTAGGACTAACAAGCTCCCCCTGCGAACCAACTTTCAGTCTACTGCCATACCCAGTGTAGCCTGGTGGAAGTTTCATGAAGACCCTTTCCTGCAATTCAGCATGCAAAAATGCATTTTTAACATCCATTTGATGGACAAACCAACCTTTAATAGATGCTACAGCAAGTAAGGATCTCACAGTAGCCATTTTGGCTACTGGAGCAAAAGTTTGCTCATAATCCACCCCATATCTCTGCCTATTTCCCAGAACAACAAGCCTTGATTTGTATCTGTTCATACTACCATCAGCATTATACTTGACTTTATATAGCCATTTACATCCTATGGCTGTTTTGCCAGCAGGAAGTGTAGTAATTTCCCAGGTATTATTGGCCTCAAGAGCATCAAGCTCTTCATTCATGGCCTGGACCCAGTTGGGCTCTTGTATGGCATGTTTAAAGGTTTTAGGTTCATAATGAATATCCACTTGACTCATAAAGCAAGAGAACTGGGATGTGACAGGGGTATTGGTCACTTTTTGTAGGGCTTGAACAGGAGAGGTGAAGGTGAGATTGGTAGTATGGTAGTTAGTGAGCCAGTGAGGTTTTTGGTGAGGTCTACTGGATTTTCTGAGAGCAGGAGTAGGAGTGGGTGTAGTTGTAGGTTCAGTAGGGTGAGATGGTTCATTAGGAGCAAGAGCAGTATCCTCACATGTATCTAATTGTGAGGAAGCCTCAGGTTCACATTCATTACTTGGTGATGTGGTGATAGGATGTGTGTTTGTAGGTTCAGTTTGTGGTATATTAGTGATGTTCAGGACCTTATATGGGAAAATAGATTCAAAGAATCTCACATCTCTGCTTACAAGCACAGAGTTAGTGGTTAGGTTGAGTAGTTTATACCCCTTTTGGGTCTGAGAGTACCCAAGAAACACACAAGGGACTCCTCTTTCAAGGAATTTGTCATGGACTCTGCTAGGATTGCTAGCCATTGCAAGACAACCAAATGTTTTAAGATGTTTATAGTTAGGTTTGGTTTGAAACATTACCTCATATGGACTCTTGTGTTGTAAGATAGGAGTGGGCAGCCTGTTGACAAGATGAACTGCAGTTAGCACACAATCACCCCAGTACTGGAGAGGAAGACCTGAGTGAAATCTGAGGGCTCTTGCCATTTCAAGAATATTTCTATGTTTTCTTTCAGCTCTCCCATTTTGTTGTGGCCTATCCACACAAGATGTCTGATGTATGATACCCAGGTTATCAAAGAAAGCCCTGCACTTCTTGTCTTCAAATTCCAGTGCATTGTCAGACCTAATTAGTTTCACCTCTCTTGTGAACTGAGTCTTGGCCATGTTGACAAATTCTCAATAGCAGCATATGAGTCAGATTTATGTTTCAGAAGATGAACCCATGATACCCTACTATGATCATCTACCATAGTGAGAAAGTACCTATGGTTGCCTCTAGTGCTCACCCTATAGGGCCCCCATATGTCTATATGAATGAGATCAAAGATCCCTATAGCTCTTGATTCACTTAGAGTATAGGGCAATTTTGTGAATTTAGCCAGGGGACAAGTAATGCACACATCCTTGCTATTCTTATCAAAGCCTTTCAGCCCTTGAATGCAACTAAGCTTTGCTATAGGTGCATGACCTAATCTTTGGTGCCACAGTGTGGTGGTAGAACTGTGTGGAACACCAGATATGGTATTAGGCATGCTTATCTCACATGCTGCACTCAGGTTTTCTTATCAACATCTGCACACATCATCCTTGTCTTGTTACTCCCTGCTACATCACTCAGGACTTTGGCAAGATCTTCATTAACAAGATAATACAATCCATTCATTACCTTCCCTACTGCTTTGACTCTTGTTCCTTCAGAGTTCACTATCATACAGTATGAATCATAGAAGTTCACTTTACATCCTGTATCTTTTATGAGTCTTTGCACAGAAATCAGGTTATGTTTGAAGCTGGGGACATACAGCACATGTCTTAACAAGAGATTGTTGTGAAGTTGAACATCACCACTGTGGGATATCATGGAAGTGGCTCCAGTAGGCAGGTTGAGTTGAGGCTTGTTCTTGCTTTCTATAGGATCAATGATAAAATTTAAGCATCCAGTGATGTGGACAGTTGCTCCTAAATCAATTATCCACTCACTGGTTTTGCTTTCAGCATAACAACAGGTAATCATACCAGCATATGAACATTCCATCTCATCATCAGTTTCAGAGGCACCACTTCTTGAGGGTGTTGGAAGGAGCTTCATAAGTTGCTCTAATTGTTGTGGAGTGATAACAGCAGCATTGTTACCACCAGATGATGATCCTTCACCTTGAATATTTGCAGCAAGTTTCACATTAGACCTCATGTTTTTCCCCCTTTCTTCCATTTCTGAGGTCTGTTGTTGTTGCCATTGTACTCCTTCACCTTGCCTTTCTGCTCTTTTTCATGCTTAGGATGCCAGTGTGGAAATCCTACAGCAAACCAACAAACATCCTTGTTATGTCCAGGCTTTCCACATACACTGCACCCCCCTTCTCTTCCTTTGCTGTACATGGCCATTACTTCATTTTCTTCTTTCACAGGCTTCAACATTTCCCTTTGACACTCTTCCTGTTGAAGACTACTGCAGGCAGTTTTAACACTTGGCAAACTACTCATCATCAGGAGATTACTTCTTTGAGGCCCATAAATTTCATCAAGGCCATTAAGAAACTGAAACAGCTTCAGTTCTTCTTGTTGAGTGTTAAGAGCAAGAACAAATGCATTTATTTCAGGATCTACAGCACTGATAGGTGGGAGATGGTTTAAGGCATCCAACTCTTCCCATAAACCCCTCATTTCAGTGTAATAGTCAGTTATGCTTTTACCTTGCTGTTTAGATTCATAGATTTCTTTGTTCAGTCTGTATTTTCTAGACCCATTTGACACTAGAAACCTTTGTTCAAGAAATTTCCAGATTTGAGATGCATTCTCAACAAACATTACAGATTTTTTAATAGGTTCAGAAACATTGAACAATATCCAAGAGATTACCATGTTGTTACATGTGTCCCAGGCTTCTTGTTTCATTCTATTGCTTGCATCTCTCTTCACTGCTCCTGTTACAAATCCTATTTTTCTTTTTGAGGCTAGGCTTATCTCAAGAGATCTTTTACATGATCTGTAATTGCTAGCACCCACAAGTTTTTCTATATTAATAGAACTACTTCCATCAGAGGGATGTAAGTATAAGGGGCTAGTTATGTCTATTGTGTTACCAGAGTTCTTGTCTCCAGCCATTTAAGAAGGATGACAGAACACTAGGTTTTAAATTTTCTAGGTTTAAAAAGCAAACCAGGTTCTTACAGTGTCAACAAGATATATTTTTAGATTAATACTAATGAGGGAAAGTTGAAGAACCTGATGCGCAGCTCTGATACCATGAAGACAAAATAGCCATGAATAATCTTCCTAGAAAGCAGTCTTTTACTCTCAAGTTGTGAGATATTTTTCCCTCATTCTCATTACTTGAAATGTGTCAAGAAACTCCTTTAAATAGGAGAGAAAACCTGTCCGTTACAAGGACATTGACTCAGCCAATTTTACACCAATAGCATGAGAGTTTGTGATCACAAAAGGATCGGACAAAAAACAATAATGCCCTAGCAGTCTAGTACAGCAGAGTATCATCCTAGAACATGGAGCCATACCACACTCACTTTTACAGAATAAGCTATTAAGTGTAATTAAGCTATTTAAGTGTAATTAGAGCTACTTGCTCAATAATAAGTTAACTGAAACTGATCTCTATTATATAAGCCGGAGAGCTATGGTGTCCCCTCATTGAAAAGACTTTTTAACTCTTAATTCAGCAAAAAATATTACCTATTAAGATTTCCCTCGATCATCGCTCTTCCTAGTATATTATATGTATATAAAGAATGTTCAAAGCTGTAAAATAAACTGTCATAGAAATATGTGTAGTGAAAGCCGAAAGGAAAAGTTTATTATTAAAGAATAAACTAACATAACTAAAGCAATTTTCAAATCAAATACAAAACCAAAGACATCAATATTAATTCTACCAAAACTTTTTGAATTGAACAGCAATACCAACATCCATTAACAAGTCATAAAAATACCGAGAAAAAAAAGAGGATAATCTTAGCTTTTAACTTTTCGAGGGTCAATAATTGTCATGTGTGTCGGTTACTATAATTTGTCCTTTAATTAGTTTGGGAATTGTAGTTCTTATTTGTGCCGGTTAAAATAATCTTATCATTTTACTTTTTAGGAGAATATGCAATGATTATTAAGAAAAAGTTCGTCTATATTATATAAGTCGATACAAATGTATGTGGTGTTTACTTAAAATTACAGTATATAACCACCCTGTATATTTATTACTAATAAATGAAAAGTCAATTATATCAATTTAATGTCATTGCATCTTATCATGTGTGATTTTTTTATTCCATTGCATAGTAATATGCAATCGAAATAGAAGTTATGGAAATTTCTCACAATTAAGCAATCACAAAACAACTTAGCATACAACCTTCAAAGAAATTTTGACATAAAGAACAAAATAATCAATTATACAAAAGAAAAATCTCTCACAAATTTGATTTGACAATATAACTTTACATCTAAATCCGCATCATAATTTTTAACATTAAATACAATCTTCTTTCTTTGCTTTCCTATTCACATTAAGTATTTCTATATTTTGTATTTATACAACATGATAATTTATTAATGAGTCCTAATGATGATTATAAGTTACATCCTTCAAATTAAATTTAGATGAAATTTAAGAATAATCACCAAAATAATTCACGCACGCATCGCTTGAATAGAAGGCTAGTAAGATAAAAGTGAAACTAATAAGGTACTGGAACTAATAAGATAGCTAATTAACTTAACTGTTTGACAAAATTAGTTGCTTTAGTTGATAAATCAATTTGGAAAAATTAGTTGATATCAAAGTTTTGAAAAGATTTTCCAAAATTTCAGTCACCTGATTTTGAAAAGGTAAAAATTTAACTTACCATTTAAGTTATTTTAACCAATTGAAAATTTATTTTAGGTACTTACCAAACACTAGTATCATTTTAGCACCTACAATATATTAGTACCTTATTAAGGTTTCTAAAATACTTTCTCAAACAGACCCGATATATAAATTTATACCTATATATTAAGGTATTATTGAGTTGACCTTATATTGTGTGGAAAATGAAATTCACGAAAATCTATAATATGACTATTGTTTGGTTGATACTAAAATGCAAAAATGGAGAGAGTTGAAATTAATGGGAATTTGAAATTCCCACAAAATATAGGAATTGATTTACCTACTTTGCTCTTGGTCACTCACAATTCCTACATAAATTCCTATAAATTACAATTTTCCTTATGACTATTAAATAACATGACTAATTGCTAGGAATTTCATTAAAAAATTAAATTTTATGGAAAAATAATTTCCATTACAACCAAATAAGCACTAACAAGGGATTGTCAAACAAGTCTACTATTTCATAGGGCTTTCTCAATTCTCCCCTCATCATAATTTCATAAGCATCATTTTTAGCCCATCACCTATAAAAATATATATTAACAGCTAGCCATCCTACAGAACAAACTATGCCATGTGACGATCTCACTTAGAGTATTTACTCCAAGCAAACACACGTGCAATAACAAATTAAAAGATGCATGTTATAAGATTTGGTCCCATGACGCTAAGCTTAAATACTTAACTCTTAACTACTAAATCAAGTAATGTATGGTGTTATAATTTTAAAATAAAATATTAATAAATGAAAGTTATGATTACATAAGGTATAGGCCGGACATAAAAACTACATCTATACTAATATATTAAAAGGCGTGCGTAATCAGGAACGGTGCCACGTGGCGCTCTCCCTAGGGAGTTGTAGATCATGTAATCCATGTACAATAAAAAAATTAGAAATTGCATAGTATAGGTTTTGATCCCGTGACCTCAAGTTCATGTACTAAAGTTTTAACCACTAGACCAAGTAGTATTTAGTGCTATCATATCAAAGTACAATATTAATAAATGAAAATTTTCTTACCCGGGGCATAACCCGGGCCTAATAACTAGTTTATTATATAACCCGCGACATGTAAAGTTCAAATAAGTTCACAAAAACTTAAAATAAGTTCAAAAACATCATAGTAGTTCCAAAAAGTTGTGCAAAGTATAGAAAAAAAATTATATTAGCTTTGGAAAAAATAATAAAACATTAAAAAAATTTAGGGGAAAAAAGGATTTGTTAGGGAAATTAATTTAAGAAAACAAACTCACTTTTCGAAAAGTAGATTCTTAAAAATATTCAATAATGTGCACTCATTTTCTTTTAACATGTATAAAATAATGCACACTCCTTTTTGCATTTCAAGTCTCAACGTAAACATGCATCAAGCATTTGGGTTTTGGACAGGATCATTTCGAACTATAAAGAGGGGCTGTGTGAATTATCAAAATAATGCTCATTAGAAAAAGTTCAAAAAAATAAAAAAAATATCAATGCTAATTTCTAAATAACTTATAAACATTCAGAGTATCAGGGAACTTCCTGTTTACGAATTATGATGAGTGTTTCATTTAGAGTGAAGTTATTTTACGTGTGAATCACGCGATAAGAAGTAGTGATTAGCAAATTGATTGTTATTTTATGTATTCTTTTGTAAACTCTAATTGGAGTTGCTTATAAAGATTTCACTCAAGAGTATAGTCTTAAATTTAAAAAACTGACATTATTTTATGCGTTAAAAAGTAAAAGAATTAAAGTAAAACTACTAAATTTTCCAAATTGAGTATCTTACTTTTTAAAGACATTTCAGGAACAATACCAATAAATAGGTAAAAAAAAAAAAAAGTCAACGTAAAAAGTTAGTTAAATTATCTATACTAGATAATATCAACATTATAAAAGCCCAAAAACCCACAGTACAAATTATAATGTGAAATTCCAAAAACACTAGCAAATAAACAAAAAAGATTTTTCACAAAAGAACGACAAAAAGGAATGTAAAAGTATTTCATATTTAAAGAA